>NC_136065.1:20680490-21050490 GCF_964261635.1 Lissotriton helveticus
CCGCCCCCCAGTTTGAAGACCCCTGTGGAGTGGTGTGGCTCACTGGTTAGAGGCGGCAGACCCGGGAGCAGCGAACGGCCCGGGACCAGGGTTCAATTCCCGACGCGGCAGGGTCGTGGACCTAGGGTCAGCGGACTCGACAATTCTTGCCTCGGTGCCTACTCTAACCAGGGATGACACTCGGCAACTCTGGGCATTAAGCTTGCCTCATCTCTACAACGGCCCCCCACAGACGCCGGGGATGCCTGGTTTCACCCTGGAGATACCCAGCAAGGGACCATCTCACAGGGAAAACCAGGACGGGTTCCCCAGCGGTCTTCAGCGCCGGGACGCTTACGGGCAGCAGTGCGCTTTACAAGTCCCACACATTTACATTTATTTTATTTTTTAGTGGGACCCCGCTTAGACTACAGGATCGCAATTTACCGTCTGCATCTAAAGTAGTCACCCATCTACCTGTGCATTCAAATGCGAGGCCCGATTAGTCTGTAAGGCACATCTGTCCTTGTACAAATACACTTCATTGGCGACCCATTCGCAGTAGAATTGTGCTCAGGGCCCGGGTTCTCATCCTTCAAGCGATGAGTCAAACTTCTCCAGATTTCATGGCAGCTGAAGTTAGCAGGCAAAAGTCGACCCGTAAACCCAGATCTAATAATAAACATCTTCTAGGAGTCCAGACAACCCAAACTGTGCCTTTCGAAGCCCACGCCTTCTCTGAAATGGCAGCCAGAATCTGGCGCTCATTCCCACCATCTCTTCGTCCTGAGGGGCAGATTTACAAGCCCCTTGCAACACATTTACGCCGTTGTTGCGTCACTTCTGCGACGCAGCGGCGGCGTAAATCATGCGCCATGTTGCGCCGTATTTACAACGTGACGCATCTAGGGAGATGCGGCACGTTGTAAACCCCTATGCCACATGAAACCTGCGTCAGGTTTCATGTGGGCGCTCCAGCGCAGGGTGGGCGTTCCCTCGCAGGTACGCCTCGTAAACGTAACGCAGTAAAATCTACAAGATTTCACGGAGTCACTTTTATAGCCATGCTGCATCAAAACCCTGCGCCTGCTTGAAGCAGGCATAAGGAGTGATGCAGAATGTTAGGCATAGGGCACCCCCAAGCCTTGCTGTAGCCGCGTCGCGCTTGCGACGCGACTACAGGAATGCGCCGCATTTCCGCCGGGGGATTCGACACGCATCTGCCCATCCGTGCGCCATGGTGCGCCGCATTGTAAATGTGGCGCATCAGTGGTGGCGCACGGGTGGTTTTGCTTGTCGCAAGTGTTCTGGAGCATCCCTGCTGATTTGCAGGGATGCTCCAGACCTTGTAAATCTTTAATTTTTCACTTTAGAAAATTATTTTTAAAAAACATTTTTATTCACCCAATAGGTACACCTGTTGCATTTGACAGACCTAAAAAAGCACATGACCCAGAGGTGTATGGATGCTCTATAAATGACCCTCACCATGACATAACACGGGTGAGCTCTGCTGCCCTCGGAGGAGCCTTCCAAGCCGAGGGGTTCAAGGGCGAAGGAGTCACTGCCCCCCAGCTTTCCTTCCTTCAGGCAAAGGTAACACTCTGCGCTTCTTTCAGGGGACTTCCTGCTCTGAATGGTGGGACCCCTAATGCAAGCCGATTAAAGTGCCCACAATCCCCACCTGGGTTTAAACGCACCCTCCCACATCAGCCCCGTAGCGAGGACCTTACAGACATGTATCCCAGAGTTCCATGTGCTACAGAGAGCGTAGACTATGGCAGACTGAACTACACTCACCCTCTGTCCCCCCCCAAAGCCAGAGCATGTCAGCTCCAGGCCTCTGCTGGGCACATCTACCCCCAGCCTCTGGTGCAAGCTGTAATCCGTCTTAAGACCCCCTTCTTCCGAAGAAGGCTGTTATATTTCCATTTAATGCTGGTTTGTATTGTACATATGTTTTATTGCTTAGAATGGTTCATCTCTATGATGCTCCAGAGATTCTAATGTGATGTCACCGCTGTGCTATTATTATCAGTGGGTCCAGCTGTGTCTGGCAAGAAGCTGTTTAGGATCTTTCTCTGAAGAATAAACCTACTTGAAGATTTACCTTGTGTACCTGATTTAATATCATAACAAATTTGGCGACGATTACTTCTTGACCAGACAAGAGGAAGAACACACTGGTTGGAGGAAGATAGATTATCCATAACAAAGGCCGGCTTCCTTGGTCACCGTTGCCTGGTAGATGTGGTATAAAGACGCTGGTGCAGGCGGGGCTGTGACGAGTGAAAGGAGTCCCCTGCCTTTCTGGAGACGGAGGTGTTTGTGACCCCCGTTACCTGTGACCCCGGGGGTTCACCACAGCAAGGAATGAAACCACCTGCACTCACGGGTCAGCTTCAATCAAGACAGACATACAGCAACTTTGTCAAAGTCACCCTTTGCAGCATTTATATTAACAAGCATTTACAATGCAACGGTTTCGCCCTTGCAAAAGTTAGAGCTATTGGCATTGTAAATGACAACATTTTTATTTATGTGTTGGTTTTGAAAACAGATAAATAAATGGCATTGTCATTTACAATGCCAAAAGCTCAATCTCTCGCAAATGCCACACACACACACACACACACACACACACACACACACACACACACACACACACACCCAGAGAGCACCCCCACACACACACACAGAGCCCCCCCACACACACACCCCCACAGAGCCCCCCACACACACACCCACACAGAGCCCCCCACACACCCCCTCTTCTCAGCAGTACTCTAGAAGCTCTTTTTAGTTTAGCACGATGACCAGAGAATGCTGTGCTATCAATGTAGACTTATAAATACAGAACAAATCAGATCCTTCAACGACTTTCACTAAGGTGAATTCACCAGCAACGAACTACAGAATACATTGTTGTACTGAAACTGCCACTTCGACCTCCAAGAAGAAATACTGTTTTGCACCTTAAAGGGAAGACGACAAAGCGGACACCCAAGGGGCTCCAAAGTTCGTGGCTTAGGATCAACGTTTTGCTTAGACTAAACATTTCAAAATATATATTTTTCTTTATCATAAAACATATCTCAGATTGTGCACTCTGAACCCCCTCTTACTGCTTTGTAAACTGCTGAGCAGTTTTGCAGAAGAGAACCGTTAGTGGATTATAAATACTGAGGCACTGTAGACAGGAAGATATCTTAAAGACACAAACAGATGGCAAAAACTCCAAGGCTCTCCTGAGAAGCCCAAACCTCCTCTTCTGTAGGGCACTAGGGCTGGGATCAGAGAGGCGTCTCAGTCACATGGGGGTGTCCCATGTAAGCCCTGTGCCAGAGATACAGGGCCCTCAGCTGCAGGCCCATCTGTCGGCCTTCCTGTGTGACAAGCCTGGCTCAAGTCTGAAGGTACACGAGTTGCACTCCCAGCAATGACTACCAACAAATACAATGCAGTCTCGACCGATGTATGCCGTCGCAGCTCAGTTACTTAAGTACAGTTTAGGAGTGCTAAGAAAGTGACATCTGGCATTAGCAGTAGTGCAGGACCCAAGTATGTGGACCCACGCCGATACCTGCTTGAGAGCTGGGGGCAGCAAGTCTGGCCCAAGGGCCCGACGTGCTCTGTGCCGCTTCCTAGTTGGCCATGTTTGGGCCTGCGAAGCTCGCCCCAAACCTGGCCTGCCGCTTTAAATACTGTGCCTGTAACCGAAGTGCAGGCGGCCGCTCCGGTCAGGGCACTGTCCTTCCCCATATTAGTCAAGCCCAGGGACACTATTCTTAGCCCATCTGTGCCCGGTGCTGAAGGCCGAAAAATAACTCGCCCGCTGACTTCTCCGAAGCGGCCCTGGGGCCTCGTGTTAACATAAGGACGAAGGGCACGAAGAGTAGGGCACAGGCTTACTAGAAACCAACGGCCTACATGCAGCTGTGAAATGGGTGCATAATGTCCAGGGACCCCGCCACTGAAGACCCCTGCCCAGGTTTTGAATCTTGCACGTTTACTCTGATGAGCACCACTGTTTGGCTTCAAAAGGACCGGCAAATGCTCAAAAAAAAGGTTTCAGCACTCCGTCCATCATCTTGTTGTGTTTGTTGAGTTTACATATTTTGAACATATTTAGCACCTAATAATCTAGGATATGTACATGTTGATGTGTATACTTTTATAGTTACACATGTGAATGTTGCACACAGACCTTGCTCGTTCACCTTGGTACATGGAGTTCTCACTACAAATGAACAATCAGAGAACCCCAGAACAAAACAGGATTTAATTTCGGGGATCTCACAGTTAAATCCAGACAGTAATATAAAGCAGCAACGAGTATAGCCTTTAGCATATATTTCAGGATCCCGCAGAAATATTATTTAAGATTGTTAAAAAAAACTTTTTAAAAATATGTTTGAGCAATTGTTCTTAGTTTAGAACATTTTACATAGTTAAACATATAAATTATTAAGCGCTTATTGTGGTGAGTTATTATAGTATGTCAAGCTACGGAACGGTGGCATTGTAGAAGTTAGCTATATGAAAACAGTTACTGGTAGTAACAACCGTTTTTAAATCAAGTAATAGATTACAAGTGAGGTGTTATTTTGCTGACGCAATGTGCACTCCTGGTATTCATTTTGAAATCCTGATATGAACGTTTCAAAGCATTTGCTTATCTAGTTTTAAGATTTTAGTCAAATGGTTGGTGTTGTAAGGACTGCAAATATAGTTCAGTTCACTCACCAGTTTTTTGTTTTTTTTTACATGGAGCTTCATATTACACGTGTTATTTACAGCGCCTAGAAACGGTACCCTTTTTAATGGTACTCTATTTACGCTCAAAAGGCTGAGATGAGAGATCATTGGTAACAAGAATATTGATAATCATAAACAGAGCTAGTCTTCACACTGGCACTGTGTGGATTTTCGTGTAATGATGAACTCCGTCTAGTCTAAGCAAAACGTTGATCCTAAGCCATGAACTTTGGAGCCCCTTGGGTGTCCGCTTTGTCGTCTTCCCTTTAAGGTGCAAAACAGTATTTCTTCTTGGAGGTCGAAGTGGCAGTTTGCTTTTTAGAGTTTGCTGGCGGAAGGTGTTTCATAAGTTTTAGGTGCTCACTTACAGCAGGGTCACAAAGTGACACATCTATTGTTCAAAAGTGCAACAAGGGCATTGTGTTCACTGCTAAGTGCCAGGCATGGCCGGCACTGCAACATGGCTGTTTCTCTGTTCATGGTGAAGGGTTTTCTCCAGATGTGGACGGGGAAAGACTTACTGCAGACTCATGTTTGGAATTGAACTGTCAAGGAGCTTGCACTACCTCTGCACACTTCACATCAGGCTATAAAAGAAGTAAATCAAGCCAATTAAAGAATAAGAACCACTTTCCCACATGATTTTAACTGTGACATTCAGAACTGCACACAATATCCCAGAGGAGTTTCAATCTGGTAACCCAGGACTAAACAACACAACAGATGTGTCTCTGTTACAGGACACAATACTGCAGATGAGGCCTGCGGACAAGCACACAGCGCCCTAGACACATCTCCTGCACACAATACTCCAGATGAGATCTTCAGAACTGGGGGCAAACTTCATATGAGGCCGGCAGAAGTGAAGAGTATACTGCAGATGTTTCCTCCAGCACTAGAGGTCTCCACAATGGGACACAACGCGCCAAAGGTGGTCTTGAAAACTGTACACAATAACATAACGGGTATTTGTAGAGCACACGTACACCCCCAAGGAGGTCCCTTGGGTCCAGTCACAGATACCAGCTGTTCATTCTAACCCAGCTCAAGGGTACTCCATTATCAACCTAAGAAGGATGTAAGGCTGAGTGGGCCCACTACTCTTGAAGAGACCTCCATGATGGTGCCAACCACTACAGATGAGGGCTTTAGATAAAGAGACAGTATGTGAGATAGAGTTTACCAGTGCTGCGGACACTGGACACTGGTGGCACAGCCTCCCTCGTGTGCTGGTTGTATCTCATGACCGGCAGGTGCCCTAGAGGTGTCTTCCTCTATGTGGCCTTCGGCACTGGACACAAGACGCTGGAGGTGACCCTTAGGAAAGGGTGTGCAGAAAGAATATTGAGTAAAAAATATCGAGGTGCACAAATATCGAAACATAAATATCGTGGTTCAGAAATATCGACCGCAAGAATATCATGGTCAAGAATATCGACTTAAGGTAAGTATGATCGATTTTAAAAATATCAAAATCTTTAAAATAGTTTGCAAAAATATAGTTGTTAAAAATATCGATTTTTTAAATTAATGTTATGTAATTTAGTATATATTTTAAATGTATGTGATGTATGTTTTTTGCCTAAGAATTGTTTGTATTTTTTATATATGTGTTAAATGTTTAGTAGTTATTAAAAAAACATTATTTGAATTTTGCGTTTTTAGTTCCGTAGCGGGTTGTGGGTTTATAGGACAACAGAGGGGGAAGTAATTTAATTATATTAAAATAATTGATTTAGTTTTTATTTATGAACATTGGTTTGATTGAGATGTTATAGTGTTAAATGTGTAAAGTAATTTATTAATAATGAATACATAATTGGTTGTTAATTAATAATAATGAATTAAGTGGTAATTAGTTATGGTAATTGTGTAATTCATTGTAGGTGTATGGTTTGGTGTGTATAGGTGTAAAGAATGGGAAGTAATTTATTTTTAATTGATGAATTAATAGTTGGTTTTTAATTATAAATAATTAGTTTGGAATTAATTATGGTAATTGTGTAATTAATTTTAGATGTGTGTTTTGGGGTGTACGGGTTAAAGGGTGTTAAGTAGTTTATTTATTTTTTATTAATCATTATTTGTTAATTGATATTAATTACATTGTTAAAAAAAATTATGGTAATTGTGTAATTAATTTAAGGAGTGTGTTGTAGTGTTTATAGGGGTAAAGGGTGGGATGTAATTTGTGCTTAATTAATTATTATATAGTTGTTAATTAACGTTAATTATTTTATATTTATTTTGGGTAATTGTTTATTTTTTGTGTGTTGTTTTTACTTTTAAAGTGGTAAAGGGTGGGCATTAAATACATTTTAATTACTTTATAATTAGTTTATTAATAGTAATAATTTTGAATTTACAAATAAGTTCTAATAGTCTTTTATTATTTTGTAGTTTAATTTTGGTGTGTTTTGTGGACATTATAGTGTTAAAGTGTGTGTAGTTAACTAATGTTTATTAGTTTTTTATAATAGTTTTTTAATTGATTATTAATTATTTTAATCATGGAAGTACATTTATTTAAAAATGTTGAAGTGTGTTGTTATTGTTTTTGTTTGTAAGTATTATCCAGTTTAAACAATTAAAAAAAAAATGTATTTATTATTTTATTTTATATAATATTTGTAGGTATTTGTTTTATGCAATTAATATTATCATATGTTTTCTTTTTATAAATGTAATATATTTGATTTGTAATTTTCTACATATTATTTAGTTATTTTTATAATATTATTTTGATTTTTAATATATATATTTTCTCTAATGGTTGGAGTGTGAATAGTAATTTTTGCCTCTTTGCTATCCAACACTTTTCCTACTATTGCACTCACTGGAGTGGGAATAGTACATTTTACCCCTCCACTATCCAACATTTTCCCTACTGTAGCACTCACTGGAGTTGGAATAGTAAATTTAATTATTCCGCTATCCAACACTTACTCTACTGTTGCGCTAACTGGAGTGGGAATAGTGAATTTTACCCCTCCGCTATCCAACACTTTCCTTACTGTTGCACTCACTGGAGTGGCAATATTGCATTTTATACCTCTACTACCCAAGACTTTCCCTACTGTTGCACTCACTGGAGTTGGAATAGTAATTTTTACCCTTTCGCTATCCAACACTTTCCCTACTGTTGCATTCACTGGAGTGGGAATAGTAATTTTCACCCCTCCGCTATCCAACACTTTCCCTATTCGTGCACTCACTGGAGTGGGGATAGTAATTTTTACCCCTTTGCTATGCAACATTTTCCCTATTGTTGCACTTACCGGAGTGGAAATAGTAACCCCTCCGCTATCCAACATGTATCCTACTGTTGCACTCAGTGGAGTGGGAATAGTAATTTTTGCCTCTTCGCTATCCAACACTTTCCCTACTGTTGCACTCACTGGAGTAGGAATAGTAATTTTGACCCCTCCGCTAACCAACACTTCCCCTCCTGTTGCACTCTTTGGAGTGGGAATAGTAACTTTGCCCCTTCGCTATCCAACACTTTCCCTTCTGCTGCTCTCACTGGAGTGGGAATAGTTATTTTTACCCCTCCGCTATCCAACATTTTCTCTACTGTTGCACTCTTTGGAGTGGGAATAGTAATTTTTGCCCCTCCGCTATCCAACACTTTTCCTTCTGTTGCTCTCACTGGAGTGGGAATAGTAATTTTTACCCCTCCGCTATCCAACACTTACCCTACTGTTGCACTCACTGGAGTGGAAATAGTTATTTTTATCCCTCCGCTACCCAACACTTTCCCTACTGTTGCGTTGACTGTATTGTGAAATTTAGGTTTAAATATTTTTTAATAGTATAGTTTTTTAATTTATTATAGATTTTTGTTTTTTTATATTTTAAATCATTGATATGTATTTTTATTTTATATATAATTTAATCTTTTAATATAAATTAAAAATGATAGTTTATTAAATGTTTTAAAGTAAATATATATGTATAAATAATTATGTTCTTTTGCAGACCAAGTACTGCTGAGGAACACCGTTCACCTGCCATTAAGCGCCAGTGCCAGCAGTGGCGACAGTTACCACCAAACATGAACAGTTCAATCCGTAAGGCAGGAATGAGGCGGCACCCCAAATTCGATATGGGTGAATTTAATCACCAAACAACAACGCGTTTTAGCCGCAAAACGGCCTTTGTCATGTTGTTTTCCTCCTTCTCAGTCACCATTTTGTATCCATGACGACATAATCAACATAGAAGAAACATTACGGTTCACAATCACCATGATTCTAAATAACGGAAATATTTTGTGTCAAGAATACATGACTTTGGATTGATAATTAATTATATGTGAGTCAGGGTTTGTTTTGCATATTAAAAAATGCTCAAAAGCATTATTTCACGTACAGGTTTGAACTCAAATGCCAATGTTTATCCAAATCATAGAGATAGAAAAATATATCAGGCTTGCTGTACTATTATTGTGGTACAGAATCCATGCTATCTTGAACTTTTTCTTAAAATAAGCATATATGTGACATTAGAAATTATACAATTACAGTACATAAGAATAAATACCTATTTGGTGTTTAGGTATATTGGCGCATAGCAGCACTTGATCGTGATTAATGCCAAGTGGCATACAGTTCCTGTTATCTAGTCAATCATTTTCACATATGTGAGAGTTAATATAAATTCAAATATAAATTCATGTGAGCCAAATTGCTAAATATTCTTAATAGCATCTAATTGAATACTAGTGACAGATTAAGGGATGCTTGTGGTATCTGAGAATTTCGTTCTTTTATAGTGCAGGGGTGTGTATAACTGACATGTGTCTAACTGTAATATTATGGATACATAAGAGAACTAAGACAAGGGATTAAAAAACCCTATAGGGTATTTTAAAGGCAGGGACCGAAGGAAATTTTATTCTCCCAGCATGCAAGTACAATCTTGTGGGCGATACATGATGCCCGATGGGTTCCTGCAAATTCATGCCTTAAAGCGAACATAAAGGGGCAAATGCCCCATAGTCCAACATCCTGAATTACGGTCCTAAGTGATAAGTGCACCCTATGATAAAAGGACAAAAAATATAGTAGTAAAAAGGAAGGAAAGCAAAATCCCTATGCTAATAAAGCACCCAAAGGTGGAACAAAAAAAGTCTCAGTATATAAAGGATTTAAAAGGACCAAAGTCCGGGAACAGTGTTCATAAGTAACGAACATAGCAACATGAGCACAGGGTATATCATACGCCTATATGGGTGCACAATCCTTCCTCCTTATTCAGGCTGTAAGGAGTTCTTGTGTTGAGGTCAATTATGTATTTAGATTCGAGAATCCGTAATTCTTTTTCTCGATCTCCTCCTCAAATGTGTTTGTAGATCCTGTCAATGTCACAGAAATTAAGCAGTTTTCTGTCACTGTTGTGTGCATCATAAAAAATACCTTGCTACTGGATAATTAAAATCCATGTTAGTGATGGCTCTCTGGTGTTCTAAGATGAGCTTTTTCAAAGCTAGTTTCGTACTGCCTGTGTAACGCAAATCACATGGGCATTCTAATAGATACACCACAAACTCAGTGATGCATGTGATGAATTTGTTAATAAAGTTTTCTTTGCCATTGTGCATTTTGTATGTCTTGCAACTAGAGATGGATCTACAGGCCTTACAGGCATTGCACTTGTGAAATCCCTGTGTGGTCTGCATCCATGTTGTATTGGGTTCGATGATTAAGTAACTTTGGACCAATTTATCCTTTAAGATTTCGGTCTTCGGTATGTGATGATTGGGAAATTTCCAACAGTTTTGCCAATTACGGAGTCTAATTTTACGAGGCTACAGTGTTTACCTATTAAACTTTTCAATTTGTTTGATCTTGCACTGAATGTTGTTATCATGCAGGGGAGATCTGTGATTCCCTGTTTCGTTTTCAAATCTTTGGGGGCAAAGAGAACATCTGTGTGTGTTACATTGAGCAGTTTTGAATGTGCCTGGTTGAGGACCTTGTCTGAATAACCATGGTCTCTAAAGCGTTGTTTCATGTTTGATGCTTCTTTTGTGTATACTTCATCTGTGCTACAATTTCTGCGTGCACGTTATAGTTCCCCATAGGGGATACTATTCAGCAAGGAGGTAGGGTGGTGACTGCGGGCATGCAGGGTAGTATTTCACGCAGTTTTTTCCCGAAATAGAGTAGTTGCTAATTTGTTGTCTTTGACACTCACTTTTATGTCAAGAAATTCACAGGTTGTATCACTGATGGTGTGTGTGAAATTCAAACTGAGATTGTTTCTGCTTAATGTGTCAATGAATTTTATAGCATGATCTCTCTCACCATCCCAGATGATGAAGAGATCATCTATATAACGAAGCCAAAGTGGCACATGTTCAGTGTACTGTACGTTGGGTTCACTCCATACCACTTGCTCCTCTCACCAGCCCAGAAATAAATTCGCTAGGCTGGGGGCGAAGCAAGTGCCCATTGCTGTGCCTGACCTTTGCCTATACAGAGTTTTCTCAAACAGAAAAATATTTTCTTGAAGGCAGAATAACATAATTTCCTTTAGCAGCATTATATGATCAACATTCTCAATACATTGTCTTTTCAAATAGTACAAGCATGCTTCCACTCCTTTGCATTGGTTTATACATGTATACAAGGAGCATACATCTAGGGAAATCATTAGATAACCCTGTTCCCATTTAATGTCATGGATACGTCTCATAACGTTTGAGCTTTCTTTACAGTATGATCTTAAACCGGTAACATATGGAGCTAAGAAATGGTCTAAAAAGATAGTGTTTTCCAGTAGGCCTCCATTCGATGAAACAATGGGCCTCCCTGATGGCCTAGGGGGATGTTTATGTACCTTGGGCAAAAAGTACAAACAGGGTACTTTGGGATTGTTGTTTTTTTAGGAATCTGTGTTCATCATCGTCCAAAAGACCTTGTTGCCACCAATTGTTTAGCATATTTAAGTACTTATTGACAGTGCAGTCATACGTTTTATCGATTACTTCATAACATTTTTGGTCGGCAAGTTGGCGGGTGGCTTCAGTTCTGTAACTCTCAATGTCCCATACAACAATGTTGCCCCCCTTATCAGACGGCTTTATAATGATCGTTGGATTTTCCATTAGGTATTTACTGCATCCCTTTGGCCTTTGGTAAGATTGTCCCATATACAGTATGATCGGTCTGCCCTTAGTTTAACCAGTTCATAGATTATAGGTTGGTGAAAGGCTTCAATGTTATCAAATGCTACATTGGGATTAAATTTAGATGTTATTTTAAGACCACTTTTTGAGGGTATGTCCATCGTGAAGCCTAAGGTTCTTAGGATTGAGCCTGCATCCACGTCAGATAAACTGCTGCCACCAGTTTCAAGTTCATGAATTAGCAAAATAGATTCAGCTTCTTCCACTGAGAAACTGTCAGATGGAAGTTGTTGCGTGGGTTCTTGTTTTGAGTTCGTCATTCGTCTGCATTCATTCGGTTTGGATGAAGTGTGTAACTTCATCAGTTTTAATTTCCTAACAAACAAAAATAAATCAATGCGAGTGTTGACATATTTCCAATCAGTGGCAGGACAGAAGGATAGTCATAATTTAAGCATAGATTCCTCGTTAGGTGTCAGAGTACGTTTGAATAAGTTGATAACAGAGTTGTCCATCTCCATAGGTTTTTTTTTTTTGCCAATACTTGGATCTACCTCCTCTCCTTGTTAGTCTCAATTTCTATTTTTGTTTGCAGCCCTTTTAATTCTGTTTGTGTTTTTTTATTAAGTTTATTTGTTATATTTTATTAAATTGTATATAAAATGTTTTTTATTTTGTTAAAATTAAATGTGATATTTAATATATTTAATATATATTATTTTATTTTATATTTAAATAAAAGTCTTTGTACTTACCTGTTTAAGTATAGGAGTCGATATTTTTGTTGTATATATTTTTTCATCGATATTTTTGACATCGCTGTTGTGTCAGTGAACCTTAGAAAAGGACCTGATACACCAGAAGGAGTCTCCAGCCCTGCGTATCCACTGCCAGAGATGGACTGCAGAAGAGAGAACAATCTTTCAGATGAGGCTTCCAAACTAGACACAATCCAGTTAAGGGTTCCTGATCCGGCCACAATACTCCAGGTGTAGTCCCTAGTAAAAGGTACCCCTGGTACATAGTGCATGGGTACTGAAGAGGGTCCTCTGGGGCTGCAGCACTGGCTGTGCCCCCCAGGGACCCCTCACCAAGGCTGTGCACTTTAGGGAATCTAGATATATGAACACTGACAAATTAACACCTTGGTTCATTGCAGGCTGCGTGTCTTGGTGCAGAGAAATCTGAAGTGTCAACATGGCATACAGCCCTGCGTGCCATGCCCCCATACACTGCATAAGGTATAGATAAGTCACCCCTATGACAGGATTTTAGCCCTGAGGCATGGTGCACTACATCCTAAGTGAGGGCCCATCAGCATGAGCAGATATGCCACTACAATGTCAAGTCCATTCTATGATGGTGTAAGTGAACAGGGAAGCCATGAAGAGTACATGGGCTGGATACTCGTCAAAACAAGTTTCCTAGCTCCATGAGGGCTTCACTGATTCCTAATCACGATCTTGGGTTGGTGGAAAAACAACCTATCAAGGCTCCTGTAGTGCCCCTTCCCACAGGAATTGGTCAATAGAGAGTGTAGACACCCAAAAGGTAGGACGTTCTCTGCGGTGAGGTTGAAGCGGGAGGATCAAAGGAGCTGGCAAGACAGAGTTCTGAAAGCCGGGAAACAGGTAAGTGGCAAGCGAAGAGGCTAAGCGAAGGGGGGGAGTGTGGGCGGTATTTAAAGAAGACTGGTTTAGAACATTCATAAAGGTCACATTCTAATTATTTGTAACAACGAACAGGTGCAGATAATTAAGTTAATGAGGCTGCCTTCTAGAAGGTGTTTTAGAATGTTCACAAAGGTCCCGTTCTAATTAAATTAAATTATCACACAAATGGTATCAACTGAATTTTATACATATATCGCAAATTATATTGGACTAACTAAAAGTGGATTATACACCGATCTTCGTATTATTGTACAACCACTGGTCTTACTCTCCATATGGACACCTTAAATGTATAACATAAAGCTCCATTATAGACAGGAAGCTCTTCCATCAGAACTCCCCTGTTAGACGCACGTGACTCGTGGTGTTGATCCATGACCTAATGTTAGTGGATGTTGTGACGGTCCCCTGATGAAGGCACTCCAGCCGAAATGCGTGTAGTGTTAGCCTTCTCATTCATTGTGATTGTTCTGGATTTTGCCACTCTTTCTATACTGTGCAATGTTTATATATACAAGTACTGTATAAAGTTAAAAGCAAATTTATAAATATGAAATGAAATGTTTTTCATGGACACAATAATGGTGCACAATCTTTGATAATGTATTGATGGTTTTAACTATTTAGTCAAACATAATTTTTGATAAATGGTATAAAAAAGAAAAAATATTTTCTATATTAAAATATATGTGTCATGTCTAAGACTTGTAAGAATTGCGCATTGACCTGTATGATGTAATTGTTGTTTTGCCCGAATATATTTCCTATTGTGTACGCTTGTCTAGGTTGCTTTCCCTTTATTGTTATTTACTCCCTACGTCTAGCAAGCACATTGTGCATGTAGTGGCCCCTTCTCTCCTAACTTATAATCCCCCCTATGATACCAACCTTAGAAAAAGGAAAAACTTCAATTTTATGTTTTATACCAGTAGGAGTAACTGCCTTTTAAAAAGAATTTAAAATTTCATTAGTAACAATAGGATGATTTAGGTTCCAATCTGTCTACATACATTATACATGTACACATCACAGTCTGGGTGACTTCTACACGTCAACGTGTCATATCCCTATCCAGCGATATCACCACTTACCCCGACCCCTGTGTTAGCTGTTTGTCCCACCCAGCGTGTCATAGCTATCTTTCTATTGGCCAGCATTAGTCACAGGGTCAAAGAGCGTCTTTCATTAAGGCTACCTGTGGTGACAGTGGTATCAACAAGTCATCCATGATATTCAGAGAGTCAAAGACCTCCTTCCAAACCACTGACCTCTAACACATTCCACATGCCTTGGGTATGACCGGTCAGTTCTAAGGCCACTGCTGTACAGATGTGCAGGTGTACAGTGCATATGACTTAGATATTTAAAGGATAGTAAGCAGTGTTTGCTATTTAATGGAAATGTTCATAAAGCGGTATTAACACCTTGCATGCTCATGACGAAGTCAGCTCGTCATGAGCCAAGACCGTTGGAACGCTCGCATGCTGGACTGATTCCCCTGCTGTGCGAGCGTTCCACACAAACGGGTGTGGTCATGACGAGCTCAGCTCGTAATGAGCACACGAGCACTGTGGCTCATGACGAGCTGACCTCGTCATGAGCATGGGGGCTCTGTGCGCACCCCCACTCCCCCCTGCACAGCTGGGGAATATGCCCTGCAGGGAAGGGGTTAAAAGGCCATTGCTCATCAGTAATCAGGATCTCTTTCCCATATCCAACAGGCTGTGGATGCCACCTGTAGATATGTCTTTGTATAGACATAATTTATTTTTTTTATTTTTGGAGCTTATAAAGCGCACGGCTACCTCCGGCGGAGGTGTCCCGGCGCTGAGATTACCCGAATGCCACCCAGAGAAGGTACCAGGAGTAAATCCTACAGAAAAAAAGGAGCAGACACTATTATGACCGATTAGTAAACAACCAGGTTTTGAGTTTACGTCGAAAGACCGTCTCAGATTCAATGAACCTAAGATCCAAAGGTAGGCTATTCCAGAGTTTGGCAGCAGTGACGGTGAAAGTTCTGCCGCCACACCTGGAAAGTCTGAATCTTGGGACGATCAGTAAACGAAGGCTGTTAGATCTGAGGTGTCTAACTGAAGATGAAATTTTAAGGCGTTTACTCAGGTAAGACGGGCCTATTCCATGAATGGCACGAAATGCCAAGGTCAAGATCTTAAACTCAATACGCCGAGCTATAGGGAGCCAGTGAAGCTCATCTCTATACGCTCTGACTGAGGTGCGAGCAGGGATATTGCCAATAAGCCGAGCCGCGGCGTTTTGGACAATCTGCAGGCGATCAATCAAATACTGGGGGGCACCCGCATACAGACTGTTAGCATAGTCCAAATGTGTGGTGATAAGTGCCTGGACCACCATTTTGCGGGAAGATTGAGGAAGATACGGGAATATCTTCCTGATCATGCGCAATTTCGCAAAGCAAGCCCCCGCAACCTTGTTGACTTGGGACTTACCAGACAAGGTGTTATCAAATGTAAAGCCTAGGTTGCGGGCAGCCTGAACTGGCTTAGGAGGGGGATCCAGAACAGTGGGCCACCACAGGCTGGCCGGGGGAGGAGATTTCTGACCGAAGAAAAGGACCTCAGTTTTTTCGGCATTGAGCGCCAGGTGGTTAGCAGACATCCACGTGCAGATATTGCCAAGGCAGTTTCTAAAATTAGAAAAATGGGAGTCAGAGTGGCCTCTGAATGAAAAAATAAGCTGAGTATCATCAGCATAGGAGACCACCCTGACACCCCAAGATTCTACTACCCTAGCAAGAGGAGCTACGTAGATGTTGAACAATAGAGGGCTGAGGGCAGAGCCCTGAGGCACCCCGCACAGAAGAGGTTTATCCTCTGATTCAAATGGGTGCAACGTGACCCTCTGAAACCTGTTCGACAGAAAGGAATTAATCCAGGCCAGTACTGTGCCACTGATCCCGAGCTGATGTAAACGAGTTGCTAGTATGTCATGGGATACAGTGTCAAATGCAGCGGATAGGTCGAGGAGGACCAACATGGCCTCCTCGCCCTTATCCACTGATTCCCTAATAATTTCTGAGACCTCTAGCAACGCAGTCTCGGTGCTGTAACCCGCTCTAAAGCCGGACTGGGACTCGTGTAACAGCTGATTAGATGCTAGATACTGGGCCAACTGAGTCTGTACCGCTTTCTCCAAGACTTTAGTAGGTTTAGGCAGAAGTGAGATGGGCCGGTAGTTGGTGAATTGTAAAGGGTCAGCACCGGGTTTTTTTAGAATAGGGATTAGCCTGGCCTGTTTCCAATCTGAGGGAAATTGACCACGAGACAGAGAGGCGTTCCAAATTGTGAGGAGAGGTTTAACCAGAACAGGGGCAAGATTGCCCATGATTTTGGCAGGGACTGGGTCCAAAGGAGAACCGGACTTCACTTTAAATAGCAAGGACAAGGCTTGTTCGGAGGTGAGCTCATCAAAATGATTAAATGAGCTATGACTGGGACATGTTATATCCGGGGGGTGGCAGAGTGCAGCAGTATCAAAAGAAGAGGAGAGTTTGCTAATTTTGTCCTGAAAAAAATCCGAAAGTCCGTTGCAAAGATCTTGCGTTGGAATACATTGGGTTTTCGTGGCAGGAGGATTGACAAAGTCTTTCACGATAGTAAAAAGAGTTTTAGAAGAATTCTGTGCCTGATGGATAAGATTGGAGAAATAAGCTCTCATCGTAGAGCGTTGCAGCTTATGGAATTTGTTCCGGGCAGATTTATAGGCCAGTTTAGCAAAAGGGTCATAATTTTTTCTCCATTTGCGTTCCAGTTGTTTACATAAGCTCTTCTCCTCACGAAGCAAGGAAGAGGATCTGGAAGAAGACAACGGAACAACAGGGGCAACGGAATCAAGGGCCGAAGAAAGGGCCGAATTAAATCTTGCAGTTTCTTTGTCAAGGTCTTCTAGATGGTTAAATTGAAACTGAAGATGAGGTTCTAAAGACTCACAAGTCACTTTGGTCCATCTACGGCCACTGTCTCTATGAAGAGAGGATGGGGAAAAAGAAGAAGGGGAGGTGAGGGTAAAAGGAAGAAGGAAGTGATCAGTCCAAGTCAGAGGAGAAGGGGACAAAACAGATATGCCAGGATGATTAGAAAAAATGAGATCTAATGTGTGCCCTGCAATGTGGGTTGGGCCTATAACTAATTGCGGCAGAGTAAGTCCCTGTAAGGTTTCCAACAGGGAGGAGGCTTTAGTAGAGGAAGAATTATCAATATGGAGATTGAAGTCTCCCAAAACAATGAAATGGGGATGTTTAAGAAGAAAGTCAGCAATAGAATGCGTCAAAGCATTGAGAGAAGATCCGGTAGCTGTAGGGGGATTATAAACCAGAATACCGGCACAGATGGTGCTTGCTGAGTCCATTATAGTGAAATAAGCAGCTTCGATAAGACCGTGATTGGGGATTTTAATTAGGTTCAGTTTTAAGTGAGATTTGGCAATTATCGCAAGGCCCCCTCCAGGTTTAGAGTTTTCGCGATTAATGCCAGTAAAGCAGTAGCCAGGAGGGATAGCTAAGTGAATGTCCGGAGTAGATGAATCTTTGATCCACGTTTCGGTGAGAAACAATATGTCCCATTTATGGGTATCAAGTAAGAGCCAAATATCGGTGGCGTGGGCTGGAAGTGATCTGCAGTTGATCAACGCCGCTTTTAAGATACCTGAGGGCTGCAATTGACCCCTCAGAAGGTGTTGGGAAGCATTGGACACAGCCGGGATAGAAAACTTGCATTGTGAACAAGAGTAGCCAGTAACATCCAAGCTATTGGGTTTACAACAAGAAATAGGGCTGCAAGAATTGTAACGAAGATGTAGCAGCTGATCAGAGGTCCATGAGATTTTTGGGTCATTAGAAACAGGGGTTCTGGCACTGGGCGCGGATCCGGCGCGGACGGGCGCAGACGGGCTTGCCTTAGGCGCGCCTTCGGCGCGCCATCGCCGCGGACGGGCTGGTCCCTTCTTTATATCCATAACCCTCTGGCGGTGGGAGGAGGGTGGGAGGCGTCCAGGAGCTGGAACGCTACCCTGCCTCCCCCCAAGATGGCGGTTCCGCGTTCTCCCGGCCGGCAAGAGCGCTGTGCTCGGCTGCGCCGGGGGAGAGATCAAAGTCGGCCCCTAGGACGAAGCAATCTCGTCCGGACCGCTCAACAGGTCAGAATTTCTATTAAAACAGCTCCAGTTAAAATATAAACAGTCTTTTTAAAAGCACATCAGGTGACACAAGTATGCAGGTAGTATTCACCACGCACACACAACACACGCAAAGACGAGTTTAAAATTCACCCGCACAAAAGGGAAAGAAAGTGCCCCCGGCTTTCCGCCTCAGGGGTGTAATGCGCACAAGTAATCTGTAGAGTGAGGGGGCGGGAGAACCTAAATAGTGAGGGAGGGCGGGAGGCGTCCAGGAGCTGGAACGCTACCCTGCCTCCCCCCAAGATGGCGGTTCCGCGTTCTCCCGGCCGGCAAGAGCGCTGTGCTCGGCTGCGCCGGGGGAGAGATCAAAGTCGGCCCCTAGGACGAAGCAATCTCGTCCGGACCGCTCAACAGGCCATAAGACCCAGTGTCCAATTCCTTGGACATTATCTTTTTAGTGAAAATATCTAGCTGAGGATTCTAGATTCGGTGGTATGCACCGCAAAATAGGTCTTCAGTGTATGCAATATCCTCAAATATATGTTTTAAAAAGTCCAGCCCAGATGTTGTCACAAGTCTTTCAATTCGTCCAGTGTCAGAGGTTTACCATCTAAGAATATATGTCCCATTTTGTTAATCCCAACTTTTCTATCTGTGAGCGTACCTTGGGCACTAACACCATTGGAAGCATAGCATGTCCTTTCAAAGGTATTTCAGGTGAATACATTGTTTGCTGTTATAGTACTGCAGTATCTTTTGCCAAGCTCAGATTGTAACTGTATTTTACTGGAGTAGTTTCTAGTGGGTATAGGTCAGTCAACTCTCATTCCACCACTAACAGCGAATGTTCGGGGCCATCCTTGTACCAGAAAGGAGCATATTATGGCTCCCCCACCTATTATAAGGGATAAAGTACCCCCTATCATACATTACAATGATGCTGCTAGTTACCAGGGAGTTCAACAACCATATAATAGATAGAAGTTGAAGGCCAAGTTCCTTTATAAGATTATGAAACTCTGAAGTGACTTCCAATATCCTTATCATGTATGCCAGGGGGTACTTTATACCATATTATAAATCCCTGGTATGTAGCTTTTTCTTATGAAAGAGTGAGCATGTTTACAAACATGAGGAATAAAAATAAAACCTCCAGTGCAAAATTAAGCACATCAAAAACGTGTTAATTATTTGTTGTAAACCGTTCAATAGAAGTTAGTTATTTAAAAAAAGAAATCTCTAGCTCGGAATGTGTAGAAGCATGCAGAAAGTCCCTAGCTTTTCTCCAACTATATAAGGAGTGCAAAAAAACAAAATTTTCTTTCTGCTTGTCATTGTAAGCTAAAAAATAGAGCAGAAGAAGGAACATCAGTGGTCCCTTTTTGTTGCTTTAAACAGCTGCTTTAAATATGCTCTGTGACCTGACTAGCCGTTCACCTCAGCTGCTGGCTCTGGCAGAGGGCATTGTGACATTAGAACTCGACTGTAATAACCTTGTAATAGTCGCGTTCTGAGTGGGTGTGACACAAGTCATCGATAATAGAGAAATTAGATACTGGTGTTTATACAGGCATTATAGAAACCCAAATATTATAATACAATTCCATGGATGGGACTGGCATTGACCCTTCATAGGGTAAGGTCTCAATATCCCAGGCAATGCAAGGTTGTCTTCCAGCCAAGATCAATTGAATGTTCCAGAACAATGCTTGGGAGAGTGGTATAGGGCAGTGGCGTAGCTAGGCACTTTGCCGCCCATGGCGGTCCCTGCCTTTGCCGCCCGCGATGGCTGTGCTGAAGTGCGGGGATAGGGGGTGGTGCTTGCCGATGAATCCTGCCTCTCATGAAAGAGCGGGGACGAAGCCACCGCCCCCAAAAACTCGTATATCTTTTGCAGCGTAATTCTTCTCACCATAGAAAGCAGGAGTGTTCTCCATCCTTCAGGCTGTTATTGTATTTTCAATACCACAACCCCATGGGTACCGTGTAGCACAACATGGCGATCCCTACGACTTTTAATACTACGGTATCTTACAGATTCCTCCTTCCATATTATCGGGTGTTCCAAATGTGTTCGTCTTGTGCATTCCATAAAGTGGAAAGATCTCTGACTTATTCCAGTTTATATGGTGGCCTGAGATACGGCCAAACTGGATTATATCTCTCACTACAGGTACCAGGTTCGGCTCCGGAAACCGAATGTACAAAAACGTTAACTGCGTATTCTGACATTAGCAGGCGTCGACTGATCCTATACATACATCTATCAGCATAATATTTGCAGAGTGTGCAAGCTAGTCCTCCAATGGAACCACAATGACCAGTGTGTAACCTGCAAGCGGGAGGCCACCCCAAGCAATGAAGCCTAAAGTGTGGAATATGCAGCAGTATTGGGTGCATGAGGCCTGGCTGAAACCAGACTTTGATATGTAGATGGGGATAGCAGCACAATGTTGGGGCATTACTAGGCTACACACGGTTTGTACAAGTTAAAACCTAAAAACGTCTGTACTTTTGTTTCCACTCCATCACCGTTCTGCTGAGCATTGTGCTGCTTATGTTTTCCCTGTTCTCTCATAGATACCGTATATGTCAAGCAATGCGAGCGTATCACGCAAGCAGGAATAAAAGCAGAATTCCCTGTAAGCACCAGAAAAACCCTGCTGTCGTTTGGAAAGCACAGGAAAAAACCCACCAGAATTCACAACAAAGAAACACTAAAAAACTAGACACCTTAAATACATTGAAACAGGCTAACAACTAAAGTAATTTATTGCAGGGAAGATATATTTCATTTTGGCAGCCTTTTCCCCCAGTAGGAGGAGAAAGAGGTGTAGCAGTTTGAAGGGGTGACGGAGTGTGGCGCGTTCCAGGTACCACATGAAGCAGCCTATCACGATCCTCCTGTCATTTTCATGGTCACTCCTGCATGCTCTCACAACTGGGCTCTCCGAGGCCACGGAACCAGATCTCGTTGTGGCGGTTGAAGAGTTTCATGGCACTGCGGAGAGAAAAGTAGACAGAGCGGAGCTCAGCGATCACTGGTGTCCGAACAGAAGAGGATTGGCCAACACACAGACACCGCCATCTTTACAGTCTAAGTGGTGGAAGTGGGTTAGAGTGAGTGAGTCAGATGTTACTGCTTCCTGATGCCTTTGACACTTGTAATCCTGTTCCTTTCTGTGAGTGATAACAATGAAACAAGAAATCCAGCCTGTGTGTAAAAAACTGTAAACTTCATACTTGTATAGCACACTTATACCCTGAGGCCTCTAGGCGCTGCACGCATACCGCTGTGGAATCCTTCCTGGCTTTTCCCTGTGAAATGCCCACTCCTGGGTGAAGCCAGGCATCCCAGCGCTGTTGGGGCCGTTGTTGAGATTAAGCAAGCTATTGCCCAGAGTTGCAGCGTGGGGCCCGTGATTAGAATAGGCAGGGAAGCGAGAATTATCAGGTCCGGGGAGATTGAGCCCAAGACCCGCCGAGGCGGGGAATTGAACCCTGGTCCCGGGCTAGACCTCTGCATCAGGGTCTGCCGCTCTAACCATTGAGCCACGCTTCTCCACTGTGTCTGAGAAAAACTGTTGCTCTGGTGGGCATCTTCCTCATGTAACATGAGTGATTCTATTGTAACGTTGTGCAAGTGATGGATATTTAAATACGTGTTTTCATCTGAATGATCATAACGTAACATTTAAGCCTGTCACCCTGTGTACGTTTTTATGATGTCACAGGTAAACATGTTTCCTGGTGCAAAATATCAGTGTTTTATGAAAACTCATAACTTTGGGTGAGTGTTACGAGTGTTAAATGTACATTCACTCCACTTTCATGGGTGTTGGAGGTGTAACGTGCTAATGAAGGACTCTTTTCAGTTTGAAGGGTGGACCACCGGTCTGCCAGGCCAGGGCCACCCCCACCATGGAGGGCCGCCCGTCATAGTGAGAGATTCTTTGCCTGCCGGGGGTGATCTCTGTACCTGTATGTTACTTTTCCAATGTTAAAAATGACGCAAAAGTGGTGCAAGAGGCTTGTAAATAAGCCACTAGATTTTATCTGTCTGCACGTCAGGGCTAGTGTTTGTTTTTCCTGCTATGCCTGGGACCTCTATGCCTTGTGTGGCTGCCCCTCGCCATGTGGCCAGCCTTTGGTGGTTGGGTCACCACCTTTGGCTCCAGTGGTGGTCCGTCAGTGTTTCCCTCACTGTATATGAGGCCCGAGACCGCGGCTTTAGCAAGATGGAGAGCATTCCATTTACAGTTGTTCTCTCATCTTCTTTAACTGTAAATGACTCACATACCTGAACAATGACCTCTCCTTCCACGTGCCCAAAAGACACCTCCAATCAGCCGATCTCTCTCTGGCCAGAGTCTCACGTATCTACAAGACCAGAACGGGAGGAAAGTCCGTCCCCTACCTCTCCGCCAAAGCCTGGGACGACCTGACCCTCCACCCCCCGGCAAGCTCCCACACTGCCCCATTTCAGGAAGAACCTCAAGACCTGGTTTTTCGAATAACCCCAGCACTCAACGGAGCCGCCACCCTGCCCCCCAGCGCCTTGAGACCCTCACGGGTGAATAGTTGCGCTGAGGATTGATAGTCCTCTGCAAGTGTGGCAACACAGAGCTCCGATGTCCATACCCATGACCAGGCGTGACGCTCCATGCTCTCACAAGGATCCTGTGCTTACCTGTTGTATCCCGCAGTGTAATAGTAGGTGGGGTTGAAGCTTTCAGCGTTCTGCTCAAGTGACGCAGCAAGGGCCTGAAAGTTTGAGTCTCGATTGCTGTTCATGATCCAGCCGCCAAAGGAACGAACGTAGAGCACCATATGAGGGAAGCTGGACAGGAAGACCTGGGGACGGAAAGGATGTGGCATATTACTCGCCAAGACACTGTCACAAACCCCTCCGCCGGCCATTAAAACATATCAGTCATTCCTGTTAATGGAGCCCATTCTCTGAAGTACACCACGATACAGACTAAGGGCCCAATTGAATTCTTGGAGGTAAGGATCCTCACCATCAAGAATGCGGTATGTCCATCGCATACAGGTGCGAGTGGATCTTCGGGTAAATTGCAGCGGCGACCACTCTGTCTCCGCTGTGTTTAATCCCCTCGGACAACCCTGAGGAGTAATGGCCGTCGGAGAAATGTATTCATGTCCACCCACCCAATCTGTATGGGCAGACATGTGGTCATTTATTACTGTTCCTTACTGTCAGGTAAAGCCTGACGGTATGGAACATTAAAAACATTTGAATGATCCCTGCCTCCCATGGTGAGGGAAGCATTATTTTTTTTCTTTACCAAAAGAAACTCCTGTTTCAGGATTTCCTTTTTGAAAAGAAAAGAAGATTAGTGCTTGTAACAGGGTGGCGACGCAGCCCGGCAGCAAAGAGTAAAATGCATTGGCAGGAACTGCTGTGACACTGATGCCTTTATAAAAGACTGCCTTCTATTTGGTGGATTGAGTAGGCACGGCCGGACGGATGTAAAAGCCCATGGTGACTACTCAGTCCGTCAAAAATTAAATGGGGCCCCAACACTTAAATGTAAATTGTGCAAAGTAAATTATCCAAATGATTGAGTGAGCAACCAGAACCAACCCTTATTACCTTCAATGAAATTGGCGCTACTAGGCCCACACTGTGGGGCGGTGAGGCGGGGGAGGGGCAGGGTGGGGGGTAGTAAACACGGACATACGACAGAACGGAGGAACGTAATAATTACTTTCCTCCGTTCCGTCTTATGTCCGAGTTTACTACCCCCTCCAACCTGACCCTCAGCAGCACGCCCTATACGAGCCGCCACGGCCCGCACATTGGGCTATCCATTCTTGATGCTGACATCCCCACCCCATTAGCTAAAACAGGATTGGAGGCACGGGGCATCTGTAGTGAAAGCTTATGTATATAATACAATACAATAGGATTCCTAAAGCATGCGGCTGCCTCCGAGGAGGTGTTACGACGCTTGCGGTTCTATGGTGCACTAAAGGATTGATCCAGAACCGATGCGGGGAGCCTACTGATCAAACAGGTATGTTTTCAAGAGTTTACGGAAAACTGATTCAGAGGGTGCAAAGCGGAGGGTTGAAGACCAAGAGTTACAAAGTTTGGCAGTTAAATAGGAAAATGAGTGACCGCCTCTTCTTGCCTTACTGACCCTCAGGACATTTGGAACTTTTTTTCCATTGGAGCGAAGTGCTGTCAGATAGACGAGCTTTTATTTATTTATTTATTAATTTATTATTTAGGCTTGTAGAGCGCGACAGCTACCTATAAGGGTCTCCCGGCGCTAAAATACTGCAGCTAACAAGGGATGGTTGGCCAAATAGTTATAGGTCGAAAAGCCAGGTCTTGACGGCTTTACGAAAACAAATAAGGCTGTCCTCAGACCGAATGGCCAAAGGAAGATAGTTCCATAACTTGGGCCCTAAATAAGAAAAGGAGCGACCTCCCATTCTGGAGAGCTTGATCCTAGGAACTGAGAAGAGGCATTGGGAGGAAGAGCGGAGAGAACGTGAAGGTGAATAGGATTTTACTAGGGTCTGTAAGTAACTAGGTGCCACCTTGTGCCTGATCTTGTGCATGTAGGTGAGAGCCTTAAACTTCACTCGGTTTTCCACCTTCAACCAGTGAAGATCACGGAGGCGGCTGGATATGTGGTCGGTTTTGCAGCAACCGCTGAGAAGACGCGCTGCAGCGTTTTGAACTAGCTGCAGGCGTCGCGTGACGGCCTTGGCCGCCCCCAGGTAGAGTATGTTGCCATAGTCCAACCGGGAGATGACCAAGGCACTCACCACCTTCCTCCTTGTGTCATCAGGCAACATCCACAGGATCTTTCTAAGCCAACGTATAATGGTGAAACACATGGCTGATACTTTACTGACTTGACATTGCATTGTCAGGCCCCTGTCAATGGCAACGCCCAAATTTCGTACCTGCTCCACTGGTACCGGAAGGGGACCTAGGTTTGCTGGCCAGTGTCTCGAAGTCCACAGGTTAGGCTTCTGTCCTAGGACAAGGACCTCCGTCTTCTCGCCATTCAGCTTGAGAAGATTGTAATTCATCCATTTTGCTATTTCTCCGAGACCCAACTGAAGGCGGGAGGAGGAGGCCTTGTCAGAGTTGGTAAGTGAAAAGATAACCTGGGAGTGGTCGGCGTATGTGAATAACGTGAGACCGACGTTATCAGCTATGTGAGCCAAAGGGGTAACATAAAGATTAAAGAGTAGGGGACTGAGGATAGAACCCTGAGGAACACCATGGGACTGTGAATAGGTAAAGGAAGTGGCGGAATGGGAAAACATTTGAAAGGTGCGCTTAGAAAGAAAGGAGGCCAGCCAGTCCAAAGCTAATCCTTCCACGCCCATGGTGGCTAAGGCGGCAAGAAGGATTTTGTGTGAGATGGTGTCAAACGCCGCGCGGAGATCAAGTAATATCCCCGCGGCCGTTTCGCCTTTGTCGAGCAGGGACAGTAGGTTGTCTGTGACGCCCAGGAGTGTGGTCTCCGTCGAGAAACCAGGCCGGAAACCAGACTGCGAGGGATGAAGTAAGTTGTTGGAGCTCACATACTGAGTAAGATGAAGATGGATGTGACGCCCGAGGACCTTGGAAAAAGCAGGCAACAGTGAAATGGGGCGGTAGTTGGCGAGAAGCTCCGGGTCAGCAGTTGGCTTTTTCAAAAGTGGCGTGACCATAGCATGTTTCCAGATGGCAGGGACCGTGGCAGTCTTTAGTGATAGATTCAGAATGGAACAGATTGTAGACAAATGCGGGGGATCGAGCGCCCTAAGTACAGAAATAGGGAGGGGATCCAAAGGGGAACCAGATTTTACATTGCAGAGCAATTCATGAAGACATTCAGGCTGTAGTACAGGCCAAGCTAGGAGCGGGTGGAGAAAGGAGGTCTCGGGCCGGGGTGCTTTCTCTACTAGAGTGGGTTGGACTATGGTCTTGTTATTAGAGTTGCAGGTGGAGATATTTCCTGTATGTCAGAGGAGGAGATTTAGCTAATGTGGAAGAGCCTGCGAGATTTTTCACTAAGCCGAACAAGGCTTTGGAATTGTCGACGGCATCTGTTACGGACTTCGTCACAAAGCTAGCTCTAGTAGAGGCACACGCTTTGTGGTAAGATTTTAAGGCGATTCTGTAGGTCAGAGCTGCATGCTGAGAACAATCTTTGTGCCAAATGCGCTCAAGCTTCTTACACCGAGACTTCTCAACTTTTAATGCCTCGGTGTACCAAGGAGCGGGCATCTTGTGAGATACATCCTGTTTTAGAGAAGCAGGGAGGACGGTGTCAATGGCGTTTTTTAGCCAGGAGTCGATCAGCATAGCAGAAATTTCCACATCAGCTGGTGTGGACAGTTCCAAAGGGAGGTGAGAGGCAAGAGCTTTATGCTCGCTTGCTCTGTAGGCAAGAGTTAGGGTGTTATATCTTATATCTATTCTGTGTCACTAATATGTTTTTTTATACACTGTTTCTTTAATCTCAATTTGCATACTTTCCAGCATGTGCTTTGCATAGTTTCATTTGGTATCCCACATTCCAATGCATTGTCAGTTTGCCTGCATTCTACCTTGTTGGTCAGTTGTTACTGAAGACCAACCTGAGCAGATGTGAGCCCTGCTGCTTTCAATAAACTCATTTATAATCATTTATTGGTTCAGCTTTACAACATAGGGCTTTAGATTTGATGTAGCTAACCTAGGGCAGCCATTGAAGCGCCAGGACACCTCCGGGTAACAGTGCACTCTAGAAATGTTATAAATAAAATAAATAAATAAAATAAGACTGCACAAGGGCGCAGTGACAGAGGCGCAAGCAGGTAACTTCAAGGCCCGCCGGGCTGACACCTTCTGGATGACCTGCAGGCGGTGGAGCAGAGAGGACGATAAACCTACCTACTGGCAATTCGCATAGTCTCGTTTCGATGTTACCAGAGCGCGAATGACAGATTTGAGGCTCTCCTCCGGGATCAAGTGAACCATCTTCCTAACCGATTTCAACATAAGAAAAAAGCTGTCGGAGCAGATCTAAACTGAGCTTCGAAGGGTAGATTGGGGTCAAATTTGACCCCAAGGTTTACACCACCGTGGCAGGGGAATCCGAGAACCAGAGGGGACCACCGAGCCTTCTGCCCTGAAAGGCCGGGAGCCACCATGAGATCGAGTTCCGCTCTAACACGGCCCTGCTAGCATTAACTTAGGGGCACATGCTCTAAATTGAAAATTGCAAATACCTAATTTCTGAGAATCGCAATTAGGTAATCGCAATTTACAGTCCATGAACTCAAAGAGGTCAGGATTGCGATTCCTACGGGGTCGCAAATCGCTCTACCTCATTAATAATAATGAGGTAGATCGCAATTTGCGACCCCCTAGGAATCGCAAAAATCACGGGGCTGGTGGCCTGCTGAGGTCATGTCCATGATTGCTTTTAAATAAAGCAATATTTTTTTTGTAAAGCAGCCCGTTTTTGTTAAAGGAAAACAAGATGCTTTACAAAAAGTAAAATAAAAAGTTCTCTTTTCATTTTTTAACACCGGCAGTGCTTTTACAACCATTCACAAAGGGGAAGGGGTCCCTGGGGAACCCCTTCCCATTTGCGAATGGGTTACCGCCTACTTGAAGTAGGGGGTAATATGCAAATGTTTTGCAACCGCATTCACGGTCACAAAAAATTCATGCATACTGTTATGATTCGGTATTTGAAAGGGACGCCCTAAACACGCCCTTCCAAATACCGAATCGCAAACTCATTTTGCATTTCGGTAACAGGTTACCGAATCGCAAACTCATTTTGCATTTCGGTAACAGGTTACCGAATCGCAAACTAATTTTGCATTTCGGTAACAGGTTACCGAATCGCAAACTCATTTTGCATTTCGGTAACAGGTTACCGAATCGCAAACTCATTTAGCATTTCGGTAACAGGTTACCGAATCGCAAATTGGGGTTTGCTGCATCTGTAAAGCATTTTTTGCGTTTGCGAACGGGCCGAATCCGCCCGTTTGGGAAGGCAAAAATGCTTTATGCATGTCATTAAGCTTCTCCTCTGTTCTGAAAGGAGAATAGATTATTGTGTTGAATTAGAGAGAAACCACAGGTTCCCTGTCATGTCCACATACAGTACCCTTTAATCGCACAATATACCCTCTGGGTATATCAGTAGCACAAAACCAATGTAGGAATCAGAAATACCCCCTTGCAGTTACCACAGACGTAGGAAGCAGGTGCATTATATCCTGTCCTCTGGCCTCCCCTCTGAAGAAGCTCCCACCCATCCCCCCCATCCCCCCCACCCCTGGGGAGAGGAGAAAGCTGAGTGTGACTCACATCAGAACTGGTGGGCACAGGCGGGGCTTGGTGAAAGGCCTGAGGAAGCAGGAAGTAGATGGTATATTCTTTTTCCACATCATGGCCCAGTGGCACCTTGGTGATGACTGGAGCTGTCATTTCAAGTTTCACACCTGTGCAGACAAAGAAGAGAGAGCCTCAAAAATAAAACATGATGAAGAAAGGAGAGAGATGCAGCCCTTCTCAGGCAAGGTACCGTTCACAACTCCCTGCTCAAATAGTGTCACTTCTCCTGGTCCTGCGTCTCTTCCCTCAGCCCAGCCTCTCTTCTCCAGTTCCTGCGCCTCTTCCCTCAGCCCAGCCTCTCTCCTCCTGGTCCTGCGTCTCTTCCATCAGCCCAAGCTCTGTTCTCCTGCCCTGCCTCTCTTCCATCAGCCCAAGCTCTGTTCTCCTGCCCTGCCTCTCTTCTACGGGTTCTATCTCTACCCTCAGCCCAACCTCTCTTCACCATGTCCTGTCTTTCTTCCCTTAGCCCTAGGGTGACCGACTGACATGGATGCAAATTCTGGACAGGACTTTAAACAATTCAGGACAAAGGGTCAAAATTCAGGACATAAACTCAGGACAAAAGATCCATTTTGCAGACACACCCAAGGAGAGGCCATGCCCCACTATTCTATCAATGCATTTATGTACTATTTTCCACATAGCACTATATATTCACTATGGTCTTTATGTGATTGCCTCTGGGTATGATGCATTCAGGTGGCACATTAAGTCCTTGTTCAGTAGTGAATTAATGCCCTTGAGCATGGTGTCACGTACATCTCTCATATCCAGATTTACCCAAACTTTCTTGGAGAGAAAGCAACAGCAACATTCTGATTTTGTTTCTAAGCATTTTAAAACTTATGGCCAACAGTGTGGGAAACATTAAGGTAAGTGGCTGTCGGCTAGTTTAGACAAGTTGAACAAAAGCATCTGCCTCACCTCAACCTCCAGACAACGTTAAACCTAAAAAAACAATTAACGAGGCTGAGCAGATGGTGTGTGCGATAGTCTCACACCTAATGCCAGATGTGAGGTACCCGCAGCTTGTCTGTCGTCTCACAGCACTAAGACTAGAGTCCCGGACTGTACATTTATCTCAGAACTGGGAGCCCGGACTACCAATCAAAGAGAATTAAAGAGCAGGATGAAATCGAGATCAGAGGAAGATCAAAGGTTTCTTGCTTAGAACCGGACAAATAAGGAAGATAAGAACAAGGTGGGACAATTCCTAAAATCAGACAAGATGGGTCCCCCACGAGCACTGGAATGCATTGCGTACCTGGGGTGTTGTCTCAGCAGAGAGGAGAGAAACAGAAGAGGCGCAGTCAAGTGGGTGAACAAGCAGCACCCCTCACCCTGGCAAACTCCACTGGTGCAATGGTCTGCTGGTCGTGCTTGTGAAGGGTGAGCAGGGTCCAGACCCCTTTGACGGTTGTGCCCGGGGCAATTGCCCTCTCTGTGCTGCACCTCTGAATGTGTTTTTATGCGCCATGTGCCTTGTTCTTACACCGCTGAATATATGTTATGCATCATGTGTTTTCCTTCCCTACACCTCTGAATGTGTTGTGATGCATCATGTGTAATGTGCCTATACCCCTACATGTATTGTTATACTTAGGTGGTTGTTCTTGCTAGTACAGGTGTTGCTAGTGAGGTCCTGGTTCCCTGCGTGACATTTTCCTAAGGTGGTTAGGGTTGCATAGGTGGTACTTACAGGTTACCAGTGATTACTGGTTGTGTGCTTTGTATCCTATTTTGTGCTAAAGTGATTATTATTCTATGTACCAAGTGCTATTTTCAAAAAGTATCCTAAATCTAAAAGTGCATATTCCTGACAGTGGTCCAGGTGGCCCTGTCTTGTACATATCCCCTGTAAATTCTGCCTATGCCTGTTGGCACATTGTAAGTGTGTGTTTTTATCTAATGTGTTTGGTATAATACAATGGCTATTTTTATACATAACCTTGTGTGGAGTTTCCTTTGTTGTGGGCCTTGGGTGTTGTTGCTGGGTGCGCGCGCAAACACTTAACTCACATTGCCTCTGAGTTTAGCCAAGCTGCTCGCGTCACGTTACCAAGGGGGTGAGCAGGGGTTATCTTGGTGTGTAACTCCCTTGCCCTGACATGGAAGTGGTGGTCTCTGACTGACTTTGGCGCAAGCCCTGGCCAGCCAGGGATCCCATTTCTAACATATTGTAAGAAGTGTTTCTTTAACATATGATAGGGTTTTCCCCTTTCTGTATAATTAGGCCCCGGATTGAACAGGGAATCAGTTACCTTTCGATACGTAGCACAGTTTGCTTTTTGATCTTCTCTTCCATTTCAGTAATGAGCCACGTGTCGCTAGTGAAGATGGTGGTGCTACCCACGTTATTGTATTATTTTGAAAACCTTCACCTGCTCATCCTTCGGTTCTTCTTCAGACATCTCAACATGTCCCACGTCTGATTTGGGGATGAGGGAGCCACTGGGTAGCTGCTACCACTTTAAAGCTACCTGTGACTGCTGGTGGATTAGTCCATCTGGACTTAGGATGCTAATATTTAGCTACACAGCTCTTTTGATGGTTTGCTGGCTGTCTGGCCGCCCCCTGTATGAGAACAGGGTTTACCCGTAAAAAAACGTAAGGAGGGCTTACTGCACTTCTCATTGTTTCCTACTGATCATTCCACCCAACACCACCTAAGGTTGACCCACACAGATTTCTCTTGCCCTACTAGAACCCATAAACTCACTTACACAAAGAAACTCTACGCTCTTCCAATACCTTTGCTAGGCCTCTGTCGGTAGCATGCCGCAGGCCTCTCAAAAGTGGTGTATTTGTTTGTTGAGAGTGAGCTACCAGATTTTCAAACCCTTATGGCAGGGCTAAATCTTCACTCAGGTCAATTCCTTTCTTGCAAACACCTTAAACAATCATTAACTGTCCTTTTTCATGTCCACCCCTTAGCGCACCCCCACAAGTCTACCAGACGCTCTACACCACAGGGACTGGAACCAAACTGATAAGATGGGTGTACGAGCTTTCATGCAACATGGGGACCGCTGCAGGTCTTCTCTCCGTACTAAATGAGAGACCTACACGGGCAAACCTCTGCACGACATGGACTGGGTAAAATATGGAAGCAACCCACAAAGTATCCCACAGATCTCGTGTTAAGTACATTCAATTTCATATTCTGACCGAGCCTACTTTAAATCTGCCTGAATTAACAAAATATATACGAGAGCTGCAGCTGTATATACTCAAGGTATGTGATTAGATGCCAACTTGTTTCATATGCTTTGGTCTCGCCCACAATCCTTTCATACTTGCAGAGAGTTCCGACAGTGCTGTTGCCCGCGATGGGCCGTGTACTAACAAATTCTCCAGAAACAGTCTTATTGGGTGTATTCCCCTGCCTTAAGTTTGAGAAACCCTCGACCAAGTTCCTTGACCTGGCTCTTCTGCTACCAAAACGCAATATAACAGTTTCCTAGAAGGATTCACTTCCTCCGACTATCGTACGTTGGACCAAGGTCTCGCTCTCTTGGTTTCGATCACAGGCGTGGAAAAGTTTGGTGGAGGGCTTTAAAAACTGCACCAAGGATGATACTCTCCCTACGTAACCCACCCAACACACGCACTCCCGGTTTGTATACAGTAGTTGTTCTTGCCACATAAAGACGACTACTCAAGGCAGTGGATTAAGGACGCCTATCTCTGACACACTGTCATGATTTCCCCTCTACAACACTTTCTTCTAAGCAGCACAGGCGTCATTTCTCTGCTTCCCCACAGTAATAGTTGAAGCATCGGCAACTGGGCAGGGGAGTGGGGTCAGACAGTTTATTTGAGGTCCGTTTGTTACAAAGAAAAATGTAAAAATTGTATGCTCACTATTCATACACTTGGTAGTTTGGTCTGCCCTGTTCCCATGATGCACTGGGCCAGGGACAGACTAATTTGCAAATAGCCAGGTTCTGAGCTGGGATGGGGCAGTGAGATAAATAACGGTGATGGATCAAGCCCTGATCTTTGGACTGGGTAAGAGTGGTCTGCTTAATTCAGACACTGTTCATCACCACCCCCTTTTCTGAATCGTTTTTGGCCACTATAGGTGTGGCAGGGTATACTCAGACATGAGTCCCTTTCTCACTGCTCCATCAGGATTCAAGCAAGCCGGGCCGACGAGGCTGAAATGCCAGAAACCGGTCCCCGGTAGCTTGTCTCCTTTCTGGTGAAGAATTGGCTTGGTAGTTTGGTCTGCCCTGTTCCCATGATGCACCAGGCCAGGGACAGACTAATTTGCATATAGCCAGGTTCTGAGCTGGGATGGGGCAGTGAGATAAATAACGGCGATGGATCAAGCCCTGATCTTTGGACTGGGTAAGAGTGGTCTGCTTAATTCAGACACTCTGTTCATCACCACCCCCTTTTCTGAATCACTATTCATACACAGCACATCATGGTTTTTCTGTTTGTGCATGATGGAATCTATTGCTACTTACCCTGACAATTATCATGCTATGTAACCACAGGGGTGTGGAATTTAATAAAATATCTATTTGTCCATGGGGCCGGTTGTTTTATAAATCTACAAGACTTGTAAAAAAATCAACGTGTCCGTTTGGTGCCACGTACTGTAGCGACAAATTATGGCAGTAATGTTATGATCTAATGCACTAAACTGAAACACTGCCATATGTTTTTTAAAAAGATTTTATTATTGTATGTGAAAAGAGATTACTAACCATAGGGGTGTGGAATTCCTATAGCCCGACTCTCAGGACATATTGTTTGGGGCAGGGGCGGCTTCTCCATAGGTGCCAAAAGGGCGGCAACCCCCACGACAATCATGTTGCACTGTTACCTTATTACTCAAAATGTTTACAGCTTTTATATGTAACGTAACGATCTTACCGATCATTTCCTTACATGTAAAAGCTGTAATATCACCCTGCACTAGAAGAGGGCTCCCAGAGCTGTACTGTGCATGTGTCAGGCGTGAGCTGTTACAGCCTGCCCTTTCACAGATGCAATACATATCTTTTTTTTTTTTTAAACCTTTATTTTGAATTTTTCAATACAGTAAGGTACTACAAATGGGGCAACTCAGGTATATCATCATCATATCCAGGAAAATCAGTACATGGGTATAACAACAAATAATTAAGGTACAGAGCGAAGGGCATACTAAGTGACATCCTAGTAATGTATCATATCTCGTTATTTCTTCCATATACATATTAAACTGTATGTAGCATATCAACAGGCGCACATATGACACATAGAGCGACATTGTCCAGGGTTGGATACTTCAATGCCAATCTCCGTTGGCAACAGGTCTCATTCTTTGCAAACCCCTCAGTCCTATTTAACTGACTAATGTTTCGCACCGTCCTTAAGCGGGTATTACTGTTTGTCTGCTGGTACCGTGTCCATTGCGTGACTGTCTTCAGCAAGTGGGTCTCCCCCTCGCTCCCGTGGGTAATTAAATACGCGGTCAAAGGCCCCGTATGTCTCGAGGTCTATTGGATATCGGTTGTGTTTCAGCAAAAATAGCAGCTTGCTCCTGAGAGTAAATCGCATCTGTGAGCCAGTCCCTAAACTTTGGGGCCCTACCGCGACCCCACCTGCATGCTACACGTCTCTTCGCTAGTAGTAAAGCTATGTCTATGAGCTTTCTACAGGTCTTTGGAATGTGTGGCGTGTGTCCCAGGAGCATCATTAAAGGATCTGGGGGTGCAGGCTCACCGATCATCGCCACTATAGCATCATGCACCTGATGCCAGAAAGCCTGAACTGGAGGACATTTCCCAGAAGAGATGCAGGAAGCCTGGGTGTTCAGCAGCGTTCACATCTATCATCGTCAGCCAGATGAAATCTATATTTCTTCACCGGTGTATAGTATAGTCTTTGTAGAAACTTATAATGGAACATTATTAGTCTACAGCTAGCAGAGATTCTTGCCGTAATGTCGCAGCAGTATAACCACTGCTCGTCAGTAATTTCCACTGCTCGTCAGTAATTTCCACTGCTAAGTCAGTAGCCCATTGTACATGAGAGGCATTGGTCAGTCCGGATCTGGAGCCCCCAAGATGTCGATAAAGTCCGGACACCAAATGTGCACCGTCCTGTGAGCACAGCATAAAGTGCAATGGCGTAAGGGTTTCAGGTTCCTGGGGGAAGTCTGGTAGGATCTCCTTCATCCCTTGGCGCAGTCTAATATAATAGAAGGTATCAAGTGGTGTGGGGCCGTGCGTCTTAAAGAATTGATCGATTGACTGCAATCGGCCATCGGTAAAGAGGTCTCCCCAGGTATTCACCTGCAGCCGCTGGCAAAGTACCTGAAATCCCTTTTCTTGTAACAGTGTCAGTTTGGGGTGGTATGACAGCGGCATCCGCGCCGAATACAGCAGGGTATGATCTAGTATTTTGGCGATACGACGCCATGCATCTATGGTACACGTAACCGTGGAATCCGGTGTGTCTATGGAGGTTAAGGGACAAAGTATAAAACCATTCAGAGGGAGAGGATAAGCAATCTCAGATGCAATACATAGCTCACATGCTGCAGTAGCCTCAGGCTCTGCAGCATGTCAGATAGTGGTGAATTGGGGCCTGTCAGTCATGCGCCCTTATTCCCTATCAGAAGCCACGATAAACAAAAAAGGACAGCCTTCCGTCCTATCTGAGCTTCTGATTGGCGATAAGGGGGTGAGCCTCGTTCTGGCACCGTGTTTGTTCATTGTGAAAGTCAGGAATCGATGTGGAGAGGAAACTGCGCTGAGGACTTTCCCAGGTAAGTTTCCTTGTTGTGTGTATGAGTGAGAATATGTTTATGTGCCTGTCTGCAAGCATGTACCAGTGTGTGTGTTTATGTGAGCGTGTGTGTGACTGTTTGTATGTATGTTTCCTTACTAATTTTATATGACCTATCATTTGATTGATAGCCCCACTGGTTTGAGGTCAAGGGCAGCAGGTTTTCATGTTAATTTTGTCCTTGGGACAAGTAGGCCCAACACCCTGCAGCACAAACTCTTTGGCTGCCAGTTTACTGTACCACATTATGGCAGGGAAGGGCATTGTCTGCAGTTAAGGTAATATTGTTGTTCATATGTTAGTGCTGTTTGAACTTGTATTTATGGTTCATTAATACCAAGTCTTTCTTATTGGAGTGAGCGCTCTAAGGAAATGTAAGCTCGGACTGCACTTCTGACAGTGGTTCAAGTGTAAAAATATGTGCACACGTTGGCAAAGTTTAGCAATATGAGGCTACATACAATGCTCCCAGAATTCTCTCTGATTAGTTGCAAATATCCTCAGAAGCTTGAAAGCAAGATTGCTGATCCTTTGCTTTCAAAATAAAACGTTCACGAAAAAATACAACTCGGAAAATAAACTTTTTGCTTCACTACTGTGAAATTTTAGGTGACATTTCTTTGAAGCATCATTTAGTAAAATGTCTTGATGCATGCTAGTATTTCCCCAAAATATTCAGAATTGAAAATCAGTGCAACCAGTTTCAACAAGACAATGGAAAACATAAATACAAGCATTGGCAACGCCAATAGGTCTGATATTGGTGGTCAGACTTTTGGTTTTGTCAGTGCATGTCTTGTTTTGATATGCTTTTTGTAAAACTTTGTGGGAACTACCAGGCCCTCACCATTATAACAAACATTGTGCAAAAAGCAATAAAGACGTTTGATATCAAAAAGCGCACATTGCCATAGTAGTCCCTGGCACTTAACAAAACTGCTGTGTGTGCCGATATGTTCTTTTTGAAAGAGCTGCAGCCAGCCAATAGAAAGAGAGAGACAGACAGAGAGGGAGAGAACTTAAATAAAAACAAACTGTCTTGGTTAATTCCAGACCTAATTAGGGGCCCAATTCTTTAACCCCTTCCCTTGCGGGGCATATTCCCCTGCTGTGCTGGTGAGCGGGGGGCGCGCGCAGCGGGCCGGTGCTCATGACGAGGTCAGCTCATCATGAGCCACGGTGGTCGTGTGTTCATGACGAGCTGAGCTCGTCATGACCACACCCGTTTCTTTAGAACGCTCGCACAGCAGGGGAAGTTGCCCAGCATGCGAGCGTTCTAACGGTCATGACGAGCTCAGCTCGTCATGAGCACACGAGCACCGTGAGCATGGAAGGTGTTAAGCGAGTCACACAATTGCACCCATTGTATATGTCCTTGCATTAATGCAGATTAACAGCTTTCGTGAATTAACAGGAATTTACAGCAGTAGGCCAGGAAACTGTATTCTTACTAAGTATTTGTGAACTGTTTCTTAGCACGAGCAAATATGCAGGGGTAGATTCGCTCATGTGAAAATCTGCTGAGCGATTGCAAGTTCACTATCCCTCCAACCACTTTTTTCCCAACCCTGGAAGAAGTATTATTTCTGCCACTGTTGTCAGGAGTACATTCCCAACCTTTCTTAATATGGGAAAAGATTAGAGAAGAGCTGGTGAAAAAGCCTAAAACGTGAAATTTAGCAGGTTTGCACAGGCTCAAAAGGGCATTCCAACCAGGCCTAGGCATAGTTCGCAGAGTTCCGCTATGCGAAACTCGGCGAAGTGGGCCAATATTATTGTTATGGATGGTGGAACATTCCAGGCTTATAAAACATATAAGTGATTTTTTGTAGACAGTCTATCTAACTAATTTACTTGGAAGTGCTCTCAAATGTCACTATCAAGTACATTAGACACATGGAGTAAATTGATTTGACTAAGATCACACAACTTAGCTATGCAGTAAATCCGGGATTTGAACCCAGGTTTCCCTTAATACATAATGAATTTGCAACACTGACTAGATTAATGTGTTAATTAAATACAGTCCAGAGGTTAATCCAACACAATACCTAAAAGAAAAAGGTCCATAATATAGGTATGGAAGGTATGGGAAGGGAGGGCACAATAGGCTTGTATCATTGACTTTTTAGACATTTTAGACATTATAGAGCTATTCTAGATGTGACAAACCTTTGAAACGTCGAGCCAGACTTGAGCTTGGAGCCCGGCTCTAGCTCAGCTTAAGGTCCTGTTGGAACCTCGAGCCCATGACGAGCCGAGCTTTCATGTAGCGTCTTCCTGCCTCCTTCCCTCTACCTAGGATGTGGCGTTAGGGACAGGGCTGCTGATTTTGGAATCGAGGAACCAGGTTCAAATCTTGACATCGACTTAACATCCTGTGATTCTAGGCAAACTTAGGGGAGAGGGTGTGGCCTAACAGCTTCACCATGTCCACTCTCTGCTCCCTTCACCATGCCCAGCCTCTGCCCCTTTGCCATGCCCAGCCTCTGCCCCTTCGCCATGCCCAACCTCTGCCCCTTCACCATGCCCAGACTCAGCCCCTTCACCATGCCCAGCCTCTGCCCCTTTGCCATGCCCAGCCTCAGCCCCTTCACCATGCCTAGCCTCTGCCCCTTTGCCATGCCCAGCCTCTGCCCCTTTGCCATGCCCAGCCTCTGTCCCTTCACCATGCCCAGACTCAGCCCCTTCACCATGCCCAGACTCTGCCCCTTTGCCATGCCCAGCCTCTGCCCCTTCACAATGCCCAGCCTCTGACCCTTCATCATGCCCAGACTCTGCCCCTTCACCATGCCCAGCCTCTACCCCTTCACCATGCCCAGCGTCTGCCCCTTTGCCATGCCCAGCCTCTGCCCCTTCGTCATGCCCAGACTCTGCCCCTTCACCATGCCCAGCCTCTGCCCCTTCACAATGCCCAGCCTCTGCCCCTTCGTCATGCCCAGACTCTGCCCCTTCACCATGCCCAGCCTCTACCCCTTCACCATGCCCAGCGTCTGCCCCTTCGCCATGCCCAGCGTCTGCCCCTTCGCCATGCCCAGCCTGTGCCCCCTTCACCATGCCCAGGCTCTGCCCCTTTGACAAGCCAAGCATCTGCCCCTTCACCATGGCCAGCCTCTGCCCCTTCACCATGCCCAGCCTCTGCCCCTTCACCATGCCCAGCCTCTGCCCCTTTGCCATGCCCAGCCTCTGCCCCTTTGCCATGCCCAGCCTCTGCCCCTTCGCCATGTCCAGCCTCTGCCCCTTTGCCATGCCCAGCCTCTGCCCCTTCGCCATGCCCAGCCTCTGCCCCTTCGCCATGCCCAGCCTCTGCCCGTTCACCATGCCCAGACTCTGCCCCCTTCACGATGCCCATGCCCTGCCCCCTTCGCCATGCCCAGCCTCTGCCCCCTTCGCCATGCCCCGCCTTTGCCATGCGTCCTTACCGTCTTCATTTTGGCCCTGGATGTAGCTGAGGAGACGCCAGAAACCAGTCAGCCTGGCACGGGTGTACGAGGCTGTCACATGAGTGCCCACCCAGACGGAAGGTGGGTAGAGTCGAGCCTAGGAAGGGAAACAAGAGCACTTAAGTCCTCTGGGTCACACCTCTCTCTCTCGGGCAAAGAACTAGAACTGTCTCACAGGTCACAGCACCCACGGTGTCTCACAGGTCACACCACCCACGGTGTCTCACAGGTCACTGTACCACAGTGTCTCACAGGTCACAGAATCCACGGTGTCTCACAGGTCACAGCACCCACGGTGTCTCACAGGTCACAGCACCCACGGTGTCTCACAGGTCACAGCACCCGCGGTGTCTCACAGGTCACAGCACCCACGGTGTCTCACAGGTCACGGCACCCACGGTGTCTCACAGGTCACAGCACCCACGGTGTCTCACAGGTCACAGCACCCACGGTGTCTCACAGGTCAAAGCACTGACGGTATCTCACAGGTCACAGCACCCGTGGTGTCTCACAGGTCACAGCACCCACGGTGTCTCACAGGTCACAGCACCCACGGTGTCTCACAGGTCACAGCACCCACAGTGTCTCACAGGTCACAGCACCCACGGTGTCTCACAGGTCACAGCACCCGCGGTGTCTCACAGGTCACAGCACCCACGGTGTCTCACAGGTCACAGCACCCACGGTGTCTCACAGGTCACAGCACCCACGGTGTCTCACAGGTCACAGCACCCACGGTGTCTCACAGGTCACAGCACCCACGGTGTCTCACAGGTCACAGCACCCACGGTGTCTCACAGGTCACAGCACCACTGTGTTTCACAGGTCACAGCACCCACGGTGTCTCACAGGTCACAGCACCACTGTGTCTCACAGGTCACAGCACCCACGGTGTCTCACAGGTCACAGCACCCACAGTGTCTCACAGGTCACAGCACCCACGGTGTCTCACAGGTCACAGCACCACGGTGTCTCACAGGTCACAGCACCCACGGTGTCTCACTGGTCACAGCACCCACTGTGTCTCAAAGGTCACAGCACCCACGGTGTCTCACAGGTCACAGCACCCACGGTGTCTCAAAGGTCACAGCACCCACAGTGTCTCACAGGTCACAGCACTCGTGGTGTCTCACAGGTCACAGCACCCACGGTGTCTCAAAGGTCACAGCACCCATGTGTCTCAAAGGTCACAGCACCCACGGTGTCTCACAGGTCACAGCACCCACGGTGTCTCACAGGTCACAGCACCCACGGTGTCTCACAGGTCACAGCACCCGCGGTGTCTCACTGGTCACAGCACCCACGGTGTCTCACAGGTCACAGCATCCACGGTGTCTCAGAGGTCACAGCACCCACGGTATCTCACAGGTCACAGCACCTGCGGTGTCTCACAGGTCACAGCACCCACGGTGTGTCACAGGTCACAGTACCCACTGTGTCACAGGTCACAGCACCCATGGTGTCTCATAGGTCACAGCACCCACGGTGTCTCACAGGTTACAGCACCCACTGTGTCTCAAAGGTCACAGCACCCACGGTGTCTCACAGGTCACAGCACCCATGTGTCTCACAGGTCACAGCACCCGTGGTGTCTCACAGGTCACAGCACCCACGGTGTCCCACAGGTCACAGCACCCGTGGTGTCTCACAGGTCACAGCACCCACGGTGTCTCACAGGTCACAGCACCCACGGTGTCTCACAGGTCACAGCATCCACGGTGTCTCACAGGTCACAGCACCCACGGTGTCTCACAGGTCACAGCACCCACGGTGTCTCACAGGTCACAGCACCCACGGTGCCTCACAGGTCACAGCACCCACGGTGTCTCACAGGTCACAGCACCCACGGTGTCTCACAGGTCACAGCACCCACGGTGTCTCACAGGTCACAGCACCCACGGTGTCTCACAGGTCACAGCACCCACGGTGTCTCACAGGTCACAGCACCCACGGTGTCTCACAGGTCACAGCACCCACGGTGCCTCAGTACCCACGGTGTCTCACAGGTCACAGCACCCACGGTGTCTCACAGGTCACAGCACCCACTGTGTCTCAAAGGTCACAGCACCCACGGTGTCTCAAAGGTCACAACACCCACGGTGTCTCACAGGTCACAGCACCCACGGTGTCTCACAGGTCACAGCACCCACGGTGTCTCAAAGGTCACAGCACCCAAGGTGTCTCACAGGTCACAGCACCCGCGGTGTCTCAAAGGTCACAGCACCCACGGTGTCTCACAGGTCACAGCACCCACGGTGTCTCACAGGTCACAGCAACCACAGTGTCTCACAGGTCACAGCACCGGCGGTGTCTCACAGGTCACAGCACCGGCGGTGTCTCACAGGTCACAGCACCCAAGGTGTCTCACAGGTCACAACACCCACGGTGTCTCACAGGTCACAGCACCCACAGTGTCTCACAGGTCACAGCACCGGCGGTGTCTCACAGGTCACAGCACCCGCGGTGTCTCACAGGTCACAGCACCCACGGTGTCTCAAAGGTCACAACACCCACGGTGTCTCACAGGTCACAGCACCCACGGTGTCTCGAAGGTCACAGCACCCACGGTGTCTCACAGGTCACAGCACCCACGGTGTCTCACAGGTCACAGCACCCACTGTGTCTCACAGGTCACAGCACCCACGGTGTCTCACAGGTCACAGCACCCACGGTGCCTCACAGGTCACAGCACTCGTGGTGTCTCACAGGTCACAGCACCCACGGTGTCTCACAGGTCACAGCACCCACGGTGTCTCATAGGTCACAGCACCCACGGTGTCTCACAGGTCACAGCACCCACGGTGTGTCACAGGTCACAGCACCCACGGTGTCTCACAGGTCACAGCACCCACGGTGTCTCACAGGTCACAGCACCGGCGGTGTCTCACAGGTCACAGCACCCACGGTGTCTCACAGGTCACAGCACCCACGGTGTCTCATAGGTCACAGCACCCACGGTGTCTCACAGGTCACAGCACCCACGGTGTCTCACAGGTCACAGCACCCGCGGTGTCTCACAGGTCACATGTTGGAAATGGGATCCCCGGCTGGCCAGGGCTTTCGCCAAAGTCAGTCAGAGACCACCACCCCCAAGTCAGGGCAAGGGAGTTACACACCAAGATAACCCCTACTCACCCTCTAGGTAACGTGGCGCGAGCAGCAAGGCTAAACTTGGAGGCGATGTAGGCTAAGTATTTGCGCACGCACCCCAGCAACAACACCCAAAGGCCCACCACAAAGGAAACTCCACACAAGGTTATATAAAAATAGCCTTTGTATTACACCAAAAACACATTAGATAAAACACACACTTTACAATGTGCCAGAGGCACGGGCAGAATTTACAGGGGGATATTTACAAGACAGGGCCACCTGGACCACTGTCAGGAATCAGAAGTAGCACTTTCAGAAATAGCACTTAGAACATAGAATATAGCACAAAATAGCACACAACCAGTAATCACTGGTAACCAGGACCTCACTAGCACCACCTGTACTAGGGAGAAAACAACCACCTATGTATTACAATACCTGTAGGGGTGTAAGAGGAAAACACATGATGCAATGCATAACATTCATTCAGAGGTGTAAAGAGGAAAACACATGATGCATCACAATACATTCAGAGGTGTAAAGTCACATGACGCATAATCAATACATTCAGAGGTGCATAGAAAGTACAACTGCGCCAAACTCACGTAAGTCACCACCTGTGACTGTCCCTAGGCCAACTGGCCTCTCTGGGGCTAGGACGCCCTGTGTCCAATGTCAGGGGGGGCCTAAACGTAGCAGTTGCCCACAAAGTGCTGGGCAACTGGTGCAGGGAAATTAGGGCAACGTTGGAGCCTCTCTGGCTCAAGAACCACCACTGTGGCACTGCAGAGCCTCTCTGGGCTCACAAAACGAATGGCCCTCTCAGAGCCTCTCTGGGCTCTTAAAGCAAGAAAATGTCCCCTCTGAGCCTCTCAGGCTCAAACACAACTGTGGCACCTTTTTGTGGTAGTCCCCCCTCTGGGGGACTCGAGGACAATGGCCCACGCTAGCTAGGAGCCCCGCTCGGCAGACTCGCTGTGCCTAAAATGCCCCTGGAGCCTCGTGGCTCTACACAACTATAGCGCTTCGTTGGAATCCCTCACGGGGGACTCTGCACTTAAAGGACACTGCCCCCAGACTGGTGGAGCCTCGACAGGCTCAAAAACGATCTAGATGCCCCAGGAGCCTCTCAGGGGCTTTAGCACCCCAAGGCCATAAAGCTAGCACAGCACAGGGGGGGCGCGACCTCGCTCCCCCCTCCCGCTCCCCCAGCCGGTTTTCCACTCACCGGCTCTCTGTGGACAGGTGCTGCAGCTCCTCCTCGAGGGCTCCCGCTCCTCGGCTTCCTCAGAACGGGCGGGGCTCTCCTCTTCACACAGGAGCCTCGCTCCCTGCAGCACTTCTCCCGGGGCTCTCCCTTCACATGGGAGCCCCGGCAGGCAGCAGCTTCCGCCTGCCTCTCTGTCCTGCCCCCGGCCTGCCTGACTTCCGGGTCGCGGCTGTGGGGGCGGGACTTCCGTCGGCCTGCTTTCTGATTGGCCGGCCAGAGAGGTGCTTCCGGGTCGCCGTGGGCAGAGCGGCGGCCCGAGGGAAGCTCGTCTTGTAGTGGCAATCCGGGGGTGATAAATCACGCAAATATGCGGCGTGGGCAGCCGCTAGAGCAGCAAGAATGCAGGGTGGGCACCTGCCTTACGAAAGCGCTCCCAAGCGCCTCGGGGTCAATATAAAGCGCTCTCCAGCGCTAGTGGGCACAAACCCCAGCGCTCCCAGCGCTAGGACGAAACAAAGCGCTCTCAAGCGCTAGAGGGAAAAGCCAAGCGCTCCTAGCGCTATAAATCAGGAAAGGACCCAGCAAAAGTCCTTGTAGGCAGGTAAGGGGCAAGGCTGGGCCCAGAGCCAGCTCACTGGGTCTCCAGGCAGGGAGACACCCCAAGTGGCGGTCCTCTGGCCCAGCAGCAACAGCCCCCTCAGGATCCTGGCAGAGAACAACTTCAGTGGGGACACAGCCCCATTTTTATACAGTGCATTCCTTTGTTCAAGGGTGTAGAGTGGGGGCGGAACCAGTCGCAGCTGGTTCTTGAGTACTCTGTTTACCTCAACCACCCTCTCTAGTCACTGGCAGGGCTTGGGTCATTAGACACACCACAGGGGGGCGGAGCCAGCATTGTGTGGGGAAAACCCAGCCCATCCAGGACACAGGTACACTCCTCCCACACATCACTCATGCTAATCTCCCACTCACCACCGGGCAGACCCATCCAGACTTCCTGGAGCCTGGCATGCCAGCCAGCTCCAGCCAATCACACGCCAGCACCCTCACAGCACACGTACAGCCATGTCTAGAAATGGCGCTTCGCTACTAGACACATACATGCTGCATACACCGTTGCGCAGCATTCACTCTCACGAGTTCACACATACCAGACTCAAGCCTGTACACCCCACGCATCAGGAACTACCAGGGACACATACATTCCCCATGCATTCCTATGGGCGGGCAGGCCTAGCTCAGCACATGCACTCAGAGTGCGCACGCACTTTCCCCTGGGACACAGTGAAAGTGCGCAGAATCCCAAAATCACCATCTCCAGGTCACCCTTTTCCAGCAAAAAGTCTAGGGGTGAACCTGCCCTAAGGGCCAAAGTCCAACATAACCCCCTTCCAGCCAAAACGCAGGGGAGACCAATCACCACCGTGATGGACTTCCCTGCTTGGGGCGATAGAACACGGACGCGGGCCCACAACTGCAGGGACACCCTCCTGTTCTACGCCATGGTGAACCCAGGGTATTCCTTCTAAACACACTGTCTGGACCAACTGGGCTACCCCACTGGTACTCCCAAGTTGTCCGCGGCCAGGACCAGGCCCTGGGCCACCCAGGTGCCACTGGTCCATGCCAATTCGCAGAGCGGGGGGTAGTAACCCCTGGCACATAGGAGCCATTTTCCACTCTTCCTGTCTGCAAGACAGGACTAGACTGCCACTGGTACTCCAGCCTAGGGCCTACAACCTCAGGCGGACCAGGAGTCTCAGGGAAGGCTCTCCTCCCCCTACCTCTTCTCCTAGGGTTCCTCCTCCCTCTGCGAGGGGTACCCCTAGAACGCCATTCCAACCCAGGACTTATCCACTCAGGTTGCACCGTGGTCAGAGGTGGGCTCTCCCACCCTCTGCACCCCCTTCCAGAGGTCTGCCCTCTCCCACCTGGAGAAGTTCCTCTGGAAGAAGAACCGGTCAGGACACTGGTTACAGTCGTCCTACCCTTCAGGTCAGGCTGACCCTGAACCTGGCCTTCCAACCTCTGGTCTAAAACCTTCGGTGGAACAATTGCCTGGCACTCCAGGACTTCTGGGGACTTACACTCCATCCCCCTGAGGCTAACAAATGTCACATCTGTTGTGTGACTGTCTGTCTGGCGCAGATCTCCCGCCCTCTGTCCACCTGACAGTGCGTGACGATCCCCCAGACCAGAAGTGTTGTTACCATGGTCACTACACGGGAACCTAGCCCAACTGGGTAGTCCCTGACCCACTGGTCCTTCCACTGGGGAACTCCCCCAATCACTCCTCACTCTGGACTCCTGTACCCTCCCTACCGGAGCGGTACTGCCAGACTCTAGAACCATAGGAGCTCTGGTTACAGACGCTCCAGGTCCTCTACTCACTAGGAGATCTTCCTCAAGTGGACTAACAGGACAGCCTAGGTCCCCAACCTGGTGTTCCCTCAAGAAACCATCCAAGTCCTGAGGCAGGGCTTCGGGCGTCTGGGGAACCTCGGTCTCCCCCTCACTCCTGCTCCACTGAGCCAGGCAGTGAGCCCCTACACCCTCCTCGCTATCCTGGGACCTAGCTGGGCTACACTGAGCCTCTTCCACCACGCTGGGCTGGAAGATCCCTGAACCACTACTTTTGGAGTCACTCACCAATGACCCTAGAGAACCTCTGGCCCTTTCCCAGCGGTCGGCTTCCCTTGCCAGTAACTCTGTATCAGTAAATCCAACTTGCAACAGGTGTTGGCGCAACTCTGGCGAACAACCACTGAGCACCTGCTCTTTGACTATAAGATCAAACAAGACTTCAAAATCAGAGTCAGTGTGAACCTCTACCCAAGCCCACAGTGTTCCACAACAGTCATCCTCAAAGTCTACCCAAGACTGGTGAGACGGTTTCCTAAGGTTCCTAAACCTCAACCTATTCTCCTCCTCTGGGGAAACAGGAACCATACTCTGGGAACTGGGAATTTCTACACTGTGATTTAAATAGCTGCCACCACTGGACCCAACCCTCCCTGGGGGATCCAGACACTCAACACTGCGCGCAGGGGATAGTCTATCCTCCAGAGCTACTTTGCCTCTGGTGGCGGCCCTCTCAGCCTCCTCTATCCTGTCCTGCGCTAAGACCCTCTCGGTCTCCAGCTGTTGCTTCTTAACCTCCAGCTGTTGCTTTCTAATGCCCAGCTGTGCCATAGCCTGGGCATGCTCCAACCTGAGCTTCTCTAAAGCCAGCTGGTGCTCCCTTTCTCTCCTCCTATCTTCCAGCTCCTCTGGGGACAGGGAAAGGGATGAGGCGCTGCCTCCTAAACTGGACCCAGCAAGGGACTCCCTATCTATGGGGTCCTCACTCTCTGCTGGCGTCCCTGTGCTATCATCTTCTCCCTCCTCCTCAGACTCTTCAGGGCTCCCCTCTGACCCACCACCCTCATGGTGTGAGACCCGGGCCCTCTCCGCACTGTGCTCACGCTCCCAGTCATCCTTCTGCCATTGGATCAGGTTACCCCTAAGTTGGGACTGGGTGTCTGACTCATTCACTTCAATGTCTCTCTCTTCGCAAAACTCTCTCAGTTCATGCAAAAACAGACCCCAGACATTAAAAGCAGACTCCATCTTGGCAAGATGCTCACAGACACGTGCAACACAGGGGACTTAACAATCTGAAGTAAGAGGACACAATCCCAAAACTTCAACAATCTCCTTATCAAAGAGAACTCATACTCATGCGTCCAGGAAAACACACCATTCATCCACACACACCCTCCCCTCGGATCGGTAAGGCAGTTTCTACCACCCCTGACTTCTCAACCTGACCAAAAGCGACACAGGTACCAAACTCTGGAAGCAGGGTGGGGGACAAATGTACTGAACACAATCAAATGACACTCTTCAGGAGAAGAAACAATGGAATTTCAAAACAATACAATCCCCTAAAAATGTGGTCATCTAAAATGCAGAGTTTTGTGGTGCAGCCAGCTGCTACTAAGGTACAAGGCAAACACAAATCCTTATCCCACCGCTTGCCGCCAATGTTGGAAATGGGATCCCCGGCTGGCCAGGGCTTTCGCCAAAGTCAGTCAGAGACCACCACCCCCAAGTCAGGGCAAGGGAGTTACACACCAAGATAACCCCTACTCACCCTCTAGGTAACGTGGCGCGAGCAGCAAGGCTAAACTTGGAGGCGATGTAGGCTAAGTATTTGCGCACGCACCCCAGCAACAACACCCAAAGGCCCACCACAAAGGAAACTCCACACAAGGTTATATAAAAATAGCCTTTGTATTACACCAAAAACACATTAGATAAAACACACACTTTACAATGTGCCAGAGGCACGGGCAGAATTTACAGGGGGATATTTACAAGACAGGGCCACCTGGACCACTGTCAGGAATCAGAAGTAGCACTTTCAGAAATAGCACTTAGAACATAGAATATAGCACAAAATAGCACACAACCAGTAATCACTGGTAACCAGGACCTCACTAGCACCACCTGTACTAGGGAGAAAACAACCACCTATGTATTACAATACCTGTAGGGGTGTAAGAGGAAAACACATGATGCAATGCATAACATTCATTCAGAGGTGTAAAGAGGAAAACACATGATGCATCACAATACATTCAGAGGTGTAAAGTCACATGACGCATAATCAATACATTCAGAGGTGCATAGAAAGTACAACTGCGCCAAACTCACGTAAGTCACCACCTGTGACTGTCCCTAGGCCAACTGGCCTCTCTGGGGCTAGGACGCCCTGTGTCCAATGTCAGGGGGGGCCTAAACGTAGCAGTTGCCCACAAAGTGCTGGGCAACTGGTGCAGGGAAATTAGGGCAACGTTGGAGCCTCTCTGGCTCAAGAACCACCACTGTGGCACTGCAGAGCCTCTCTGGGCTCACAAAACGAATGGCCCTCTCAGAGCCTCTCTGGGCTCTTAAAGCAAGAAAATGTCCCCTCTGAGCCTCTCAGGCTCAAACACAACTGTGGCACCTTTTTGTGGTAGTCCCCCCTCTGGGGGACTCGAGGACAATGGCCCACGCTAGCTAGGAGCCCCGCTCGGCAGACTCGCTGTGCCTAAAATGCCCCTGGAGCCTCGTGGCTCTACACAACTATAGCGCTTCGTTGGAATCCCTCACGGGGGACTCTGCACTTAAAGGACACTGCCCCCAGACTGGTGGAGCCTCGACAGGCTCAAAAACGATCTAGATGCCCCAGGAGCCTCTCAGGGGCTTTAGCACCCCAAGGCCATAAAGCTAGCACAGCACAGGGGGGGCGCGACCTCGCTCCCCCCTCCCGCTCCCCCAGCCGGTTTTCCACTCACCGGCTCTCTGTGGACAGGTGCTGCAGCTCCTCCTCGAGGGCTCCCGCTCCTCGGCTTCCTCAGAACGGGCGGGGCTCTCCTCTTCACACAGGAGCCTCGCTCCCTGCAGCACTTCTCCCGGGGCTCTCCCTTCACATGGGAGCCCCGGCAGGCAGCAGCTTCCGCCTGCCTCTCTGTCCTGCCCCCGGCCTGCCTGACTTCCGGGTCGCGGCTGTGGGGGCGGGACTTCCGTCGGCCTGCTTTCTGATTGGCCGGCCAGAGAGGTGCTTCCGGGTCGCCGTGGGCAGAGCGGCGGCCCGAGGGAAGCTCGTCTTGTAGTGGCAATCCGGGGGTGATAAATCACGCAAATATGCGGCGTGGGCAGCCGCTAGAGCAGCAAGAATGCAGGGTGGGCACCTGCCTTACGAAAGCGCTCCCAAGCGCCTCGGGGTCAATATAAAGCGCTCTCCAGCGCTAGTGGGCACAAACCCCAGCGCTCCCAGCGCTAGGACGAAACAAAGCGCTCTCAAGCGCTAGAGGGAAAAGCCAAGCGCTCCTAGCGCTATAAATCAGGAAAGGACCCAGCAAAAGTCCTTGTAGGCAGGTAAGGGGCAAGGCTGGGCCCAGAGCCAGCTCACTGGGTCTCCAGGCAGGGAGACACCCCAAGTGGCGGTCCTCTGGCCCAGCAGCAACAGCCCCCTCAGGATCCTGGCAGAGAACAACTTCAGTGGGGACACAGCCCCATTTTTATACAGTGCATTCCTTTGTTCAAGGGTGTAGAGTGGGGGCGGAACCAGTCGCAGCTGGTTCTTGAGTACTCTGTTTACCTCAACCACCCTCTCTAGTCACTGGCAGGGCTTGGGTCATTAGACACACCACAGGGGGGCGGAGCCAGCATTGTGTGGGGAAAACCCAGCCCATCCAGGACACAGGTACACTCCTCCCACACATCACTCATGCTAATCTCCCACTCACCACCGGGCAGACCCATCCAGACTTCCTGGAGCCTGGCATGCCAGCCAGCTCCAGCCAATCACACGCCAGCACCCTCACAGCACACGTACAGCCATGTCTAGAAATGGCGCTTCGCTACTAGACACATACATGCTGCATACACCGTTGCGCAGCATTCACTCTCACGAGTTCACACATACCAGACTCAAGCCTGTACACCCCACGCATCAGGAACTACCAGGGACACATACATTCCCCATGCATTCCTATGGGCGGGCAGGCCTAGCTCAGCACATGCACTCAGAGTGCGCACGCACTTTCCCCTGGGACACAGTGAAAGTGCGCAGAATCCCAAAATCACCATCTCCAGGTCACCCTTTTCCAGCAAAAAGTCTAGGGGTGAACCTGCCCTAAGGGCCAAAGTCCAACATCACAGTACCCACGGAGTCTCACAGGTCACAGCACCCACGGTGTTTCACAGGTCACAGAACCCACGGTGTCTCACAGGTCACAGCACCCACGGTGTCTCACTGGTCACAGCACCCACGGTGTCTCACAGGTCACGGTACCCACTGTGTCTCAAAGGTCACAGCACCCACGGTGTCTCACAGGTCACGGTACCCGCGGTGTCTCAAAGGTCACAGCACCCACGGTGTCTCACAGGTCACAGCACCCACGGTGTCTCACAGGTCACCGCACCCACTGTGTCTCACAGGTCACAGCACCCACGGTGTCTCACAGGTCACAGCACCCACGGTGCCTCACAGGTCACAGCACTCGTGGTGTCTCACAGGTCACAGCACCCATGGTGTCTCACAGGTCACAGCACTCGTGGTGTCTCACAGGTCACAGCATCCATGTGTCTCACAGGTCACAGCACCCACGGTGTCTCATAGGTCACAGCACCCACGGTGTCTCACAGGTCACAGCACCCACGGTGCCTCACAGGTCACAGCACTCGTGGTGTCTCACAGGTCACAACACCCACGGTGTCTCACAGGTCACAGCACCCACGGTGCCTCACAGGTCACAGCACTCGTGGTGTCTCACAGGTCACAGCACCCACGGTGTGTCACAGGTCACAGCACCCACGGTGTCTCACAGGTCACAGCACCCACGGTGTCTCACAGGTCACAGCACCCACGGTGTCTCACAGGTCACAGCACCCACGGTGCCTCACAGGTCACAGCACTCGTGGTGTCTCACAGGTCACAGCACTCGTGGTGTCTCACAGGTCACGGTACCCACAGTGTCTCACAGGTCACAGCACCCACGGTGTGTCACAGGTCACAACACCCACGGTGCCTCACAGGTCACAGCACTCGTGGTGTCTCACAGGTCACGGTACCCACAGTGTCTCACAGGTCACAGCACCCACGGTGTGTCACAGGTCACAGCACCCACGGTGTCTCACAGGTCACAGCACCGGCGGTGTCTCACAGGTCACAGCACCGGCGGTGTCTCACAGGTCACAGCACCCACGGTGTCTCATAGGTCACAGCACCCACGGTGTGTCACAGGTCACAGCACCCACGGTGTCTCACAGGTCACAGCACCCACGTGTCTCAAAGGTCACAGCACCCGCGGTGTCTCACAGGTCACAGCACCCACGGTGTCTCAAAGGTCACAGCACCCACGGTGTCTCACAGGTCACAGCACCCACGGTGTCTCACAGGTCACAGCACCCACTGTGTCTCACAGGTCACAGCACCCACGGTGTCTCACAGGTCACAGCACCCACGGTGTCTCAAAGTTCACAGCACCCACGGTGTCTCACAGGTCACAGCACCCACGGTGTCTCACGGGTCACAGCACCCACTGTGTCTCACAGGTCACAGCACCCACGGTGTCTCACAGGTCACAGCACCCACGGTGCCTCACAGGTCACAGCACTCGTGGTGTCTCACAGGTCACAGCACCCACGGTGTCTCACAGGTCACAGCACCCACGGTGTCTCATAGGTCACAGCACCCACGGTGTCTCACAGGTCACAGCACCCACGGTGTGTCACAGGTCACAGCACCCACGGTGTCTCACAGGTCACAGCACCCACGGTGTCTCACAGGTCACAGCACCGGCGGTGTCTCACAGGTCACAGCACCCACGGTGTCTCACAGGTCACAGCACCCACGGTGTCTCATAGGTCACAGCACCCACGGTGTCTCACAGGTCACAGCACCCACGGTGTCTCACAGGTCACAGCACCCGCGGTGTCTCACAGGTCACAGTACCCACGGAGTCTCACAGGTCACAGCACCCACGGTGTTTCACAGGTCACAGAACCCACGGTGTCTCACAGGTCACAGCACCCACGGTGTCTCACTGGTCACAGCACCCACGGTGTCTCACAGGTCACGGTACCCACTGTGTCTCAAAGGTCACAGCACCCACGGTGTCTCACAGGTCACGGTACCCGCGGTGTCTCAAAGGTCACAGCACCCACGGTGTCTCACAGGTCACAGCACCCACGGTGTCTCACAGGTCACCGCACCCACTGTGTCTCACAGGTCACAGCACCCACGGTGTCTCACAGGTCACAGCACCCACGGTGCCTCACAGGTCACAGCACTCGTGGTGTCTCACAGGTCACAGCACCCACGGTGACTCACAGGTCACAGCACTCGTGGTGTCTCACAGGTCACAGCATCCATGTGTCTCACAGGTCACAGCACCCACGGTGTCTCATAGGTCACAGCACCCACGGTGTCTCACAGGTCACAGCACCCACGGTGCCTCACAGGTCACAGCACTCGTGGTGTCTCACAGGTCACAACACCCACGGTGTCTCACAGGTCACAGCACCCACGGTGCCTCACAGGTCACAGCACTCGTGGTGTCTCACAGGTCACAGCACCCACGGTGTGTCACAGGTCACAGCACCCACGGTGTCTCACAGGTCACAGCACCCACGGTGTCTCACAGGTCACAGCACCCACGGTGTCTCACAGGTCACAGCACCCACGGTGCCTCACAGGTCACAGCACTCGTGGTGTCTCACAGGTCACGGTACCCACAGTGTCTCACAGGTCACAGCACCCACGGTGTGTCACAGGTCACAACACCCACGGTGCCTCACAGGTCACAGCAGTCGTGGTGTCTCACAGGTCACGGTACCCACAGTGTCTCACAGGTCACAGCACCCACGGTGTGTCACAGGTCACAGCACCCACGGTGTCTCACAGGTCACAGCACCGGCGGTGTCTCACAGGTCACAGCACCGGCGGTGTCTCACAGGTCACAGCACCCACGGTGTCTCATAGGTCACAGCACCCACGGTGTGTCACAGGTCACAGCACCCACGGTGTCTCACAGGTCACAGCACCCACGTGTCTCAAAGGTCACAGCACCCGCGGTGTCTCACTGGTCACAGCACCCGCGGTGTCTCACAGGTCACAGCACCCACGGTGTCTCACAGGTCACAGCACCCACGGTGTCTCACAGGTCACGACATCCGTCATGTCTCACAGGTCACAGCACCCACGGTGTCTCACAGGTCACAGCACCCACGGTGTCTCACAGGTCACAGCACCCACGGTGTCTCACAGGTCACAGCACCCACGGTCTCACAGGTCACAGCACCCACGGTGTCTCACAGGTCACCGCACCCACGGTGTCTCACTGGTCACAGCACCCGCGGTGTCTCACTGGTCACAGCACCCACGGTGTCTCACTGGTCACAGCACCCACGGTGTCTCACAGGTCACAGCACCCGCGGTGTCTCACAGGTCACAGTACCCGCGGTGTCTCACAGGTCACAGCACCCGCGGTGTCACACAGGTCACAGCACCCACAGTGTCTCACAGGTCACAGCATCCACGGTGTCTCACAGGTCACAGCACCCACAGTGTCTCACAGGTCACAGCATCCACAGTGTCTCACAGGTCACAGCACCCACGGTGTCACACAGGTCACAGCACCCACAGTGTCTCACAGGTCACAGCATCCACGGTGTCTCACAGGTCACAGCACCCACGGTGTCTCACAGGTCACAGCACCCACGGTGTCTCACAGGTCACAGCACCCATGGTGTCTCACAGGTCACAGCACCCACGGTGTCTCACAGGTCACAGCACCCACGGTGTCTCACAGGTCACAGCACCCACGGTGTCTCACAGGTCACCGCACCCACTGTGTCTCACAGGTCACAGCACCAACGGTGTCTCACAGGTCACAGCATCCACGGTGTCTCAGAGGTCACAGCACCCACGGTGTCTCACAGGTCACAGCACCCAAGGTGTCTCACAGGTCACAGTACCCACGGTGTCTCACAGGTCACAGCACCCACGGTGTCTCACAGGTCACAGCACCCGCGGTGTCTCACAGGTCACAGCACCCACGGTGTCCCACAGGTAACAGCATCCACGGTGTCTCAGAGGTCACAGCACCCACGATGTCTCAAAGGTCACAGCACCCACGGTGTCTCACAGGTCACAGCACCCGCGGTGTCTCACAGGTCACAGCACCCGCGGTGTCTCACTGGTCACAGCACCCACGGTGTCTCACAGGTCACAGCACCCACTGTGTCTCACAGGTCACGGCACCCACGGTGTCTCTCAGGTCACAGCACCCACGGTGTCTCACCGGTCACAGCACCCACGGTGTCTCACAGGTCACGGCACCCGCGGTGTCTCACAGGTCACAGCACCCGTGATGTCTCACAGGTCACAGCACCCACGGTGTCTCACAGGTCACAGCACCCATGGTGTCTCACAGGTCACAGCACCCATGGTGTCTCACAGGTCACAGCACCCGTGGTGTCTCACAGGTCACAGCACCCATGGTGTCTCACAGGTCACAGCACCCACGGTGTCTCACAGGTCACAGCATCCACGGTGTATCACAGGTCACAGCACCCACGGTGTCTCAAAGGTCACAGCACCCACGGTGTCTCACCGGTCACAGCACCCACGGTGTCTCACAGGTCACAGCACCCACTGTGTCTCACAGGTCACAGCACCCACGGTGTCTCACAGGTCACAGCACCCACGGTGTCTCACAGGTCACAGCACCCACGGTGTCTCACAGGTCACAGCACCCACTGTGTCTCACAGGTCACAGCACCCGCGGTGTCTCACAGGTCACAGCACCCACGGTGTCTCACAGGTCAAAGTACCCACGGGGTCTCACAGGTCACAGCACCCACGGTGTCTCACAGGTCACTGCACCCACGGTGTCTCACAGGTCACAGCACCCACGGTGTCTCACAGGTCACAGTACCCACAGTGTCTCACAGGTCACAGCACCCACGGTGTCTCACAGGTCACAGCACCCACGGTGTCTCACAGGTCACAGCACCCACGGTGTCTCACAGGTCACAGCACCCACGGTGTCTCACAGGTCACAGCACCCACGGTGTCTCACAGGTCACAGCACCCACGGTGTCTCACAGGTCACAGCACCCACGGTGTCTCACAGGTCACAGCACCCACGGTGTCTCACAGGTCACAGCACCCACAGGTCACAGCACCCACGGTGTCTCACAGGTCACAGCACCCACGGTGTCTCACAGGTCACAGCACCCGTGGTTCTCACAGGTCACAGCACCCACGGTGTCTCACAGGTCACAGCACCCATGTGCCTCACAGGTCACAGCACCCACGGTATCTCACAGGTCACAGCACCCACGGTGTCTCACAGGTCACAGCACCCACGGTGTCTCACAGGTCAAAGTACCAACGGTGTCTCACAGGTCACAGCACCCACGGTGTCACACAGGTCACAGCTCCCACGGTGTCTCACTGGTCACAGCACCCACGGTGTCTCACAGGTCAAAGTACCCACGGTGTCTCACAGGTCACAGCACCCACGGTGTCTCACAGGTCACAGCACCGGCGGTGTCTCACAGGTCACAGCACCCGCGGTGTCTCACAGGTCACAGCAACCACGGTGTCTCACAGGTCACAGCACCCACGGTGCATCACAGGTCACAGCACCCACGGTGTCTCACAGGTCACAGCACCCGCGGTGTCTCACTGGTCACAGCACCCGCGGTGTCTCACAGGTCACAGCACCCACGGTGTCTCACAGGTCACAGCACCCACGGTGTCTCACAGGTCACAGCACCCACTGTGTCTCACAGGTCACAGCACCCACGGTGTCTCACTGGTCACAGCACCCACGGTGTCTCACAGGTCACAGCAGCCACTGTGTCACACAGGTCACAGCACCCACAGTGTCTCACAGGTCACAGCACCCACGGTGTCTCACAGGTCACAGCACCCACTGTGTCTCACAGGTCACAGCACCCGCGGTGTCTCACAGGTCAAAGTACCCACGGTGTCTCACAGGTCATAGCACCCACGGTGTCTCACAGGTCACTGCACCCACGGTGTCTCACAGGTCACAGCACCCACGGTGTCTCACAGGTCACAGCACCCACGGTGTCTCACAGGTCACAGCACCCACGGTGTCTCACAGGTCACAGCACCCACGGTGTCTCACAGGTCACAGCACCCATGTGCCTCACAGGTCACAGCACCCACGGTATCTCACAGGTCACAGCACCCACGGTGTCTCACAGGTCACAGCACCCACGGTGTCTCACAGGTCAAAGTACCAACGGTGTCTCACAGGTCACAGCACCCACGGTGTCACACAGGTCACAGCTCCCACGGTGTCTCACTGGTCACAGCACCCACGGTGTCTCACAGGTCAAAGTACCCACGGTGTCTCACAGGTCACAGCACCCACGGTGTCTCACAGGTCACAGCACCGGCGGTGTCTCACAGGTCACAGCACCCGCGGTGTCTCACAGGTCACAGCACCCGCGGTGTCTCACAGGTCACAGCACCCACGGTGTCTCACAGGTCACAGCACCGGCGGTGTCTCACAGGTCACAGCACCCACGGTGTCTCACAGGTCACAGCACCCACGGTGTCTCACAGGTCACAGCACCCACGGTGTCTCACAGGTCACAGCACCCACGGTGTCTCACAGGTCACAGCACCCACAGTGTCTCACAGGTCACAGCACCCACGGTGCCTCACAGGTCACAGCCCCCCAGTGTCTCAAAGGTCACAGCACCCACGGTGTCTCACAGGTCACAGCACCCACGGTGTCTCACAGGTCACGGTACCCGCGGTGTCTCACGGGTCACAGCACCCACGGTGTCTCACAGGTCACGGCACCCGCGGTGTCTCACAGGTCACAGCACCGGCGGTGTCTCACAGGTCACAGCACCCACGGTGTCTCAAAGGTCACAGCACCCACAGTGTCTCACAGGTCACAGCACCCACGGTGTCTCACAGGTCACAGCACCCACGGTGTCTCACAGGTCACAGCACCCACGGTGTCTCACAGGTCACAGCACCCGCGGTGTCTCACAGGTCACAGCACCCACGGTGTCTCACAGGTCACAGCACCCACGGTGTCTCACAGGTCACTGTACCACAGTGTCTCACAGGTCACAGCACCCACGGTGTCTCACAGGTCACGGCACCCGCGGTGTCTCACAGGTCACAGCACCCACGGTGTCTCACAGGTCACAGCACCCACGGTGTCTCACAGGTCACGGCACCCACGGTGTCTCACAGGTCACAGCACCCACGGTGTCTCACAGGTCACAGCACCCACGGTGTCTCACAGGTCACAGCACCCACTGTGTCTCACAGGTCACAGCACCCACGGTGTCTCACAGGTCACAGCACCCACTGTGTCTCACAGGTCACAGCACTCACGGTGTCTCACAGGTCACAGCACCCACGGTGTCTCACAGGTCACAGCACCCACGGTGTCTCACAGGTCACAGTACCCACGGTGTCTCACAGGTCACAGCACCCACGGTGTCTCACAGGTCACAGCACCCACGGTGTCTCACAGGTCACAGCACCCGCGGTGTCTCACAGGTCACAGCACCCACGGTGTCTCAAAGGTCACAGCACCCACTGTGTCTCACAGGTCACAGCACCCACGGTGTCTCACAGGTCACAGCACCCACGGTGTCTCACAGGTCACAGCACCCACGGTGTCTCAAAGGTCACAGCACCCGCGGTGTCTCACAGGTCACAGTACCCACAGTGTCTCACAGGTCACAGCACCCGCGGTGTCTCACAGGTCACAGCACCCAAGGTGTCTCAAAGGTCACAGCACCCACGGTGTCTCAAAGGTCACAGCACCCACTGTGTCTCACAGGTCACAGTACCACGGTGTCTCACAGGTCACAGCACCCGCGGTGTCTCACAGGTCACAGCACCCGCGGTGTCTCACAGGTCACAGCACCCGTGGTGTCTCACAGGTCACAGCACCCACGGTGTCTCACAGGTCACTGCACCCACGGTGTCTCACAGGTCACAGCACCCACGGTGTCTCACAGGTCACAGCACCCACGGTGTCTCACAGGTCACAGCACCCACGGTGTCTCACAGGTCACTGCACCCACGGTGTCTCACAGGTCACAGCAACCACGGTGTCTCACAGGTCACTGCACCCACGGTGTCTCACAGGTCACTGCACCCACGGTGTCTCACAGGTCACAGCACCCACGGTGTCTCACAGGTCACAGCACCCACGGTGTCTCACAGGTCACAGCACCCACGGTGTCTCACAGGTCACAGCACCCACGGTGTCTCACAGGTCACTGCACCCAAGGTGTCTCACAGGTCACAGCACCCACGGTGTCTCACAGGTCACAGCACCCTCGGTGTCTCACAGGTCACGGCATCCACGGTGTCTCATAGGTCACAGCACCCACGGTGTCTCACAGGTCACAGCACCCGTGGTGTCTCACAGGTCACAGCACCCATGGTGTCTCACAGGTCACAGCACCCGTGGTGTCTCACAGGTCACAGCACCCACGGTGTCTCACAGGTCACAGCACCCACGGTGTCTCACAGGTCACAGCACCCACGGTGTCTCACAGGTCACAGCACCCATGGTGTCTCACAGGTCACAGCACCGGCAGTGTCTCACAGGTCACAGCACCCACGGTATCTCACAGGTCACAGCACCCACGGGGTCTCACAGGTCACAGCACCCACTGTGTCTCAAAGGTCACAGCACCCACTGTGTCTCACAGGTCACAGCACCCACTGTGTCTCAAAGGTCACAGCACCCACTGTGTCTCACAGGTCACAGCACCCACGGTGTCTGTTGGAAATGGGATCCCCGGCTGGCCAGGGCTTTCGCCAAAGTCAGTCAGAGACCACCACTCCCAAGTCAGGGCAAGGGAGTTACACGCCAAGATAACCCCTGCTCACCCTCTAGGTAACGTGGCGCGAGCAGCAAGGCTAAACTTGGAGGCGATGTAAGTTAAGTATTTGCGCACGCACCCCCAGCAACACACCCAAGACCCACCACAAAGGAAACTCCACACAAGGTTATATAAAAATAGCCTTTGTATTACACCAAAACACATTTAGATAAAACACACGCTTTACAATGTGCCAGAGGCACGGGCAGAATTTACAGGGGATATGTACAAGACAGGGCCACCTGGACCACTGTCAGGAATCAGAAGTAGCACTTTCAGAAATAGCACTTAGAAGGTAAAATATAAATTTACTTTAGCACAAAATAACACACTACCAGTAACTACTGGTAACAGGACCTCACTAGCACCACCTGTACTAGGGAGAAAACGACCACCTACATATCACAATACCTGTAGGGGTGTAAGAACATAACACATGATGCAATGCATAACATTCATTCAAAGGTGTAAGGAACATGGCACATGACGCATAAATAACACATTCAGAGGTGCAGGGGAGGAAAACACATGATGCATCCACAATACATTCAGAGGTGTAAAAACAATAATAATTGCGCCAATCTCACAAGTCACCACCTGTGACTGTCCATGTGTCCCAATGTCAGGGGGCCTAAACGTGGCAGTTGCCCACAAAGTGCTGGGCAACTGGGAAGCACAATGATGGGGCCAACACGCTGGGGGAGCCTCACAGGCTCTGCAGAATGACTGTCCTCTTGGAGCCTCGCTGGGCTCTAAATACACAAATGGCCCCTGAGCCTCTTGGGGCTCTTAAACAACAATGGGGTCGCCTGAGCCTCTCGGGGCTCTTAACTCATGATGTGCCCCTCAAGAGCCTCTCTGGGCTCTAAAACCAAAAAGATGCAGCCTCACTGGGCTGTTGGGGTCCCTCACAGGGGACCCGGGAACACTGGGGGTGCCTCGAGCCTCTCCTAGGCTCTAAACACACATGGCCCCCAAAGAGCCTCTCTAGGCTCTAAAACAAAAGGGGGCACCTTGAGCCTTCTCTGGGCTCGTAAACCAAATGGGTCGGGGGGTCCCTCTCAGGGAACCCGGCGGAACAGGGAGGCACTAGAGCCCTCGTGGCTCTATGCACAAAGGTGCCGCCTGCAGGTTGGAGCCTCGACCGGCTCAACAGAAATGCCCTCAAGAGCCTCTCAGGCTCACATACGACATGAAGGGAGAAGAGGGCCCAGGTCACGGGGGCGGCACCGAAAGCGTGCCCGACACACCCCCCAACCGCCTCACTCAAAGCCCCACTCACCGGTCTGGCAGGCGGCTGCTTCACGAGAGCTCCCGCTCCTCGGGGCTCGCAGCAGACTTCTTCCCTCTCTCCTGGGCTCTCCCTCGCTTTGGGAGCCCGGGGGGGGGGGGGACAAGGGAAGACGCCGGCTTCTCTCCTCGCTTACCGGATCCCGGGGTCGGCTCCCGGCAGCTTCTGGCTTCCTCCTTCCTGTCCCGGGCCGGCAGCCAATCAGAGCGCGGCCCGGGGAACTACGTCCGCTTCCTGGTGTCCCGCTCGTCCCGCCCCCGGCCTGCCTGACTTCCGGCCGGGCGGCGGCGGCGATACTGGCAAAGGAAAGTACGGCAAGGTGCGGGGCAATGCCGGGTGGGCACCGGCTGAAGCACACAGAGCGCTACCAAGCGCCAAATACAGGCACAGCGCTTCCAGGCGCTCTCGGAAAGAAAGTAAGCGCTCTTAAGCGCTAGGGGGCACAAACCACAGCGCTCCCAGCGCTAGGACGAAATAAAGCGCTCTCAAGCGCTAGAGGGAAAAGCCAAGCGCTCCTAGCGCTATAAATCAGGAAAGGACCCAGCAAAGTCCTTGTAGGCAGGCAAGGGGCAAAGCTGGGCCCAGAGCCAGCACACTGGGTCTCCAGGCAGGGAGACACTCCAAGTGGCGGTCCTCTGGCCCAGCAGCAGCAACAGCCCCCTCTGGATCCTGGAAGAGAACAAACTCTGTGGGGACACAGCCCCATTTTTATACACCATTTTCCTTTGTCTGAAGGTGCAGGGTTGGGGGCGGAACCAGTCGCAGCTGGTTCTTGAGTACTCTGTTTACCTCAACCACCCTCTCTATTCACTGGCAGGGCTTGGGTCATTAGACACACCACAGGGGGGCGGAGCCAGCATTGTGTGGGGAAAACCCAGCCCATCCAGGACACAGGTACACTCCTCCCACACATCACTCATGCTAATCTCCCACTCACCACCGGGGCAGACCCATCCAGACTTCCTGGAGTCTGGCATGCCAGCCAGCTCCAGCCAATCACACGCCAGCACCCTCACAGCACACGTACAGCCATGTCTAGAAATGGCGCTTCCCTACTAGACACATACATGCTGCATACACCATCTCGCAGCATTCACTCTCACGAGTTCACACATACCAGACTCAAGCCTGTACACCCCACGCATCAGGAACTACCAGGGACACATACATTCCCCATGCATTCCTATGGGCGGGCAGGCCTAGCTCAGCACATGCACTCACAGTGCGCACGCACTTTCCACTGGGACACAGTGAAAGTGCGCAGAAACCAAAAATCACCATCACCAGGTCCCAATTTAAAGGCAAAAAGTCTAGGGGTGAACCTGCCCTAAGGGCCAAAGTCCAACACAACCCCCTTCCAGCCAAAACGCAGGGGAGACCAATCACCACCGTGATGGACTTCCCTGCTTGGGGCGATAGAACACGGACGCAGGCCCGCAACTGCAGGGACACCCTCCTGTTCTACGCCACGGTGAACCCATGGGATTCCTTCTAAACACACTGTCTGGACCAACTGGGCTATCCCACTGGTACTCCCAAGTTGTCCGCGGCCAGGACCAGGCCCTGGGCCACCCAGGTGCCACTGGTCCATGCCAATTCGCAGAGCGGGGGGTAGTAACCCCTGGCACATAGGAGCCATTCTCCACTCTTCCTGTCTGCCAGACAGGACTAGACTGCCACTGGTACTCCAGCCTAGGGCCTACAACCTCAGGCGGACCAGGAGTCTCAGGGAAGGCTCTCCTCCCCTTACCTCTTCTTCTAGGGTTCCTCCTCCTCCGGCGAGGGGTACACCTAGAACGCCATTCCAACCCAGGGCTTATCCACTCAGGTTGCACCGGGGTCAGATGTGGGCTCTCCCACCCTCTGCACCCCCTTCCAGAGGTCTGCCCTCTCCCACCTGGAGAAGTTCCTCTGGAAGAAGAACCGGTCAGGACACTGGTTACAGTCGTCCTACCCTTCAGGTCAGGCTGATCCTGAACCTGGCCTTCCAACCTCCGGTCTAAAACCTTTGGTGGAACAATTGCCTGGCACTCCAGGACTTCTGGGGACTCACACACAATCCCCCTGAGGCTAACAAATGACACATATGTTGCGTGACTGTCTGTCTGGCGCAGATCTCCCGCCCTCTGTCCACCTGACAGTGCGTGACGATCCCCCAGACCAGAAGTGGCGCCACCCGGGTCCCCCCAAGAAGATCTAGCCCAACTGGCTAGTCCCTGGTCCACTGGTGCATCCACTGGGAAACTCATCCCCCAATCACTCCTCACGCTGGACTCCTGTACCCTCCCTACCGGAGCGGTACTGCCAGCCTCTAGAACCACAGGAGCTCTGGTTACAGACGCTCCAGGTCCTCTACTCACTAGGAGATCCTCCTCAAGTGGACTAACAGGACAGCCTAGGTCCCCAACCTGGTGTTCCCTACAGAAACCATCCAAGTCCTGAGGCAGGGCTTCGGGCGTCTGGGGAACCTCGGTCTCCCCCTCACTCCTGCTCCACTGAGCCAGGCAGTGAGCCCCTACACCCTCCTCGCTATCCTGGGACCTAGCTGGGCTACACTGAACCTCTTCCACCACGCTGGGCTGGAAGATCCCTGAACCACTACTTTTGGAGTCACTCACCAATGACTCTAGAGAACCTCTGGCACTTTCCCAGCGGTCTGCTTCATCTGCAAGCTCACATGCGTCAGACAATCCACACCCCAACAGGTGTGTGCGCAACCCTGGTGAACAACAACTGAGCAGATGCTCTTTGACAATCAGATCAAACAATACGTCAAAATCATCTTTTGTGTGAACTTGCACCCAAGCCCACAGTGTATCACAACATTCATCCTCAAATTCCTCCCAAGACTGGTGAGACAGTTTCCTACTGTCCCTGAACTTCACCCTTAACTCCTCCTCTGGGGAAACAGGTTCCAGACTGGGGGAACTGGGACTGGGACTGCTCGCACTGGGCTCTATATAGCTGCCACCACTGGACTCAACCCTCCATGGGGAATCCAGACACTCAACACTGCGCGCAGGGGATAGTCTACCCTCCAGAGCTACTTTGCCTCTGGTGGAGGCCTTCTCAGCCTCCTCTATCCTTTCCTGCGCTAAGACCCTTTCGGTCTCTAGCTGTTGCTTTCTAACACCCAGCTGTGCCATAGCCTGGGCATGCTCCGACCTGAGCTTTTCTAAAGCCAGCTGGTGCTCCCTTTCTCTCCTCCTATCTTCCAGCACCTCTGGGGACAGGGAAAGAGATGAGGCACTGCCTCCTACGCTGGACCCAGCAAGGGACTCCCTATCTATGGGGTCCTCACTATCTGCTGGCGTCCCTGTGCTGTCATCTTCTTCCTCCTCTTCTGAATCTTCAGGGCTCCCCACAGACCCACCACCCTCCTGGTGTGAAGCCCGGGCCCTTTCCTCACTGCGCTCAAGATCCCATTGATCCTCTTGCCATTTGACCATGCATCTCCTAAGTGCATACCAGCCTGACTGATCCGCCCCTATGCCTCTCTCTTCACAGAACTTTCTCAGCTCCCACATACCGTATGTGGCTAGATCATTGAAATCAAAAACCAGCTCCATCTTGGCAAGACGGTCTAGAGACAAGATCACACAGGAAACCTTGGGGTCTGAGCTAACACAGGAGTACACAATTCACAAGGTATCAGCAAGCTCTCTACCCCAGAGAACTCACACTCACTTGCCTAGTGCCACACACCATTCATCCACACACAACCCTCCCCTCGGACTGGTAAGGCAGTTTCTACCACCACTGATTCCTCAACCTGACCACACGTGACACAGGTACCGACTCTGGGCGCAGGGTGGGGGACAAATGTACTGACACAATTACACAATGATACCTTCAGGAGAAGAAAATATGAAACTTCAAAAAAAACAATCCCCTAAAATGTGGTCATCTAAAATGCAGAGTTTTGTGGTGCAGCCAGCTGCTACTAAGGTACAAGGCAAACACAAATCCTTATCCTCACCGCTTGCCGCCAATGTTGGAAATGGGATCCCCTCCTGGCCAGGGCTTTCGCCAAAGTCAGTCAGAGACCACCACTCCCAAGTCAGGGCAAGGGAGTTACACGCCAAGATAACCCCTGCTCACCCTCTAGGTAACGTGGCGCGAGCAGCAAGGCTAAACTTGGAGGCGATGTAAGTTAAGTAATTGCGCACGCACCCCCAGCAACAACACCCAGGCCCACCACAAAGGAAACTCCACACAAGGTTATATAAAAATAGCCTTTGTATTACACCAAAACACATTTAGATAAAAAACACGCTTTACAATGTGCCAGAGGCACGGGCAGAATTTACAGGGGATATGTACAAGACAGGGCCACCTGGACCACTGTCAGGAATCAGAAGTAGCACTTTCAGAAATAGCACTTAGAAGGTAAAATATAAATTTACTTTAGCACAAAATAGCACACTACCAGTAACTACTGGTAACAGGACCTCACTAGCACCACCTGTACTAGGGAGAAAACGACCACCTACATATCACAATACCTGTAGGGGTGTAAGAACATAACACATGATGCAATGCATCACATTCATTCAAAGGTGTAAGGAACATGGCACATGACGCATAAATAACACATTCAGAGGTGCAGGGGAGGAAAACACATGATGCATCCACAATACATTCAGAGGTGTAAAAACAATAATAATTGCGCCAATCTCACAAGTCACCACCTGTGACTGTCCATGTGTCCCAATGTCAGGGGGCCTAAACGTGGCAGTTGCCCACAAAGTGCTGGGCAACTGGGAAGCACAATGATGGGGCCAACACGCTGGGGGAGCCTCACAGGCTCTGCAGAATGACTGTCCTCTTGGAGCCTCGCTGGGCTCTAAATACACAAATGGCCCCTGAGCCTCTCGGGGCTCTTAAACAACAATGGGGTCGCCTGAGCCTCTCGGGGCTCTTAACTCATGATGTGCCCCTCAAGAGCCTCTCTGGGCTCTAAAACCAAAAAGATGCAGCCTCACTGGGCTGTTGGGGTCCCTCACGGGGGACCCGGGAACACTGGGGGTGCCTCGAGCCTCTCCTAGGCTCTAAACACACATGGCCCCCAAAGAGCCTCTCTAGGCTCTAAAACGAAAGGGGGCACCTTGAGCCTTCTCTGGGCTCGTAAACCAAATGGGTCGGGGGGTCCCTCTCAGGGAACCCGGCGGAACAGGGAGGCACTAGAGCCCTCGTGGCTCTATGCACAACGGTGCCGCCTGCAGGTTGGAGCCTCGACCGGCTCAACAGAAATGCCCTTGAGAGCCTCTCAGGCTCACATACGACATGAAGGGAGAAGAGGGCCCAGGTCACGGGGCGGCACCGAAAGCGTGCCCGACACACCCCCCAACCGCCTCACTCAAAGCCCCACTCACCGGTCTGGCAGGCGGCTGCTTCACGAGAGCTCCCGCTCCTCGGGGCTCGCAGCAGACTTCTTCCCTCTCTCCTGGGCTCTCCCTCGCTTTGGGAGCCCGGGGGGGGGGGGGGGGGGACAAGGGAAGACGCCGGCTTCTCTCCTCGCTTACCGGATCCCGGGGTCGGCTCCCGGCAGCTTCTGGCTTCCTCCTTCCTGTCCCGGGCCGGCAGCCAATCAGAGCGTGGCCCGGGGAACTACGTCCGCTTCCTGGTGTCCCGCTCGTCCCGCCCCCAGCCTGCCTGACTTCCGGCCGGGCGGCGGCGGCGATACTGGCAAAGGAAAGTACGGCAAGGTGCGGGGCAATGCCGGGTGGGCACCGGCTGAAGCACACAGAGCGCTACCAAGCGCCAAATACAGGCACAGCGCTTCCAGGCGCTCTAGGAAAGAAAGTAAGCGCTCTTAAGCGCTAGGGGGCACAAACCACAGCGCTCCCAGCGCTAGGACGAAATAAAGCGCTCTCAAGCGCTAGAGGGAAAAGCCAAGCGCTCTTAGCGCTATAAATCAGGAAAGGACCCAGCAAAGTCCTTGTAGGCAGGCAAGGGGCAAAGCTGGGCCCAGAGCCAGCACACTGGGTCTCCAGGCAGGGAGACACTCCAAGTGGCGGTCCTCCGGCCCAGCAGCAGCAACAGCCCCCTCTGGATCCTGGAAGAGAACAAACTCTGTGGGGACACAGCCCCATTTTTATACACCATTTTCCTTTGTCTGAAGGTGCAGGGTGGGGGCGGAACCAGTCGCAGCTGGTTCTTGAGTACTCTGTTTACCTCAACCACCCTCTCTATTCACTGGCAGGGCTTGGGTCATTAGACACACCACAGGGGGGCGGAGCCAGCATTGTGTGGGGAAAACCCAGCCCATCCAGGACACAGGTACACTCCTCCCACACATCACTCATGCTAATCTCCCACTCACCACCGGGCAGACCCATCCAGACTTCCTGGAGCCTGGCATGCCAGCCAGCTCCAGCCAATCACACGCCAGCACCCTCACAGCACACGTACAGCCATGTCTAGAAATGGCACTTCCCTACTAGACACATACATGCTGCATACACCATCTCGCAGCATTCACTCTCACGAGTTCACACATACCAGACTCAAGCCTGTACACCTAACGCATCAGGAACTACCAGGGACACATACATTCCCCATGCATTCCTATGGGCGGGCAGGCCTAGCTCAGCACATGCACTCACAGTGCGCACGCACTTTCCACTGGGACACAGTGAAAGTGCGCAGAAATCAAAAATCACCATCACCAGTTCCCAATTTAAAGGCAAAAAGTCTAGGGGTGAACATGCCCTAAGGGCCAAAGTCCAACACAACCCCCTTCAAGCCAAAACGCAGGGGAGACCAATCACCACCGTGATGGACTTCCCTGCTTGGGGCGATAGAGCACGGACGCGGGCCCGCAACTGCAGGGACACCCTCCTGTTCTACGCCACGGTGAACCCATGGGATTCCTTCTAAACACACTGTCTGGACCAACTGGGCTACCCCACTGGTACTCCCAAGTTGTCCGCGGCCAGGACCAGGCCCTGGGCCACCCAGGTGCCACTGGTCCATGCCAATTCGCAGAGCGGGGGGTAGTAACCCCTGGCACATAGGAGCCATTCTCCACTCTTCCTGTCTGCCAGACAGGACTAGACTGCCACTGGTACTCCAGCCTAGGGCCTACAACCTCAGGCGGACCAGGAGTCTCAGGGAAGGCTCTCCTCCCCTTACCTCTTCTTCTAGGGTTCCTCCTCCTCCGGCGAGGGGTACACCTAGAACGCCATTCCAATCCAGGGCTTATCCACTCAGGTTGCACCGGGGTCAGATGTGGGCTCTCCCACCCTCTGCACCCCCTTCCAGAGGTCTGCCCTCTCCCACCTGGAGAAGTTCCTCTGGAAGAAGAACCGGTCAGGACACTGGTTACAGTCGTCCTACCCTTCAGGTCAGGCTGATCCTGAACCTGGCCTTCCAACCTCCGGTCTAAAACCTTTGGTGGAACAATTGCCTGGCACTCCAGGACTTCTGGGGACTCACACACAATCCCCCTGAGGCTAACAAATGACACATATGTTGCGTGACTGTCTGTCTGGCGCAGATCTCCCGCCCTCTGTCCACCTGACAGTGCGTGACGATCCCCCAGACCAGAAGTGGCGCCACCCGGGTCCCCCCAAGAAGATCTAGCCCAACTGGCTAGTCCCTGGTCCACTGGTGCATCCACTGGGAAACTCATCCCCCAATCACTCCTCACGCTGGACTCCTGTACCCTCCCTACCGGAGCGGTACTGCCAGCCTCTAGAACCACAGGAGCTCTGGTTACAGACGCTCCAGGTCCTCTACTCACTAGGAGATCCTCCTCAAGTGGACTAACAGGACAGCCTAGGTCCCCAACCTGGTGTTCCCTACAGAAACCATCCAAGTCCTGAGGCAGGGCTTCGGGCGTCTGGGGAACCTCGGTCTCCCCCTCACTCCTGCTCCACTGAGCCAGGCAGTGAGCCCCTACACCCTCCTCGCTATCCTGGGACCTAGCTGGGCTACACTGAACCTCTTCCACCACGCTGGGCTGGAAGATCCCTGAACCACTACTTTTGGAGTCACTCACCAATGACTCTAGAGAACCTCTGGCACTTTCCCAGCGGTCTGCTTCATCTGCAAGCTCACATGCGTCAGACAATCCACACCCCAACAGGTGTGTGCGCAACCCTGGTGAACAACAACTGAGCAGATGCTCTTTGACAATCAGACCAAACAATACGTCAAAATCATCTTTTGTGTGAACTTGCACCCAAGCCCACAGTGTATCACAACATTCATCCTCAAATTCCTCCCAAGACTGGTGAGACAGTTTCCTACTGTCCCTGAACTTCACCCTTAACTCCTCCTCTGGGGAAACAGGTTCCAGACTGGGGGAACTGGGACTGGGACTGCTCGCACTGGGCTCTATATAGCTGCCACCACTGGACTCAACCCTCCCTGGGGAATCCAGACACTCAACACTGCGCGCAGGGGATAGTCTACCCTCCAGAGCTACTTTGCCTCTGGTGGAGGCCTTCTCAGCCTCCTCTATCCTTTCCTGCGCTAAGACCCTTTCGGTCTCTAGCTGTTGCTTTCTAACACCCAGCTGTGCCATAGCCTGGGCATGCTCCGACCTGAGCTTTTCTAAAGCCAGCTGGTGCTCCCTTTCTCTCCTCCTATCTTCCAGCACCTCTGGGGACAGGGAAAGAGATGAGGCACTGCCTCCTACGCTGGACCCAGCAAGGGACTCCCTATCTATGGGGTCCTCACTATCTGCTGGCGTCCCTGTGCTGTCATCTTCTTCCTCCTCTTCTGAATCTTCAGGGCTCCCCACAGACCCACCACCCTCCTGGTGTGAAGCCCGGGCCCTTTCCTCACTGCGCTCAAGATCCCATTGATCCTCTTGCCATTTGACCATGCATCTCCTAAGTGCATACCAGCCTGACTGATCCGCCCCTATGCCTCTCTCTTCACAGAACTTTCTCAGCTCCCACATACCGTATGTGGCTAGATCATTGAAATCAAAAACCAGCTCCATCTTGGCAAGACGGTCTAGAGACAAGATCACACAGGAAACCTTGGGGTCTGAGCTAACACAGGAGTACACAATTCACAAGGTATCAGCAAGCTCTCTACCCCAGAGAACTCACACTCACTTGCCTAGTGCCACACACCATTCATCCACACACAACCCTCCCCTCGGACTGGTAAGGCAGTTTCTACCACCCCTGATTCCTCAACCTGACCACACGTGACACAGGTACCGACTCTGGGCGCAGGGTGGGGGACAAATGTACTGACACAATTACACAATGATACCTTCAGGAGAAGAAAATATGAAACTTCAAAAAAAACAATCCCCTAAAATGTGGTCATCTAAAATGCAGAGTTTTGTGGTGCAGCCAGCTGCTACTAAGGTACAAGGCAAACACAAATCCTTATCCTCACCGCTTGCCGCCAATGTTGGAAATGGGATCCCCTCCTGGCCAGGGCTTTCGCCAAAGTCAGTCAGAGACCACCACTCCCAAGTCAGGGCAAGGGAGTTACACGCCAAGATAACCCCTGCTCACCCTCTAGGTAACGTGGCGCGAGCAGCAAGGCTAAACTTGGAGGCGATGTAAGTTAAGTATTTGCGCACGCACCCCCAGCAACAACACCCAGGCCCACCACAAAGGAAACTCCACACAAGGTTATATAAAAATAGCCTTTGTATTACACCAAAACACATTTAGATAAAACACACGCTTTACAATGTGCCAGAGGCACGGGCAGAATTTACAGGGGATATGTACAAGACAGGGCCACCTGGACCACTGTCAGGAATCAGAAGTAGCACTTTCAGAAATAGCACTTAGAAGGTAAAATATAAATTTACTTTAGCACAAAATAGCACACTACCAGTAACTACTGGTAACAGGACCTCACTAGCACCACCTGTACTAGGGAGAAAACGACCACCTACATATCACAATACCTGTAGGGGTGTAAGAACATAACACATGATGCAATGCATAACATTCATTCAGAGGTGTAAGAAACATGGCACATGACGCATAAATAACACATTCAGAGGTGCAGGGGAGGAAAACACATGATGCATCCACAATACATTCAGAGGTGTAAAAACAATAATAATTGCGCCAATCTCACAAGTCACCACCTGTGACTGTCCATGTGTCCCAATGTCAGGGGGCCTAAACGTGGCAGTTGCCCACAAAGTGCTGGGCAACTGGGAAGCACAATGATGGGGCCAACACGCTGGGGGAGCCTCACAGGCTCTGCAGAATGACTGTCCTCTTGGAGCCTCGCTGGGCTCTAAATACACAAATGGCCCCTGAGCCTCTTGGGGCTCTTAAACAACAATGGGGTCGCCTGAGCCTCTCGGGGCTCTTAACTCATGATGTGCCCCTCAATAGCCTCTCTGGGCTCTAAAACCAAAAAGATGCAGCCTCACTGGGCTGTTGGGGTCCCTCACAGGGGACCCGGGAACACTGGGGGTGCCTCGAGCCTCTCCTAGGCTCTAAACACACATGGCCCCCAAAGAGCCTCTCTAGGCTCTAAAACAAAAGGGGGCACCTTGAGCCTTCTCTGGGCTTGTAAACCAAATGGGCCGGGGGGTCCCTCTCAGGGGACCCGGCGGAACAGGGAGGCACTAGAGCCCTCGTGGCTCTATGCACAACGGTGCCGCCTGCAGGTTGGAGCCTCGACCGGCTCAACAGAAATGCCCTCAAGAGCCTCTCAGGCTCACATACGACATGAAGGGAGAAGAGGGCCCAGGTCACGGGGGCGGCACCGAAAGCGTGCCCGACACACCCCCCAACCGCCTCACTCAAAGCCCCACTCACCGGTCTGGCAGGCGGCTGCTTCACGAGAGCTCCCGCTCCTCGGGGCTCGCAGCAGACTTCTTCCCTCTCTCCTGGGCTCTCCCTCGCTTTGGGAGCCCGGGGGGGGGGGGGACAAGGGAAGACGCCGGCTTCTCTCCTCGCTTACCGGATCCCGGGGTCGGCTCCCGGCAGCTTCTGGCTTCCTCCTTCCTGTCCCGGGCCGGCAGCCAATCAGAGCGCGGCCCGGGGAACTACGTCCGCTTCCTGGTGTCCCGCTCGTCCCGCCCCCGGCCTGCCTGACTTCCAGCCGGGCGGCGGCGGCGATACTGGCAAAGGAAAGTACGGCAAGGTGCGGGGCAATGCCGGGTGGGCACCGGCTGAAGCACACAGAGCGCTACCAAGCGCCAAATACAGGCACAGCGCTTCCAGGCGCTCTAGGAAAGAAAGTAAGCGCTCTTAAGCGCTAGGGGGCACAAACCACAGCGCTCCCAGCGCTAGGACGAAATAAAGCGCTCTCAAGCGCTAGAGGGAAAAGCCAAGCGCTCCTAGCGCTATAAATCAGGAAAGGACCCAGCAAAGTCCTTGTAGGCAGGCAAGGGGCAAAGCTGGGCCCAGAGCCAGCACACTGGGTCTCCAGGCAGGGAGACACTCCAAGTGGCGGTCCTCTGGCCCAGCAGCAGCAACAGCCCCCTCTGGATCCTGGAAGAGAACAAACTCTGTGGGGACACAGCCCCATTTTTATACACCATTTCCCTTTGTCTGAAGGTGCAGGGTGGGGGCGGAACCAGTCGCAGCTGGTTCTTGAGTACTCTGTTTACCTCAACCACCCTCTCTATTCACTGGCAGGGCTTGGGTCATTAGACACACCACAGGGGGGTGGAGCCAGCATTGTGTGGGGAAAACCCAGCCCATCCAGGACACAGGTACACTCCTCCCACACATCACTCATGCTAATCTCCCACTCACCACCGGGCAGACCCATCCAGACTTCCTGGAGCCTGGCATGCCAGCCAGCTCCAGCCAATCACACGCCAGCACCCTCACAGCACACGTACAGCCATGTCTAGAAATGGCGCTTCCCTACAAGACACATACATGCTGCATACACCATCTCGCAGCATTCACTCTCACGAGTTCACACATACCAGACTCAAGCCTGTACACCCCACGCATCAGGAACTACCAGGGACACATACATTCCCCATGCATTCCTATGGGCGGGCAGGCCTAGCTCAGCACATGCACTCACAGTGCGCACGCACTTTCCACTGGGACACAGTGAAAGTGCGCAGAAACCAAAAATCACCATCACCAGGTCCCAATTTAAAGGCAAAAAGTCTAGGGGTGAACCTGCCCTAAAGGCCAAAGTCCAACAGTGTCTCACAGGTCACAGCACCCACGGTGTCTCACAGGTCACAGTACCCACGGTGTCTCACAGGTCACAGCACCCGCGGTGTCTCACAGGTCACAGCACCCATGTGCCTCACAGGTCACAGCACCCACGGTGTCTCACAGGTCAAGACATCCGTCATGTCTCACAGGTCACAGCACCCACGGAGTCTCACAGGTCACAGCACCCGCGGTGTCTCACAGGTCACAGCACCTGTGGTGTCTCACAGGTCACAGCACCCACGGTGTCTCACAGGTCACAGCACCCACGGTGTCTCACAGGTCACAGCACCCACAGTGTCTCACAGGTCACAGCACCCACGGTGTCTCACAGGTCACAGCACCCACGGTGTCTCACTGGTCACAGCACCCACGGTGTCTCACAGGTCACAGCACCCACGGTGTCTCACAGGTCACAGCACCCACGGTGTCTCACAGGTCACAGCACCCACGGTGTCTCACAGGTCACAGCACCCGCGGTGTCTCACAGGTCACAGCACCCGCGGTGTCTCACAGGTCACAGCACCCACGGTGTCTCACAGGTCACAGCACCCACGGTGTCTCACAGGTCACAGCACCCACGGTGTCTCACAGGTCACAGCACCCGTGGTGTCTCACAGGTCACAGCACCCACGGTGTCTCACAGGTCACAGCACCCACGGTGTCTCACAGGTCACAGCACCCACGGTGCCTCACAGGTCACAGCACCCGCGGTGTCTCACAGGTCACAGCACCCACGGTGTCTCACAGGTCACAGCACCCACGGTGTCTCACAGGTCACAGCACCCACGGTGTCTCACTGGTCACAGCACCCACGGTGTCTCACAGGTCACAGCACCCACGGAGTCTCACAGGTCACAGCACCCGCGGTGTCTCACAGGTCACAGCACCCGCGGTGTCTCACAGGTCACAGTACCCACGGTGTCTCACAGGTCACAGCACCCGCGGTGTCTCACAGGTCACAGCACCCGCGGTGTCTCACAGGTCACAGCACCCACGGTGTCTCACAGGTCACAGCACCCACGGTGTCTCACAGGTCACAGCACCCACGGTGTCTCACAGGTCACAGGACCCGTGGTGTCTCACAGGTCACAGCACCCACGGTGTCTCACAGGTCACAGCACCCACAGTGTCTCACAGGTCACAGCACCCACAGTGTCTCACAGGTCACAGCACCCACGGTGTCTCACAGGTCACAGCACCCACGGTGTCTCACAGGTCACAGCACCCACGGTGTCTCACAGGTCACAGCACCCACGGTGTCTCATAGGTCACAGCACCCACGGTGTCTCACAGGTCACAGCACCCGCGGTGTCTCACAGGTCACAGCACCCGCGGTGTCTCACAGGTCACAGCACCCACGGTGTCTCACAGGTCACAGCACCCACGGTGTCTCACAGGTCACAGCACCCACGGTGTCTCACAGGTCACAGCACCCGTGGTGTCTCACAGGTCACAGCACCCACGGTGTCTCACAGGTCACAGCACCCACGGTGTCTCACAGGTCACAGCACCCGCGGTGTCTCACAGGTCACAGCACCTGTGGTGTCTCACAGGTCACAGCACCCACGGTGTCTCACAGGTCACAGCACCCACGGTGTCTCACAGGTCACAGCACCCACAGTGTCTCACAGGTCACAGCACCCACGGTGTCTCACAGGTCACAGCACCCACGGTGTCTCACTGGTCACAGCACCCACGGTGTCTCACAGGTCACAGCACCCACGGTGTCTCACAGGTCACAGCACCCACGGTGTCTCACAGGTCACAGCACCCACGGTGTCTCATAGGTCACAGCACCCACGTTGTCTCACAGGTCACAGCACCCGCGGTGTCTCACAGGTCACAGCACCCGCGGTGTCTCACAGGTCACAGCACCCACGGTGTCTCACAGGTCACAGCACCCACGGTGTCTCACAGGTCACAGCACCCACGGTGTCTCACAGGTCACAGCACCCGTGGTGTCTCACAGGTCACAGCACCCACGGTGTCTCACAGGTCACAGCACCCACGGTGTCTCACAGGTCACAGCACCCACGGTGCCTCACAGGTCACAGCACCCGCGGTGTCTCACAGGTCACAGCACCCACGGTGTCTCACAGGTCACAGCACCCACGGTGTCTCACAGGTCACAGCACCCACGGTGTCTCACTGGTCACAGCACCCACGGTGTCTCACAGGTCACAGCACCCACGGAGTCTCACAGGTCACAGCACCCGCGGTGTCTCACAGGTCACAGCACCCACGGTGTCTCATAGGTCACAGCACCCACGGTGTCTCACAGGTCACAGCACCCGCGGTGTCTCACAGGTCACAGCACCCGCGGTGTCTCACAGGTCACAGCACCCACGGTGTCTCACAGGTCACAGCACCCACGGTGTCTCACAGGTCACAGCACCCACGGTGTCTCACAGGTCACAGCACCCGTGGTGTCTCACAGGTCACAGCACCCACGGTGTCTCACAGGTCACAGCACCCACGGTGTCTCACAGGTCACAGCACCCGCGGTGTCTCACAGGTCACAGCACCTGTGGTGTCTCACAGGTCACAGCACCCACGGTGTCTCACAGGTCACAGCACCCACGGTGTCTCACAGGTCACAGCACCCACAGTGTCTCACAGGTCACAGCACCCACGGTGTCTCACAGGTCACAGCACCCACGGTGTCTCACTGGTCACAGCACCCACGGTGTCTCACAGGTCACAGCACCCACGGTGTCTCACAGGTCACAGCACCCACGGTGTCTCACAGGTCACAGCACCCACGGTGTCTCATAGGTCACAGCACCCACGTTGTCTCACAGGTCACAGCACCCGCGGTGTCTCACAGGTCACAGCACCCGCGGTGTCTCACAGGTCACAGCACCCGCGGTGTCTCACAGGTCACAGCACCCGCGGTGTCTCACAGGTCACAGCACCCACGGTGTCTCACAGGTCACAGCACCCACGGTGTCTCACAGGTCACAGCACCCACGGTGTCTCACAGGTCACAGCACCCGTGGTGTCTCACAGGTCACAGCACCCACGGTGTCTCACAGGTCACAGCACCCACGGTGTCTCACAGGTCACAGCACCCACGGTGCCTCACAGGTCACAGCACCCGCGGTGTCTCACAGGTCACAGCACCCACGGTGTCTCACAGGTCACAGCACCCACGGTGTCTCACAGGTCACAGCACCCACGGTGTCTCACTGGTCACAGCACCCACGGTGTCTCACAGGTCACAGCACCCACGGAGTCTCACAGGTCACAGCACCCGCGGTGTCTCACAGGTCACAGCACCCGCGGTGTCTCACAGGTCACAGTACCCACGGTGTCTCACAGGTCACAGCACCCGCGGTGTCTCACAGGTCACAGCACCCGCGGTGTCTCACAGGTCACAGCACCCACGGTGTCTCACAGGTCACAGCACCCACGGTGTCTCACAGGTCACAGCACCCACGGTGTCTCACAGGTCACAGGACCCGTGGTGTCTCACAGGTCACAGCACCCACGGTGTCTCACAGGTCACAGCACCCACAGTGTCTCACAGGTCACAGCACCCACAGTGTCTCACAGGTCACAGCACCCACGGTGTCTCACAGGTCACAGCACCCACGGTGTCTCACAGGTCACAGCACCCACGGTGTCTCACAGGTCACAGCACCCACGGTGTCTCATAGGTCACAGCACCCACGGTGTCTCACAGGTCACAGCACCCGCGGTGTCTCACAGGTCACAGCACCCGCGGTGTCTCACAGGTCACAGCACCCACGGTGTCTCACAGGTCACAGCACCCACGGTGTCTCACAGGTCACAGCACCCACGGTGTCTCACAGGTCACAGCACCCGTGGTGTCTCACAGGTCACAGCACCCACGGTGTCTCACAGGTCACAGCACCCACGGTGTCTCACAGGTCACAGCACCCGCGGTGTCTCACAGGTCACAGCACCTGTGGTGTCTCACAGGTCACAGCACCCACGGTGTCTCACAGGTCACAGCACCCACGGTGTCTCACAGGTCACAGCACCCACAGTGTCTCACAGGTCACAGCACCCACGGTGTCTCACAGGTCACAGCACCCACGGTGTCTCACTGGTCACAGCACCCACGGTGTCTCACAGGTCACAGCACCCACGGTGTCTCACAGGTCACAGCACCCACGGTGTCTCACAGGTCACAGCACCCACGGTGTCTCATAGGTCACAGCACCCACGTTGTCTCACAGGTCACAGCACCCGCGGTGTCTCACAGGTCACAGCACCCGCGGTGTCTCACAGGTCACAGCACCCACGGTGTCTCACAGGTCACAGCACCCACGGTGTCTCACAGGTCACAGCACCCACGGTGTCTCACAGGTCACAGCACCCGTGGTGTCTCACAGGTCACAGCACCCACGGTGTCTCACAGGTCACAGCACCCACGGTGTCTCACAGGTCACAGCACCCACGGTGCCTCACAGGTCACAGCACCCGCGGTGTCTCACAGGTCACAGCACCCACGGTGTCTCACAGGTCACAGCACCCACGGTGTCTCACAGGTCACAGCACCCACGGTGTCTCACTGGTCACAGCACCCACGGTGTCTCACAGGTCACAGCACCCACGGAGTCTCACAGGTCACAGCACCCGCGGTGTCTCACAGGTCACAGCACCCGCGGTGTCTCATAGGTCACAGTACCCACGGTGTCTCACAGGTCACAGCACCCGCGGTGTCTCACAGGTCACAGCACCCGCGGTGTCTCACAGGTCACAGCACCCACGGTGTCTCACAGGTCACAGCACCCACGGTGTCTCACAGGTCACAGCACCCACGGTGTCTCACAGGTCACAGGACCCGTGGTGTCTCACAGGTCACAGCACCCACGGTGTCTCACAGGTCACAGCACCCACAGTGTCTCACAGGTCACAGCACCCACAGTGTCTCACAGGTCACAGCACCCACGGTGTCTCACAGGTCACAGCACCCACGGTGTCTCACAGGTCACAGCACCCACGGTGTCTCACAGGTCACAGCACCCACGGTGTCTCATAGGTCACAGCACCCACGGTGTCTCACAGGTCACAGCACCCGCGGTGTCTCACAGGTCACAGCACCCGCGGTGTCTCACAGGTCACAGCACCCACGGTGTCTCACAGGTCACAGCACCCACGGTGTCTCACAGGTCACAGCACCCACGGTGTCTCACAGGTCACAGCACCCGTGGTGTCTCACAGGTCACAGCACCCACGGTGTCTCACAGGTCACAGCACCCACGGTGTCTCACAGGTCACAGCACCCGCGGTGCCTCACAGGTCACAGCACCCGCGGTGTCTCACCGGTCACAGCACCCACGGTGTCTCACAGGTCACAGCACCCGCGGTGTCTCACAGGTCACAGCACCCACGGTGTCTCACAGGTCACAGCACCCGTGGTGTCTCACAGGTCGCAGCACCCACGGTGTCTCACAGGTCACAGCACCCACGGTGTCTCACCGGTCACAGCACCCGCGGTGTCTCACAGGTCACAGCACCCGCGGTGTCTCACAGGTCACAGCACCCACGGTGTCTCACAGGTCACAGCACCCACGGTGTCTCACAGGTCACAGCACCCGCGGTGTCTCACAGGTCACAGCACCCGCGGTGTCTCTCAGGTCACGGCACCCGCGGTGTCTCACAGGTCACAGCACCCACGGTGTCTCACAGGTCACAGCACCCACGGTGTCTCACAGGTCACAGCACCCACGGTGTCTCACAGGTCACAGCACCCGTGGTGTCTCACAGGTCACAGCACCCACGGTGTCTCACAGGTCACATCACCCGCGGTGTCTCACAGGTCACAGCACCCACGGTGTCTCACAGGTCACAGCACCCACGGTGTCTCACAGGTCACAGCACCCACGGTATCTCACAGGTCACAGCACCCGCGGTGTCTCACAGGTCACAGCACCCAAGGTGTCTCACAGGTCACAGCACCCACGGTGTCTCACAGGTCACAGCACCCACGGTGTCTCTCAGGTCACGGCACCCACGGTATCCCACAGGTCACAGCACCCGCGGTGTCTCACAGGTCACAGTACCCGTGGTGTCTCACAGGTCACAGCACCCGCGGTGTCTCACAGGTCACAGCACCCACGGTGTCTCACAGGTCACAGCACCCACTGTGTCTCACAGGTCACAGCACCCACGGTGCCTCACAGGTCACAGCACCCACGGTGTCTCACAGGTCACAGCACCCACGGTGTCTCAAAGGTCACAGCACCCACGGTGTCTCAAAGGTCACAGCACCCACGGTGTCTCACAGGTCACAGCACCCATGGTGTCTCATAGGTCACAGCACCCACGGTGTCTCAAAGGTCACAGCACCCACGGTGTCTCACAGGTCACAGCACCCATGGTGTCTCATAGGTCACAGCACCCGCGGTGTCTCACAGGTCACAGCACCCACGGTGTCTCACAGGTCACAGCACCCGTGGTGTCTCACAGGTCACAGCACCCACGGTGTCTCACAAGTCACAGTACCCACGGTGTCTCACAGGTCACAGCACCCACGGTGTCTCACAGGTCACAGCACCCACGGTGTCTCACAGGTCACAGCACCCACGGTGTCTCACAGGTCACAGCACCCGCGGTGTCTCACAGGTCACAGTACCCACGGTGTCTCACAGGTCACAGTATCCACGGTTTCTCACAGGTCACAGCACCCACGGTGTCTCACAGGTCACGGCACCCACGGTGTCTCACAGGTCACAGCACCCACGGTGTCTCACAGGTCACAGCACCCACGGTGTCTCACAGGTCACAGCACCCACGGTGCCTCACAGGTCACAGCACCCACGGTGCCTCACAGGTCACAGCACCCACGGTGTCTCACAGGTCACAGTACCCAAGGTGTCTCACAGGTCACAGCACCCACGGTGCCTCACAGGTCACAGCACCCACGGTGTCTCACAGGTCACAACACCCGCGGTGTCTCACAGGTCACAGCACCCACAGTGTCTCTCAGGTCACGGCACCCGCGGTGTCTCACAGGTCACAGCACCCACGGTGTCTCACAGGTCACAGCACCCACGGTGTCTCACAGGTCACAGCACCCACGGTGTCTCACAGGTCACAGCACCCACGGTGCCTCACAGTTCACAGCACCCACGGTGTCTCACAGGTCACAGCACCCACGGTGTCTCACAGGTCACGGCACCCACAGTGTCTCTCAGGTCACGGCACCCGCGGTGTCTCACAGGTCACAGCACCCACGGTGTCTCACAGGTCACAGCACCCACGGTGTCTCACAGGTCACAGCACCCACGGTGTCTCACAGGTCACAGCACCCGTGGTGTCTCACAGGTCACAGCACCCACGGTGTCTCACAGGTCACAGCACCCAAGGTGTCTCACAGGTCACAGCACCCAAGGTGTCTCACAGGTCACAGCACCCACGGTGTCTCACAGGTCACAGCACCCGCGGTGTCTCACAGGTCACAGCACCCACGGTGTCTCACAGGTCACAGCACCCAAGGTGTCTCACAGGTCACAGCACCCGCGGTGTCTCACAGGTCACAGCACCCAAGGTGTCTCACAGGTCACAGCACCCACTTTGTCTCACAGGTCACAGCACCCATGTGTCTCAAAGGTCACAGCACCCGCGGTGTCTCACAGGTCACAGCACCCGTGGTGTCTCACAGGTCACGGCACCCGCGGTCTCACAGGTCACAGCACCCGTGGTGTCTCACAGGTCACAGTTTCCGCGGTGTCTCACAGGTCACAGCACCCGCGGTGTCTCACAGGTCACAGCACCCACGGTGTCTCACAGGTCACAGCACCCGCGGTGTCTCAAAGGTCACAGCACCCGTGGTGTCTCAAAGGTCACAGCACCCGCGGTGTCTCACAGGTCACAGCACCCGTGGTGTCTCACAGGTCACGGCACCCGCGGTCTCACAGGTCACAGCACCCGTGGTGTCTCACAGGTCACAGCACCCACGGTGTCTCACAGGTCACAGCACCCGCGGTGTCTCACAGGTCACAGCACCCACGGTGTCTCACAGGTCACAGCACCCACTGTGTCTCACAGGTCACAGCACCCACGGTGTCTCACAGGTCACAGCACCCACTGTGTCTCACAGGTCACAGCACCCACGGTGTCTCACAGGTCACAGCACCCACGGTGTCTCACAGGTCACAGCACCCGCGGTGTCTCACAGGTCACAGCACCCACGGTGTCTCACACGTCACAGCACCCACTGTGTCTCACAGGTCACAGCACCCACGGTGTCTCACAGGTCACAGCACCCACGGTGTCTCACAGGTCACAGCACCCACGGTGTCTCACAGGTCACAGCACCCACTGTGTCTCACAGGTCACAGCACCCACGGTGTCTCACAGGTCACAGCACCCACGGTATCTCACAGGTCACAGCACCCACGGTGTCTCACAGGTCACAGCACCTGCGGTGTCTCACAGGTCACAGCACCCGCGGTGTCTCACAGGTCACAGCACCCACGGTGCCTCACAGGTCACAGCACCCGCGGTGTCTCACAGGTCACAGCACCCGCGGTGTCTCACAGGTCACAGCACCCGCGGTGTCTCACAGGTCACAGCACCCGTGGTGTCTCACAGGTCACAGCACTCGTGGTGTCTCACAGGTCACAGCACCCACGGTGCCTCACAGGTCACAGTACCCACGGTGTTTCACAGGTCACAGCACCCGCGGTGTCTCACAGGTCACAGCACCCGCGGTGTCTCACAGGTCACAGCACCCACTGTGTCTCACAGGTCACAGCACCCACGGTGTCTCACAGGTCACAGCACCCACGGTATCTCACAGGTCACAGCACCCACGGTGTCTCACAGGTCACAGCACCCACGGTGTCTCACAGGTCACAGCACCCACGGTGTCTCACAGGTCACAGCACCCGTGGTGTCTCACAGGTCACAGCACCCACGGTGTCTCACAGGTCACAGCACCCACGGTGCCTCACAGGTCACAGTACCCACGGTGTTTCACAGGTCACAGCACCCGCGGTGTCTCACAGGTCACAGCACCCGCGGTGTCTCACAGGTCACAGCACCCACTGTGTCTCACAGGTCACAGCACCCACGGTGTCTCACAGGTCACAGCACCCACGGTATCTCACAGGTCACAGCACCCGTGGTGTCTCACAGGTCACAGCACCCACGGTGTCTCACAGGTCACAGCACCCACGGTGCCTCACAGGTCACAGCACCCACGGTGCCTCACAGGTCACAGCACCCACGGTGTCTCACAGGTCACAGCACCCACGGTGTCTCACAGGTCACAGTACCCGCGGTGTCTCACAGGTCACAGCACCCACGGTGTCTCACAGGTCACAGTACCCGCGGTGTCTCACAGGTCACAGCACCCACGGTGTCTCACAGGTCACAGTACCCACGGTGTCTCACAGGTCACAGTACCCACGGTGTCTCACAGGTCACAGCACCGGTGGTGTCTCACAGGTCACAGCACCCGTGGTGTCTCACAGGTCACAGCACCCACGGTGTCTCAAAGGTCACAGCACCCACGGTGTCTCACAGGTCACAGTACCCGCGGTGTCTCACAGGTCACAGCACCCACGGTGTCTCACAGGTCACAGTACCCACGGTGTCTCACAGGTCACAGCACCCACGGTGTCTCACAGGTCACAGCACCCACAGTGTCTCACAGGTCACAGCACCCACGGTGTCTCACAGGTCACAGCACCCACGGTGTCTCAAAGGTCACAGCACCCACGGTGTCTCACAGGTCACAGCACCCACGGTGTCTCACAGGTCACAGCACCCATGGGGTCTCACAGGTCACAGTACCCACGGTGTCTCACAGGTCACAGTACCCACGGTGTCTCACAGGTCACAGCACCCACGGTGTCTCACAGGTCACAGCACCCGCGGTGTCTCACAGGTCACAGCACCCACGGTGTCTCACAGGTCACAGCACCCGTGGTGTCTCACAGGTCACAGCACCCACGGTGTCTCACAGGTCACAGCACCCGCGGTGTCTCACAGGTCACAGCACCCAGGGTGTCTCACAGGTCACAGCACCCACGGTGTCTCACAGGTCACAGCACCCGTGGTGTCTCACAGGTCACGGTACCCGCGGTGTCTCACAGGTCACAGCACACGCAGTGTCTCACAGGTCACAGCACCCACGGTGTCTCACAGGTCACAGCACCCACGGTGTCTCACAGGTCACAGCACCCACGGAGTCTCACAGGTCACAGCACCCACGGTGTTTCACAGGTCACAGAACCCACGGTGTCTCACAGGTCAGAGCACCCACGGTGTCTCACTGGTCACAGCACCCACGGTGTCTCACAGGTCACGGTACCCACGGTGTCTCACAGGTCACAGCACCCACAGTGTCTCACAGGTCACAGCACCGGCGGTGTCTCACAGGTCACAGCACCCACGGTGTCTCACAGGTCACAGCACCCGCGGTGTCTCACAGGTCACAGCACCCACGGTGTCTCAAAGGTCACAGCACCCACGGTGTCTCACAGGTCACAGCACCCACGGTGTCTCACAGGTCACAGCACCCACGGTGTCTCACAGGTCACAGTACCCGTGGTGTCTCACAGGTCACAGCACCCGCGGTGTCTCACAGGTCACAGCACCCACGGTGTCTCACAGGTCACAGCACCCACTGTGTCTCACAGGTCACAGCACCCACGGTGCCTCACAGGTCACCGCACCCACGGTGTCTCACAGGTCACAGCACCCACGGTGTCTCAAAGGTCACAGCACCCACGGTGTCTCAAAGGTCACAGCACCCACGGTGTCTCACAGGTCACAGCACCCGTGGTGTCTCACAGGTCACAGCACCCGCGGTGTCTCACAGGTCACAGCACCCACTGTGTCTCACAGGTCACAGCACCCGCGGTGTCTCACAGGTCACAGCACCCACGGTGTCTCACAGGTCACAGCACCCGCGGTGTCTCACAGGTCACAGTACCCGCGGTGTCTCACAGGTCACAGCACCCACGGTGTCTCACAGGTCACAGCACCCGCGGTGTCTCACAGGTCACAGCACCCGCGGTGTCTCACAGGTCACAGCACCCACGGTGTCTCAAAGGTCACAGCACCCACGGTGTCTCACAGGTCACAGCACCCGCGGTGTCTCACAGGTCACAGTACCCACGGTGTCTCACAGGTCACAGCACCCACGGTGTCTCACAGGTCACAGCACCCGCGGTGTCTCACAGGTCACAGCACCCGCGGTGTCTCACAGGTCACAGCACCCACGGTGTCTCAAAGGTCACAGCACCCACGGTGTCTCACAGGTCACAGCACCCACGGTGTCTCACAGGTCACAGCACCCGCAGTGTCTCACTGGTCACAGCACCCATGGTGTCTCACAGGTCACAGCACCCACGGTGTCTCACAGGTCACAGTACCCACGGTGTCTCACAGGTCACGGCACCCACGGTGTCTCACAGGTTACAGCACCCACGGTGTCTCATAGTTCACAGCACCCGTGGTGTCTCACAGGTCACAGCACCCACGGTGTCTCACAGGTCACAGCAACCGTGGTGTCTCACAGGTCACAGCACCCAAGGTGTCTCACAGGTCACGGCACCCACAGTGTCTCACAGGTCACAGCACCCGCGGTGTCTCACAGGTCACGGCACCCACGGTGTCTCACAGGTCACAGCACCCGCGGTGTCTCACTGGTCACAGCACCCACGGTGTCTCACAGGTCACAGCACCCGCGGTGTCTCACAGGTCACAGCACCCAAGGTGTCTCACAGGTCACAGCACCCGCGGTGTCTCACAGGTCACGGTACCCCCTGTGTCTCAAAGGTCACAGCACCCACGGTGTCTCACAGGTCACAGCACCCACGGTGTCTCACAGGTCACAGCACCCACGGTGTCTCACAGGTCACAGCACCCGCGGTGTTTCACAGGTCACAGCACCCGTGGTGTCTCACAGGTCACGGTACCCGCGGTGTCTCACAGGTCACAGCACCCGCAGTGTCTCACAGGTCACAGCACCCACGGTGTCTCACAGGTCACAGCACCCACGGTGTCTCAAAGGTCACAGCACCCACGGTGTCTCACAGGTCACGGCACCCACGGTGTCTCACAGGTCACAGCACCCGCGGTGTCTCACTGGTCACAGCACCCACTGTGTCTCACAGGTCACAGCACCCACGGTGTCTCACAGGTCACAGCACCCACGGTGTCTCACAGGTCACAGCACCCACGGTGTCTCACAGGTCACAGCACCCGCGGTGTCTCACAGGTCACAGCACCCACGGTGTCTCAAAGGTCACAGCACCCACGGTGTCTCACAGGTCACAGCACCCACGGTGTCTCACAGGTCACAGCACCCGCGGTGTCTCACTGGTCACAGCACCCATGGTGTCTCACAGGTCACAGCACCCACGGTGTCTCACAGGTCACAGCACCCACAGTGTCTCACAGGTCACAGCACTCGCGGTGTCTCACAGGTCACAGCACCCGCGGTGTCTCACTGGTCACAGCACCCATGGTGTCTCACAGGTCACAGCACCCACGGTGTCTCACAGGTCACAGCACCCGCGGTGTCTCACAGGTCACAGCACCCGCGGTGTCTCACAGGTCACAGCACCCGCGGTGTCTCACAGGTCACAGCACCCACTGTGTCTCACAGGTCACAGCACCCACGGTGTCTCACAGGTCACAGCACCCACGGTGTCTCACAGGTCACAGCACCCACGGTGTCTCACAGGTCACAGCACCCACGGTGTCTCACAGGTCACAGCACCCACGGTGTCTCACAGGTCACAGCACCCGCGGTGTCTCACAGGTCACAGCACCCGCGGTGTCTCACAGGTCACAGCACCCGCGGTGTCTCACAGGTCACAGTACCCACAGTGTCTCACAGGTCACAGCACCCGCGGTGTCTCACAGGTCATAGCACCCACGGTGTCTCACTGGTCACAGCACCCACGGTGTCTCACAGGTCACAGCACCCACGGTGTCTCAAAGGTCACAGCACCCACGGTGTCTCACAGGTCACAGCACCCACGGTGTCTCACAGGTCACAGCACCGGCGGTGTCTCACAGGTCACAGCATCCACAGTGTCTCACAGGTCACAGCACCCAAGGTGTCTCACAGGTCACAGCACCCAAGGTGTCTCACAGGTCACAGCACCCGCGGTGTCTCACAGGTCACGGTACCCACTGTGTCTCAAAGGTCACAACACCCACGGTATCTCACAGGTCACAGCACCCACGGTGTCTCACAGGTCACAGCACCCACGGTGTCTCACAGGTCACAGCACCCACTGTGTCTCAAAGGTCACAGCACCCACGGTGTCTCACAGGTCACAGCACCCACGGTGTCTCACAGGTCACAGCACCCGCGGTGTCTCACAGGTCACAGCACCCAGGGTGTCTCACAGGTCACAGCACCCACGGTGTCTCACAGGTCACAGCACCCGTGGTGTCTCACAGGTCACGGTACCCGCGGTGTCTCACAGGTCACAGCACACGCAGTGTCTCACAGGTCACAGCACCCACGGTGTCTCACAGGTCACAGCACCCACGGTGTCTCACAGGTCACAGCACCCACGGAGTCTCACAGGTCACAGCACCCACGGTGTTTCACAGGTCACAGAACCCACGGTGTCTCACAGGTCAGAGCACCCACGGTGTCTCACTGGTCACAGCACCCACGGTGTCTCACAGGTCACGGTACCCACGGTGTCTCACAGGTCACAGCACCCACAGTGTCTCACAGGTCACAGCACCGGCGGTGTCTCACAGGTCACAGCACCCACGGTGTCTCACAGGTCACAGCACCCGCGGTGTCTCACAGGTCACAGCACCCACGGTGTCTCAAAGGTCACAGCACCCACGGTGTCTCACAGGTCACAGCACCCACGGTGTCTCACAGGTCACAGCACCCACGGTGTCTCACAGGTCACAGTACCCGTGGTGTCTCACAGGTCACAGCACCCGCGGTGTCTCACAGGTCACAGCACCCACGGTGTCTCACAGGTCACAGCACCCACTGTGTCTCACAGGTCACAGCACCCACGGTGCCTCACAGGTCACCGCACCCACGGTGTCTCACAGGTCACAGCACCCACGGTGTCTCAAAGGTCACAGCACCCACGGTGTCTCAAAGGTCACAGCACCCACGGTGTCTCACAGGTCACAGCACCCGTGGTGTCTCACAGGTCACAGCACCCGCGGTGTCTCACAGGTCACAGCACCCACTGTGTCTCACAGGTCACAGCACCCGCGGTGTCTCACAGGTCACAGCACCCACGGTGTCTCACAGGTCACAGCACCCGCGGTGTCTCACAGGTCACAGTACCCGCGGTGTCTCACAGGTCACAGCACCCACGGTGTCTCACAGGTCACAGCACCCGCGGTGTCTCACAGGTCACAGCACCCGCGGTGTCTCACAGGTCACAGCACCCACGGTGTCTCAAAGGTCACAGCACCCACGGTGTCTCACAGGTCACAGCACCCGCGGTGTCTCACAGGTCACAGTACCCACGGTGTCTCACAGGTCACAGCACCCACGGTGTCTCACAGGTCACAGCACCCGCGGTGTCTCACAGGTCACAGCACCCGCGGTGTCTCACAGGTCACAGCACCCACGGTGTCTCAAAGGTCACAGCACCCACGGTGTCTCACAGGTCACAGCACCCACGGTGTCTCACAGGTCACAGCACCCGCAGTGTCTCACTGGTCACAGCACCCATGGTGTCTCACAGGTCACAGCACCCACGGTGTCTCACAGGTCACAGTACCCACGGTGTCTCACAGGTCACGGCACCCACGGTGTCTCACAGGTTACAGCACCCACGGTGTCTCATAGTTCACAGCACCCGTGGTGTCTCACAGGTCACAGCACCCACGGTGTCTCACAGGTCACAGCAACCGTGGTGTCTCACAGGTCACAGCACCCAAGGTGTCTCACAGGTCACGGCACCCACAGTGTCTCACAGGTCACAGCACCCGCGGTGTCTCACAGGTCACGGCACCCACGGTGTCTCACAGGTCACAGCACCCGCGGTGTCTCACTGGTCACAGCACCCACGGTGTCTCACAGGTCACAGCACCCGCGGTGTCTCACAGGTCACAGCACCCAAGGTGTCTCACAGGTCACAGCACCCGCGGTGTCTCACAGGTCACGGTACCCCCTGTGTCTCAAAGGTCACAGCACCCACGGTGTCTCACAGGTCACAGCACCCACGGTGTCTCACAGGTCACAGCACCCACGGTGTCTCACAGGTCACAGCACCCGCGGTGTTTCACAGGTCACAGCACCCGTGGTGTCTCACAGGTCACGGTACCCGCGGTGTCTCACAGGTCACAGCACCCGCAGTGTCTCACAGGTCACAGCACCCACGGTGTCTCACAGGTCACAGCACCCACGGTGTCTCAAAGGTCACAGCACCCACGGTGTCTCACAGGTCACGGCACCCACGGTGTCTCACAGGTCACAGCACCCGCGGTGTCTCACTGGTCACAGCACCCACTGTGTCTCACAGGTCACAGCACCCACGGTGTCTCACAGGTCACAGCACCCACGGTGTCTCACAGGTCACAGCACCCACGGTGTCTCACAGGTCACAGCACCCGCGGTGTCTCACAGGTCACAGCACCCACGGTGTCTCAAAGGTCACAGCACCCACGGTGTCTCACAGGTCACAGCACCCACGGTGTCTCACAGGTCACAGCACCCGCGGTGTCTCACTGGTCACAGCACCCATGGTGTCTCACAGGTCACAGCACCCACGTTGTCTCACAGGTCACAGCACCCACAGTGTCTCACAGGTCACAGCACTCGCGGTGTCTCACAGGTCACAGCACCCGCGGTGTCTCACTGGTCACAGCACCCATGGTGTCTCACAGGTCACAGCACCCACGGTGTCTCACAGGTCACAGCACCCGCGGTGTCTCACAGGTCACAGCACCCGCGGTGTCTCACAGGTCACAGCACCCGCGGTGTCTCACAGGTCACAGCACCCACTGTGTCTCACAGGTCACAGCACCCACGGTGTCTCACAGGTCACAGCACCCACGGTGTCTCACAGGTCACAGCACCCACGGTGTCTCACAGGTCACAGCACCCACGGTGTCTCACAGGTCACAGCACCCACGGTGTCTCACAGGTCACAGCACCCGCGGTGTCTCACAGGTCACAGCACCCGCGGTGTCTCACAGGTCACAGCACCCGCGGTGTCTCACAGGTCACAGTACCCACAGTGTCTCACAGGTCACAGCACCCGCGGTGTCTCACAGGTCATAGCACCCACGGTGTCTCACTGGTCACAGCACCCACGGTGTCTCACAGGTCACAGCACCCACGGTGTCTCAAAGGTCACAGCACCCACGGTGTCTCACAGGTCACAGCACCCACGGTGTCTCACAGGTCACAGCACCGGCGGTGTCTCACAGGTCACAGCATCCACAGTGTCTCACAGGTCACAGCACCCAAGGTGTCTCACAGGTCACAGCACCCAAGGTGTCTCACAGGTCACAGCACCCGCGGTGTCTCACAGGTCACGGTACCCACTGTGTCTCAAAGGTCACAGCACCCACGGTATCTCACAGGTCACAGCACCCACGGTGTCTCACAGGTCACAGCACCCACGGTGTCTCACAGGTCACAGCACCCACTGTGTCTCAAAGGTCACAGCACCCACGGTGTCTCACAGGTCACAGCACCCACGGTGTCTCACAGGTCACAGCACCCACTGTGTCTCAAAGGTCACAGCACCCGCGGTGTCTCACAGGTCACAGCACCCATGGTGCCTCACAGGTTACAGCACCCATGTGTCTCAAAGGTCACAGCACCCACTGTGTCTCACAGGTCACAGCAACCACGGTGTCTCAAAGGTCACAGCACCCGCGGTGTCTCACAGGTCACAGCACCCACGGTGTCTCACAGGTCACAGCACCCATGTGTCTCAAAGGTCACAGCACCCATGTGTCTCAAAGGTCACAGCACCCATGTGTCTCACAGGTCTCAGCACCTGCGGTGTCTCACGGGTCACAGCACCCACGGGGTCATGGTGTCAGCACCTACCTCATACTCTGTGGTGTTGCACAAGGCTCTGAAGGTGAAACACTCCTCCACCTCGCTGCAGAAGTCCGGCTTGGGGCTGTAAAGAGTAAAGGGAGAGAGCTGGTGAGGGCCTGTGAGTGAGAGGGTGGGGCAGGTTCGAGGGGGTCCATCTTACCTCTGACCCCAAGTCCCTCCGACCCCCAGAGACAGGAGGATGAGGACTGCAGCCCCTGGAGCAGATGTAGGTGGAAACAGCACCATCCTCAGCTGTCAATCTGAGGAAAGAAACCACTGCTGGTTACACAGGCCAGGCCCTGCAGGTGCCCCTCCACCCTCATATCCTTAGCCCTAGTTCCCCCTCTCAGACCCCCCCAACACATATCCTCTCCCCGTGGTGCCCCTCCCACCTCCTCATATCCTTGTCGCTAGTTGCCCCTCTGAGCCGCCTCCATCCTCACCCCTCCAATCCTTACCCCTTGACCTCTCCATGACTGCATCACTCACCAGTATCTGACCCCAGTTGTCCTATTAGCTAAGTGTCCACCACTCTCTATCTTCCCCTGTGGGGCCTCCCCTACCTTCATCCTTCAGGGCCACAGTACCATGACACCCACCACTTCACCCGCACACACTTCACCATCGTCTTTGCTTCCTAGGGGCTTCCCTTCTCTGGTCAGGATCTCTTGCTTCTTGCTTGCACGGGCCTTACTCCCCAGCGCCACCATCTGTTTCTCCTGGTTACGGTCCCTACCTCCCCTCTGTTCACAATCTCATCTCTCTTCTTCTCTTCTCTCTCTCTTTATCCCTTCTCTCGGTCCGTCTCTGGTATCATCAGTTCACTGCCCATCCTCCGGGCTACATCCACTGCTACCCTGAGGATTCCACCTTTCACCTGTGGTCTTCTCACCCTCTCTCTTCTCCTCTCTTTCATGCTTTCTCCCAACTACTTCCCTCACCTCTCCTTCCTCCCAACCACTTCCTTCACCTCTCCTCCCAACCACTTCCCTCACCTCTCCTCCCAACCACTTCCTTCACCTCTCTTCCCAACCACTTCCCTCACCTCACCTCTCCTCCCAACCACTTCATTCACCTCTCCTCCCAACCACTTCCCTCACCTCTCCTCCCAACCACTTCCCTCACCTCTCCTCCCAACTACTTCCCTCACGTCTCCTCGCTCCCAACCACTTCCCTCAACTCTCCTTCCTTCCAACCACTTCCCTCAACTCTCCTCGCCCCCAACCACTTGCCTCACCTCTCCTCCAACCACTTCCCTCACCTCTCCTCCCTTCCAACCACTTCCCTCATCTCTCCTCCACCCACTTCCCTCACCTCTCTTCGCTCCCAACCCCTTCCCTCACCTCTTGTCTCTCCCTACCACTTCCCTCACCTCTCCTCCCTCCCAACCACTTCCCTCACCTCTCCTCCCTCCCAACCACTATCCTCGCCTCTCCTCCCTCCCAACCACTTCCATCACCTCACCTCTCCTCTCCAACTACTTCCCTCACCTCACCTCTCCTCCCTCCCAACCACTTCCCTCACCTCTCCTCACTCCCCATACCATCCCTCACCTATCCTCCCTCCCAACTACTTCCCTCACCTCTCCTTACTCCCAACCACTTCCCTCACCTCTTGTTGCTCCCAACCGTTTCCCTCACCTCTCCTTGCTCCCAACCACTTCCCTCACCTCTCTCCTCGCTACCAACCACTTCCCTCACCTCTCCTCGCTCCCAACCACTTCCCTCACCTCTCCTCCCTTCCAACCACTTCCCTCACCTCTCCTCGCTACAACCACTTCCCTCCCAACCACTTCCCTCTCTTCTCCGTTCTCCTCAATTTCTGTCACTGAAGTGCGAGTTCTGGTAAAGAAATGTTATTGACAAATGTGGGCGCTCAGGAAGGAAGGTGGTTTTAAGCCATTAATGTCCAGCAAGATCTTATAAACAAAGTTCATTGATGGCGTGGAAGCTCTAGTAAAGAAAGGTGACTTCAGGTCATTGATGGCGTGAAAGCTCTAGTAAAGAAAGGTGAGTACAGGTCATTGATGGCGTGAAAGCTCTAGTAAAGAAAGGTGAGTTCATGTAATAGATGGAGTTGTAGTGAAGACAGGGTTCTGCTTGCACACATTGCTATGTTAGCATAAGCGTATTAGAAGTTTAAATGCCATTCTGCCACTTTGCAGCTTTTGTACACAACACTATATGTAACTGTTGTTGTAATTAAACTGTTTGATTTTCTTCGCATGAGAACGGTCTGTTTTTTCACATCTCTAGACTTACACCGTGACCTTAGTCGGCACACTGCGTACAGAAGTCTTCAAGGTCATAATAACAATGTATGCTGTGATTCAGGTTGATCGGCTGACGCTCTAGACACAACACACACACAGCTACAACCAACTGAAATCCTAGTGCCTTTAATATTGCACTGCATGCATGATTCAGGCACTTGGAAAAATCACCTTTCCAGTGACAGAGAGCTTTGCTGCTCCTGTGATGTGATTCACCTCTGCTGATCTTGGAGTTATAGGGTTCCCCGTTTGAACCTAGAGACCTTCTATCATTATAAAACTAGCTATTAGCCAGGGGAGGGTGGTACACAAGGCGCTATACAACCTGTTTCCACTATCATTGTAACATGATTTCTCCCTTTGTGTTTTTTGGGATTGCAACAATGCTGATTGTTTTATTTCTAATCATATGCCTGTTTATGTTAGCCAAAATACCCCATCTTAGAGCACGTAGTTAAAAATAAACATTTTAAACTTTTCTGTGTCTCTGATTACTCACATTGTGGACTGGTATGAGAATATAAACGAGCGAGTGTTCTTGATTCCCACCATTCCCGAGAGTACCCTAAGTCGCTTGTTCTGGGTTGTCTAATCATTGGTAGCTTCGCTGTAGGACTGAGAGCTAATGAGACACTGATGCTAGTCGGATAGGGGCTCTGGGTACTAAGGTGAGTTCTTTGGTACACCACAGTTCACTGAGGTCCTGGTTTCCTGTGTATAGTTCTGTGCATGAGCAGAATCCCCGCAACAGAGTGAAAGCTCTAGTAAAGACAGGTGAGTTCAGGTCATTAATGCCGTGCAAGATCGGGTAAAGAAAGGTGTGTTCAGGTCATTGATGGAGTGAAAGCTCTAGTAAAGAAAGGTGAGTTCAGGTCATTGATGGAGTGAAAGCTCTAGTAAAGAAAGGTGAGTTCAGGTCATTGATGGCGTGCAAGCTCTAGTAAAAAAAGGTGAGTTCAGGTCATTGATGGCGTGCAAGCTCTAGTAAAGAAAGGTGAGTTCAGGTCATTGATGGCGTGCAAGCTGTAGTAAAGAAAGGTGAGTTCAGGTCATTGATGGCGTGCAAGCTGTAGTAAAGAAAGGTGAGTTCAGGTCATTGATGGTGTGCAAGCTCTAGTAAAGAAAGGTGAGTTCAGGTCATTGATGGCGTGCAAGCTGTAGTAAAGAAAGGTGAGTTCAGGTCATTGATGGTGTGCAAGCTCTAGTAAAGAAAGGTGAGTTCATGTCATTGATGACGTGCAAGCTCTAGTAAAGAAAGGTGAGTTCATGTCATTGATGGCGTGCAAGCTCTAGTAAAGAAAGGTGAGTTCAGATCATTGATGGCGTGAAAGCTCTAGTAAAGAAAGATGAGTTCACGTCATTGATGGTGTGCAAGCTCTAGTAAAGAAAGGTGAGTTCATGTCATTGATGTCGTGCAAGCTCTAGTAAAGAAAGGTGAGTTCATGTCATTGATGGCGTGCAAGCTCTAGTAAAGAAAGGTGAGTTCAGATCATTGATGGCGTGAAAGCTCTAGTAAAGAAAGATGAGTTCACGTCATTGATGGCGTACAAGCTCTAGTAAAGAAAGGTGAGTTTAAGTCTGTTGGACTTGGCCCTCTTGGCAGGGTCATCCCTGAACTTTTTGCCTTCCTCCAATATTCTCTCTGACCTGTTTTTGTTGGTTTAATGACTCTGGGCACTTTACCACTGCTGACCAGTGCTAAAGTGCATATGCTCTCCCTACTGTAAACTGCTACATGTGATTGGTTTCCATGATTGGTTTATTTGGTTTACTGTCAGTCCCCAGTAAAGTGCACCAGGAGTGCCAGGGCTTGTAAATACAAATGCTGCTGGTGGGCCTGCAGCACTGGTTGTGCCACCCACAGAAGCAACCTAGTAAAATGTGCCTAAGGTCTGCCATTGCAGAACCTGCGTGCAGTCTGGTACTGTCATGCTAACTGCGCAAGTACACCTATTTGCCAGTCCCTAAACCTTCCCTAACTTCATATTAGTCACCCCTATGGTAGGCGCAAGGGCAGGGTGCATTGTAAGCATAAGGTAGGACAAGCCCTGATGTGTGTGGCATGTCCTAATAGTGAATTACAGCCAATTTCGTTTTTCACTATTGTAAGGCTACCTGTTCTCATAGGTCAGAATGGGCTGCTGGAATTGTTACAATCTATAATCCCAGCAGGCTCAGGGAACATGGTAGAAAGTCAAGTTTAGTATGCCTGAACTCAGAATAATGAAATACTTCTTTTAGTAAAGTTTATTTTAATATCCTGTGTTTGCAAATGCTACTTTTAGAGAGTTAGCATTTGCTTGCCTGACCATTTCAGCCCGCCTCTGCTCTGATGTGTATCTGCTGTCTGGGTTGTGTGAGTGACAGGGCTGGGGATGACAGTTGGTGAATAGAGGGATTACACCAGAGTGGGTTGTGGGAGTGCCCCTTGACTCTGAATAGGGCTGTGCTCTGCCACCACAATGCTGGCTCCGCCCCCTGGGGAGCGACTGATGACTCTGTCCGGCACCTGGCCCAGGAAGAGGGAGGACGGTCAACAGAGTGCTCCTGGCTGTACTTGTCATCACAATGCTGGCTCCACCTCCTGCGGAGTGTCTGATGTCCCTGCCCTGCACCCTGAAAGGAGAAACCAGAGCCTGCAAAACAAAGTGCCCAGAGACTGATTGGATTAGGCAAAGGCCCCCCTGGCCTGCAAGAACAAAAGAAATGTCCTATAAAAGTATGAGCCCTGCTCCTAAGAAATCAGATCCTGTTTGCGCTAAGAAGAAACTCTGCCTGAAGAGAAGGACCTGGGAAAGCTGCATGGAGGAGTACTGTCTCTAATCCTGAGAGACTGGCCTGTGGTGGGTGCCTTGCTGCAAGAAGGAGAGGAGACACAGACTGAGAAAGACTTTATTTAATTCAACTTGTGCATTCTTTCAAGAAAGATCTCCAAGGGCTTGCGTGTGAGCCTACCCCCTGAACTGCGCCCCAGGAACATTGGGCACTACCCCCATAAAGAAGGAAGCAGCTGATGGTGTGATTCTCCCCTTCAGCGCTGACCCCAGAGACCTGAGTGCACCTGGGAAGTCTTCCCGCACTCTGAGAGCCTGTGCCCCCACCTGGTCCAAGCAACGTGAACCGGTGGCCCCCGAGCTGCAGGAACACACAGTAAAGACTGGTGGCCCCCGGACTCGTCCCTCCGTGGAAGAGGCCCTGTTCACAGCGTATCACCGCTGTGATTATCTCCAGCCACTGCCCCCTCTTCAGGACACGGACTCTGCTTGTGAGCCTGTGTCCCCCCGAGCACCGCCAACCAAAGGAAAAGTCATCCCGTGGCCCTCGCGCCGCAACACCCTTCTGGACGGCACCGCAATGTGGGACGTCAGCCTAGCATCGTCCGCATCGCACCCGCACATCAAGAAAAGGTATTGTGCGCTTCGCGTCCAAAATAGACTGTGCGCGGCGTACGGCTGCATTACTAAGGCCTGTACTCCTCGCCTTTGGCATTGAGACTGTGCACCTCGCATTTGACACCCGCCCGGTACGCAGCGCACCCTTGCTTTGAAGAGGGCCGTAGACGGAGTACAGTACGCTCCGTACCGCGAGATGCGTGAGCATCGGTAGGGCCTTTCACCTCGCATAGAACGAAGCGCTCAGAAGCGCTAGTAAGCACCGTACCTTACAGGAACTTGCCTAAAAGAACTGAATTTTGCCTATAAAGAACTGTGGTCTATTTTAAATGTTACTGAGACACATCCTAAAGCCTAATGACTTTATTTTTGAAGCCTGCTTGAAAGTTATATATAAAGGATAAATATATTACTATAAACCTACAGTCTTGTGTCCCTGTGTGGTGGGTTGATGGTCATTGTGGTGGATGCTTCAAATGCTTAACCGTATGTACTCCAGAGATTAGCTGTGACTGCTTGCGCCACCCTACCTAGAGGGTGAGCAGAGTTTATTTCCTGAGAGTAATCCTTTGCCCTGACTTAGAGGAGAGGGTCCCTGCTTGCCGCAAGTACATACCTGCGCCAACCAGAGACCCCCAATTCTGACTAAGTCATTGATGATGTCCAAGCTCTAGTAAAGAAAGGTGAGTTCAGGTCATTGATGGTGTGCAAGCTCTAGTAAAGAAAGGTGAGTTGAGGTCATTGATGGCGTGCAAGCTTTAGTAAAGAAAGGTGAGTTGAGGTCATTGATGGTGTGCAAGCTCTAGTAAAGAAAGGTGAGTTCAAGTCATTGATGGCGTGCAAGCTCTAGTAAAGAAAGGTGAGTTCAGGTCATTGATGACGTGCAAGCTCTAGTAAAGAAAGGTGAGTTCAAGTCATTGATGACGTGCAAGCTCTAGTAAACAAAGGTGAGTTCAGATCATTAATGGCGTGCAAGCTCTAGTAAACAAAGGTGAGTTCATGTCATTGATGGCGTGAACGCTCTAGTAAACAAAGGTGAGTTCAAGTCATTGATGAAGTGCAAGCTCTAGTAAAGAAAGGTGACTTCAGATCATTGATGGCGTGAAAGCGCTAGTAAAGAAAGGTGAGTTCAGGTCATTGATGGTGTGAAAGCTGTAGTAAAGAAAAGTGTGTTCAGGTTATTGATGACGTGCAAGCTCTAGTAAAGAAAGGTGAGTTGAGGTCATTGATGGCGTGAAAGCGCTAGTAAAGAAAGGTGAGTTCAGGTCATTGATGGTGTGAAAGCTGTAGTAAAGAAAAGTGTGTTCAGGTTATTGATGACGTGCAAGCTCTAGTAAAGAAAGGTGAGTTCAGATCATTGATGGCGTGAAAGATCTAGGGCCAGATGTAGGTAGGGTTTTACCGGTCGGTAACGGCCGAATTCGGCCGTTACCGACCGGTAAAAGGAATTTGAGATGTAGGGGGCAGAATCGGTAATTTTACCGTTCTGTAAATTTACCGATCTGTAATTTTACAGAATCTGTAAATATACCGGTCGGTAAATTTACAGAACGGTAAATTTACAGATTCTGTAAAATCGATATGTAGGTGGGACTCTGATGAGTCCCACAAGGCCTAAGAAATCGGTATTTTACCATCAAATTCAATTTGATGGTGAAATACCGATTCAGGTGAGCATGCAAATGTGTGCATGCACACCTGTGCCATATGGCAGGCAGACCTGCCCTTAGGGCAGGTCTGCCTGCCATATGGCCCCCGAACCTTTTTTGGGGGTGCTAGAGGGTGTCAAAGTGACACCCCCTGCACCCTTGCCAAAAATCTGTATTTACCGATCGGTAAATACCGACCTGTAATGCCCCATTCATTCCTATGGGCTTCAAAGCCCATAGGAATGAATGGAGCATTACAGGTCGGTATTTACCGAATCGGTAAATACCGACTTTTAAAGAATCGGTAAATCCACATCTGGATTTACCTACATCTCGGTACATCTATTTTACCGACTCTTAAATACCGAATCGGTAAAATTCGGTATTTAAGTGTCGGTAAAATAGATTTACCTACATCTGGCCCTTAGTAAAGAAAGGTGAGTTGAGGGCATTGATGGCGTGAAAGCTCTAGTAAAGAAAGGTGAGTTCAGGTCATTGATGGTGTGAAAGCTGTAGTAAAGAAAAGTGTGTTCAGGTTATTGATAACGTGCAAGCTCTAGTAAAGAAAGGTGAGTTAAGGTCATTGATGGCGTGCAAGATCTGGTAAATAAAGGGGAGTTTAGGTCATTGATGACGTGCAATCTCTAGTAAAGAAAATTGAGGTAGGTCATTGATGGCGTGAAAGCTCTAGTAAAGAAAGGGGGGTTCAGGTCATTGATGGCATGCAAGCTCGAGTAAAGAAAGGTGAGTTCAGGTCATTGATGGCGTGAAAGCTGTAGTAATGAAAGGTGAGTTCATGTCATTGATGGCGTGCAAACTCTAGTAAAGAAAGGTGAGTTCAGGTCATTGATGGCGTGCAAACTCTAGTAAAGAAAGGTGGGTTCAGGTCATTGATGGCGTGCAAACTCTAGTAAAGAAAGGTGAGTTCAGGTCATTGATGGCGTGCAAGCTCTAGTAAAGAAAGGTGAGTTCAGGTCATTGATGATGTGCAAGCTCTAGTAAAAAAAGGTGTGTTCAGGTGATTGATGGTGTGAAAGCTGAAGTAAAGAAAAGTGTGTTCAGGTTATTGATGACGTGCAAACTCTAGTAAAGAAAGGTGAGTTCAGGTCAATGATGGCGTGAAAGCTCTAGTAAAGAAAGGTGAGTTCATGTCATTGATGACGTGCAAGCGCTAGTAAAGAAAGGTGAGTTCAGGTCATTGATGACGTGCAAGCTATAGTAAAGAAAGGTGAGTTCATGTCATTGATGGAGTGAAAGCTGTAGTAAAGAAAAGTGTGTTCAGGTTATTGATGGCGTGGAAGCTCTAGTAAAGAAAGGTGTGTTCAGGTGATTGATGGCGTGAAAGCTGAAGTAAAGAAAAGTGTGTTCAGGTTATTGATGGCGTGAAAGCTCTAGTTAAGAAAGGTGAGTTCAGGTCATTGATGGAGTGAAAGCTCTAGTAAAGAAAGGTGAGTTCATGTCATTGATGGAGTGAAAGCTTTAGTAAAGAAAGGTGAGTTAAGGTCATTGATGGTGTGCAAGCTCTAGTAAAGAAAGGTGTGTTCAGATCATTGATGGCATGCAAGCTCTTGTAAACAAAGGTGAGTTCATGTCATTGATGACGTGCAAGCTCTAGTAAAGAAAGGTAAGTTCAGGTCATTGATGACGTGCAAGCTCTAGTAAAGAAAGGTAAGTTCAAGTCATTGATGACGTGCAAGCTCTAGTAAAGAAAGGTAAGTTCAGGTCATTGATGACGTGCAAGCTCTAGTAAAGAAAGGTGAGTTCAAGTCATTGATGCCGTGCAAGCTCTAGTTAAGAAAGGTGAGTTCAGGTCATTGATGGCATGCAAGCTGTAGTAAAGAAAGGTGAGTTCAAGTCATTGATGGTGTGCAAACTAGTAAAGAAAGGTGAGTTCATGTCATTGATGGTGTGCAAGCTCTAGTAAAGAAAGGTGAGTTCAGGTCATTGATGGAGTGAAAGCTCTAGTAAAGAAGGATGTGTTCAGGTCATTGATGAAGTGCAAACTCTAGTAAAGAAAGGTGAGTTCAGGTTATTGATGGCGTGAAAGCTCGAGTAAAGAAAGGTGAGTTCAGGTCATTGATGGCGTGCAAACTCTAGTAAAGAAAGATGAGTTCATGTCATTGATGGAGTGAAAGCTCTAGTAAAGAAAGGTGAGTTCAAGTCATTGATGGCGTGCAAGCTGTAGTAAAGAAAGGTGAGTTCAAGTCATTGATGATGTGCAAGCTCTAGTAAAGAAAGGTGAGTTCATGTCATTGATGGCGTGAAAGCTCTAGTAAAGAAAGGTGAGTTCAAATCATTGATGGCGTGCAAGCTGTAGTAAAGAAAGGTGAGTTCAGGTCATTGATGACGTGCAAGCTCTAGTAAAGAAAGGTGAGTTCAGATCATTGATGGCGTGCAAGCTTAGTAAAGAAAGGTAAGTTGAGGTGATTGATGGCGTGAAAGCTTTAGTAAAGAAACGTGAGTTCAGGTCATTGATGATGTGCAAGCTTTAGTAAAGAAAGGTGAGTTCAGGTCATTGATGATGTGCAAGCTTTAGTAAAGAAAGGTGAGTTCAGGTTATTGATGGCGTGAAAGCTCGAGTAAAGAAAGGTGAGTTCAGGTCATTGATGGCGTGAAAGCTCTAGTAAAGAAAGGTGAGTTCAGGTCATTGATGGAGTGAAAGCTCTAGTAAAGAAAGGTGTGTTCAGGTCATTGATGGAGTGAAAGCTCTAGTAAAGAAAAGTGTGTTCATGTCATTGATGGCATGCAAGCTCTAGTAAAGAAAGGTGAGTTCAAGTCATTGATGACGTGCAAACTCTAGTAAAGAAAGGTGAGTTCATGTCATTGATGGCGTGCAAGTTCTAGTAAAGAAAGGTGAGTTCATGTCATTGATGGAGTGAAAGCTCTAGTAAAGAAAGATGAGTTCAGGTCATTGATGGTGTGCAAGCTCTAGTAAAGAAAGGTGAGTTCAGGTCATTGATGGCGTGCAAGCTCTAGTAAACAAAGGTGAGTTCAGGTCATTGATGGCGTGCAAGCTCTAGTAAACAAAGGTGAGTTCAAGTCAATGATGGAGTGAAAGCTCTAGTAAAGAAAGGTGAGTTCATGTCATTGATGGAGTGAAAGCTGTAGTAAAGAAAGGTGAGTTCATGTCATTGATGGCGTGCAAGCTCTAGTAAACAAAGGTGAGTTCAAGTCATTGATGGAGTGAAAGCTGTAGTAAAGAAAGGTGAGTTCATGTCATTGATGGCGTGCAAGTTCGAGTAAAGAAAGGTGAGTTCATGTCATTGATGGTGTGCAAGCTCTAGTAAAGAAAGGTGAGTTCAGGTCATTGATGGCGTGCAAGCTCTAGTAAACAAAGGTGAGTTCAAGTCATTGATGGAGTGAAAGCTGTAGTAAAGAAAGGTGAGTTCATGTCATTGATGGCGTGCAAGTTCGAGTAAAGAAAGGTGAGTTCATGTCATTGATGGAGTGAAAGCTCTAGTAAAGAAAGGTGAGTTCAGGTCATTGATGACTTGCAAACTCTAGTAAACAAAGGTGAGTTCAAGTCATTGATGGAGTGAAAGCTCTAGTAAAGAAAGGTGCGTTCAGGTGATTGATGGCGTGACAGCTGTAGTAAAGAAAAGTGTGTTCAGGTTATTGATGACGTGCAGGCTCTAGTAAAGAAAGGTGAGTTGAGGTCATTGATGGCGTGAAAGCTCTAGTAAACAAAGGTGAGTTCATGTCATTGATGGCGTGAAAGCTCTAGTAAACAAAGGTGAGTTCAAGTCATTGATGACGTGCAAGCTCTAGTTAAGCAAGGTGAGTTCATGTCATTGATGGAGTGAAAGGTCTAGTAAAGAAAGGTGAGTTCAGGTCATTGATGAAGTGCAAGCTCTAGTAAAGAAAAGTGTGTTCAGGTTATTGATGACGTGCAAGCTCTAGTAAAGAAAGGTGAGTTGAGGAGGAGCCAAGATGGCGATCGAGATGGCTGCGTAACCGCTCGGCTCCGTGAGCCTCCTCACCCCGCACATACATCCTGGCACTTATCCTGAGCTGCAACGGCATCTACATGTAGGCGAAGAGTCACTTTCACTTACCGCTTGCTCCTGAGGCTTCTGTTTGCTGCAGACCCGTTGGAGTGTCCCCGACTGTTTTGAGGCCTTCACGGAGCTGGGACCGGGGTCTCGAGTGCGGAGAGTGGCCGGCCGCGACTTCAACAACAGCGGCCTCTGGTGATGGTGAGGACTCGGCCGGAGGGAACTGAAGACCTGATTGCTGATTGCCGCAGTGCCGACCCAGCCCAACTGGCGGAGACCCATGTGGGGAGTGTGATGCAGCTGGGTCGAGGGAGGTGCATGATCCTTAGCCCCCCATTCCGGTGTTGTATCCGGGCCCATTACCGACTTTGCCCGGAGTCAGCGTGCTGCCCCTAGGGTGCGGCGGAGTTTTTAGCCTTTTGGTGACTCTCCGCTGAGAAACCTGCCTTGGCTTGTGAGATTCCCGTTGTGAATCCTGTTCCTCCCTGATGTGAGACCCGGTCCCGAGGTGAGGTGGAGAAGGACGAGGCCGGAGCAGCTAAGATGGCGGAGAGCACCCTCGTACGCACACCTCACCCGGGCAGAGAAGCCGCTATGCGAGAGAGTCCTGGGGTCTGGCGACACGAGAGAGAGCCCACGTCCAGAGATGTTTTGGCTGCGTTAACAACTCTGCATAAGACCTTGATCCGGGACGCCCGGGATCTGGGAAGGAGGATGGCCGCCATTGTTGTCCCACCGCTCCACATGGGTAGGGATGAATCGCAAGGAAGCGCCGATGTGCCCGCCTTTGCGTCAGTGATGGACGTTCCAGCTGCGCCTACGTTTGTGGAGACGCCGATAGACCCGGTCCGTGACATCGCTTTGGATTGCTCTGTTGTGTTTGGGAGTGACTCGTCGGGGCCCTTATCTGTACGGCGGCGGAAGAAACAACATCGATCCATAGTTTGGGTTGCCCCGGCGGCTTTTCAACAATTGTCGGATTGTGTGTCTTTCTCCTCCTGGCTGGTGAGACTGTGTTCTGCCTGGGGGATGTTTCCGGTATCGGTACTGCCACAGACGAAGTTCCGCCATGCGTACTTGACTGGGACTTGGGGGCTACAGTCCCATGGAGTATTGGCGCTTCCCGGACCGCCCGGTTCGGTTGGACCCACCAAACTGTACTGTATGCCGATTGATGACTGGCCGTATGTGGGTACTATTGATAGAGAAGGCCAGGGATGATATCGTTTAGGATATGATGGAACACATTGTTGGCTGACGGTGTTTTGGAGGGACACTCCACGGGGATGTTACCGATTGACTTTATGATTCTTGCTTACTGTGGCTCTTATGACTTTGCTTCTGATGTATATTGTGCGTGATAGGTGAGGGGGGGGGCCGGGTGGTCTGATCGATGGCCCTTCTTCATATTCTTTTCCTTTCCTTTTTCTTCCCTTTTTTTATTCTATATTTCGGGTCTCTTCTTTAGGGCGATAGGCACGCTGCTGGGGGGGGGTAGGCCGTAGCCTTCTGCAGGGGTGCAGGGTGGGGGGTAGGGGGAAGAGGGTTGTTTATTTGTCCTTCCTTTGTCTCTATGGCCCTTTGCTTTTTCTTTTTCTAGGTGTCGTCGTCTTCATGTTTCCTACAATCTGTTTTGTTTTTAAGGGCTGGGTTGCTGATTCGACATGACGTGTATGTGTTGTTTACATTTATCCTGACTCGTATGCCTTGCCCCCGTGTCCTCAAGTGTATTCGCACTCATTGCGGATTTCTGTTTCATGTTGCTATTGTAGGATCATGTGTGACCGTCTGGCACTTCTTCTGATATTTTTTCTGTTTTATTTTCTTCATTGCAAAATTAACCTTCATAAATCCTGCTTATTACGCTGTACGCTTAAATACGAGTCGTATCCTGGATACTTACCTGACCCCGGCTTATGGACCGCTGTTTCTTTTTATATTGCTTTGCTTACCTTACGAATTGATTAGCGGCCGGCCGGGATGGTTGTAGGCCCATGCTTGTATTTATGTGAAGTGATAATAAAGGTTTAACAAAAAAAAAAAAAAAAGAAAGGTGAGTTAAGGCCATGGATGGCGTGCAAGATCTGCTAAAGAAAGGTGAGTTCAGGTCATTGATGGCGTGCAAGCTCTAGTAAAGAAAGGAGAGTTCAGGTCATTGATGTGTGAAAGCTGTGGTAAAGAAAGATGTGTTCAGGTCATTGATGGCGTGCAAACTCTAGTAAAGAAAGGTGAGTTCAGGTTATTGATGGCGTGCAAACTCTAGTAAAGAAAGGTGAGTTCAGGTCATTGATGGTGTGCAAGCTCTAGTAAAGAAAGGTAAGTTCAGGTCATTGATGACGTGCAAGCTCTAGTAAAGAAAGGTGAGTTCAAGTCATTGATGACGTGCAAGCTCTAGTAAAGAAAGGTGAGTTCAGGTCATTGATGGCGTGCAAGCTGTAGTAAAGAAAGGTGAGTTCAAGTCATTGATGGCGTGCAAACTAAAGTAAAGAAAGGTGAGTTCATGTCATTGATGGTGTGCAAGCTCTAGTAAAGAAAGGTGAGTTCAGGTCATTGATGGCGTGCAAGCTCTAGTAAACAAAGGTGAGTTCATGTCATTGATGGAGTGAAAGCTGTAGTAAAGAAAAGTGTGTTCAGGTTATTGATGACGGGCAAGCTCTAGTAAAGAAAGGTGCGTTCAGGTCATTGATGGTGTGCAAGCTGTAGTAAAGAAAGGTGAGTTGAGGTCATTGATGGCGTGAAAGCTATAGTAAAGAAAGGTGAGTTCAGGTCATTGATGGAGTGAAAGCTCTAGTAAAGAAAGATGTGTTCAGGTCATTGATGACGTGCAAACTCTAGTAAAGAAAGGTGAGTTCAGGTTATTGATGGCGTGCAAACTCTATTAAAGAAAGGTGAGTTCAGGTCATTGATGGCGTACAAGCTGTAGTAAAGAAAGGTGAGTTCAAGTCATTGATGACGTGCAAGCTCTAGTAAAGAAAGGTGAGTTCAGATCATTGATGGCGTGCAAGCTCTAGTAAAGAAAGGTGAGTTGAGGTCATTGAGGGCGTGAAAGCTCTAGTTAAGAAAGGTGAGTTCATGTCATTGATCGAGTGAAAGCTCTAGTAAAGAAAGGTGAGTTCAGATCATTGATGGAGTGAAAGCTCTAGTAAAGAAAGGTGTGTTCATGTCATTGATGGCGTGCAAGCTCTAGTAAAGAAAGGTGAGTTCATGTCATTGATGGAGTGAAAGCTCTAGTAAAGAAAGGTCAGTTCAGGTCATTGATGGTGTGCAAGCTCTAGTAAAGAAAGGTGAGTTCAGGTCATTGTTGGCGTGCAAGCTCTAGTAAAGAAAGGTGAGTTCAGGTCATTGATGGTGTGCAAGCTCTAGTAAAGAAAGGTGAGTTCAGGTCATTGTTGGCGTGCAAGCTCTAGTAAAGAAAGGTGAGTTCAGGTCATTGATGATGTGCAAGCTCTAGTAAAGAAAGGTGAGTTGAGGAGGAGCCAAGATGGCGATCGAGATGGCTGCGTAACCGCTCGGCTCCGTGAGCCTCCTCACCCCGCACATACATCCTGGCACTTATCCTGAGCTGCAACGGCATCTACATGTAGGCGAAGAGTCACTTTCACTTACCGCTTGCTCCTGAGGCTTCTGCTTGCTGCAGACCCGTTGGAGTGTCCCCGACTGTTTTGAGGCCTTCACGGAGCTGGGACCGGGGTCTCGAGTGCGGAGAGTGGCCGGCCGCGACTTCAACAACAGCGGCCTCTGGTGATGGTGAGGACTCGGCCGGAGGGAACTGAAGACCTGATTGCTGATTGCCGCAGTGCCGACCCAGCCCAACTGGCGGAGACCCATGTGGGGAGTGTGATGCAGCTGGGTCGAGGGAGGTGCATGATCCTTAGCCCCCCATTCCGGTGTTGTATCCGGGCCCATTACCGACTTTGCCCGGAGTCAGCGTGCTGCCCCTAGGGTGCGGCGGAGTTTTTAGCCTTTTGGTGACTCTCCGCTGAGAAACCTGCCTTGGCTTGTGAGAATCCCGTTGTGAATCCTGTTCCTCCCTGATGTGAGACCCGGTCCCGAGGTGAGGTGGAGAAGGACGAGGCCGGAGCAGCTAAGATGGCGGAGAGCACCCTCGTACGCACACCTCACCCGGGCAGAGAAGCCGCTATGCGAGAGAGTCCTGGGGTCTGGCGACACGAGAGAGAGCCCACGTCCAGAGATGTTTTGGCTGCGTTAACAACTCTGCATAAGACCTTGATCCGGGACGCCCGGGATCTGGGAAGGAGGATGGCCGCCATTGTTGTCCCACCGCTCCACATGGGTAGGGATGAATCGCAAGGAAGCGCCGATGTGCCCGCCTTTGCGTCAGTGATGGACGTTCCAGCTGCGCCTACGTTTGTGGAGACGCCGATAGACCCGGTCCGTGACATCGCTTTGGATTGCTCTGTTGTGTTTGGGAGTGACTCGTCAGGGCCCTTATCTGTACGGCGGCGGAAGAAACAACATCGATCCATAGTTTGGGTTGCCCCGGCGGCTTTTCAACAATTGTCGGATTGTGTGTCTTTCTCCTCCTGGCTGGTGAGACTGTGTTCTGCCTGGGGGATGTTTCCGGTATCGGTACTGCCACAGACGGAGTTCCGCCATGCGTACTTGACTGGGACTTGGGGGCTACAGTACCATGGAGTATTGGCGCTTCCCGGACCGCCCGGTTCGGTTGGACCCACCAAACTGTACTGTATGCCGATTGATGACTGGCCGTATGTGGGTACTATTGATAGAGAAGGCCAGGGATGATATCGTTTAGGATATGATGGAACACATTGTTGGCTGACGGTGTTTTGGAGGGACACTCCACGGGGATGTTACCGATTGACTTTATGATTCTTGCTTACTGTGGCTCTTCTGACTTTGCTTCTGATGTATATTGTGCGTGATAGGTGAGGGGGGGGGCCGGGTGGTCTGATCGATGGCCCTTCTTCATATTCTTTTCCTTTCCTTTTTCTTCCCTTTTTTTATTCTATATTTCGGGTCTCGTCTTTAGGGCGATAGGCACGCTGCTGGGGGGGGGTAGGCCGTAGCCTTCTGCAGGGGTGCAGGGTGGGGGGTAGGGGGAAGAGGGTTGTTTATTTGTCCTTCCTTTGTCTCTATGGCCCTTTGCTTTTTCTTTTTCTAGGTGTCGTCGTCTTCATGTTTCCTACAATCTGTTTTGTTTTTAAGGGCTGGGTTGCTGATTCGACATGACGTGTATGTGTTGTTTACATTTATCCTGACTCGTATGCCTTCCCCCCGTGTCCTCAAGTGTATTCGCACTCATTGCGGATTTCTGTTTCATGTTGCTATTGTAGGATCATGGGTGACCGTCTGGCACTTCTTCTGATATTTTTTCTGTTTTATTTTCTTCATTGTAAAATTAACCTTCATAAATCCTGCTTATTACGCTGCACGCTTAAATACGAGTCGTATCCTGGATACTTACCTGACCCCGGCTTATGGACCGCTGTTTCTTTTTATATTGCTTTGCTTACCTTACGAATTGATTAGCGGCCGGCCGGGATGGTTGTAGGCCCATGCTTGTATTTATGTGAAGTGATAATAAAGGTTTAAAAAAAAAAAAAGAAAGGTGAGTTAAGGCCATGGATGGCGTGCAAGATCTGGTAAAGAAAGGTGAGTTCAGGTCATTGATGGCGTGCAAGCTCTAGTAAAGAAAGGAGAGTTCAGGTCATTGATGTGTGAAAGCTGTGGTAAAGAAAGATGTGTTCAGGTCATTGATGGCGTGCAAACTCTAGTAAAGAAAGGTGAGTTCAGGTTATTGATGGCGTGCAAACTCTAGTAAAGAAAGGTGAGTTCAGGTCATTGATGGTGTGCAAGCTCTAGTAAAGAAAGGTAAGTTCAGGTCATTGATGACGTGCAAGCTCTAGTAAAGAAAGGTGAGTTCAAGTCATTGATGACGTGCAAGCTCTAGTAAAGAAAGGTGAGTTCAGGTCATTGATGGCGTGCAAGCTGTAGTAAAGAAAGGTGAGTTCAAGTCATTAATGGCGTGCAAACTAAAGTAAAGAAAGGTGAGTTCATGTCATTGATGGTGTGCAAGCTCTAGTAAAGAAAGGTGAGTTCAGGTCATTGATGACGTGCAAGCTCTAGTAAACAAAGGTGAGTTCATGTCATTGATGGAGTGAAAGCTGTAGTAAAGAAAAGTGTGTTCAGGTTATTGATGACGGGCAAGCTCTAGTAAAGAAAGGTGCGTTCAGGTCATTGATGGCGTGCAAGCTGTAGTAAAGAAAGGTGAGTTGAGGTCATTGATGGCGTGAAAGCTATAGTAAAGAAAGGTGAGTTCAGGTCATTGATGGAGTGAAAGCTCTAGTAAAGAAAGATGTGTTCAGGTCATTGATGACGTGCAAACTCTAGTAAAGAAAGGTGAGTTCAGGTTATTGATGGCGTGCAAACTCTATTAAAGAAAGGTGAGTTCAGGTCATTGATGGCGTGCAAGCTGTAGTAAAGAAAGGTGAGTTCAAGTCATTGATGACGTGCAAGCTCTAGTAAAGAAAGGTGAGTTCAGGTCATTGATGACGTGCAAGCTCTAGTAAAGAAAGGTGAGTTCAGATCATTGATGGCGTGCAAGCTCTAGTAAAGAAAGGTGAGTTGAGGTCATTGAGGGCGTGAAAGCTCTAGTTAAGAAAGGTGAGTTCATGTCATTGATCGAGTGAAAGCTCTAGTAAAGAAAGGTGAGTTCAGATCATTGATGGAGTGAAAGCTCTAGTAAAGAAAGGTGTGTTTATGTCATTGATGGCATGCAAGCTCTAGTAAAGAAAGGTGAGTTCATGTCATTGATGGCGTGCAAGCTCTAGTAAAGAAAGGTGAGTTCATGTCATTGATGGAGTGAAAGCTCTAGTAAAGAACGGTGAGTTCATGTCATTGATGGCGTGCAAGCTCTAGTAAAGAAAGGTGAGTTCATGTCATTGATGGAGTGAAAGCTCTAGTAAAGAAAGGTCAGTTCAGGTCATTGATGGTGTGCAAGCTCTAGTAAAGAAAGGTGAGTTCAGGTCATTGTTGGCGTGCAAGCTCTAGTAAAGAAAGGTGAGTTCAGGTCATTGATGATGTGCAAGCTCTAGTAAAGAAAGGTGAGTTCAGGTCATTGATGACGTGCAAACTCTAGTAAACAAAGGTGAGTTCAAGTCATTGATGGAGTGAAAGCTCTAGTAAAGAACGGTGAGTTCATGTCATTGATGGCGTGCAAGCTCTAGTAAAGAAAGGTGAGTTCATGTCATTGATGGAGTGAAAGCTCTAGTAAAGAAAGGTCAGTTCAGGTCATTGATGGTGTGCAAGCTCTAGTAAAGAAAGGTGAGTTCAGGTCATTGTTGGCGTGCAAGCTCTAGTAAAGAAAGGTGAGTTCAGGTCATTGATGGTGTGCAAGCTCTAGTAAAGAAAGGTAAGTTCAGGTCATTGATGACGTGCAAGCTCTAGTAAAGAAAGGTGAGTTCAAGTCATTGATGACGTGCAAGCTCTAGTAAAGAAAGGTGAGTTCAGGTCATTGATGGCGTGCAAGCTGTAGTAAAGAAAGGTGAGTTCAAGTCATTAATGGCGTGCAAACTAAAGTAAAGAAAGGTGAGTTCATGTCATTGATGGTGTGCAAGCTCTAGTAAAGAAAGGTGAGTTCAGGTCATTGATGACGTGCAAGCTCTAGTAAACAAAGGTGAGTTCATGTCATTGATGGAGTGAAAGCTGTAGTAAAGAAAAGTGTGTTCAGGTTATTGATGACGGGCAAGCTCTAGTAAAGAAAGGTGCGTTCAGGTCATTGATGGCGTGCAAGCTGTAGTAAAGAAAGGTGAGTTGAGGTCATTGATGGCGTGAAAGCTATAGTAAAGAAAGGTGAGTTCAGGTCATTGATGGAGTGAAAGCTCTAGTAAAGAAAGATGTGTTCAGGTCATTGATGACGTGCAAACTCTAGTAAAGAAAGGTGAGTTCAGGTTATTGATGGCGTGCAAACTCTATTAAAGAAAGGTGAGTTCAGGTCATTGATGGCGTGCAAGCTGTAGTAAAGAAAGGTGAGTTCAAGTCATTGATGACGTGCAAGCTCTAGTAAAGAAAGGTGAGTTCAGGTCATTGATGACGTGCAAGCTCTAGTAAAGAAAGGTGAGTTCAGATCATTGATGGCGTGCAAGCTCTAGTAAAGAAAGGTGAGTTGAGGTCATTGAGGGCGTGAAAGCTCTAGTTAAGAAAGGTGAGTTCATGTCATTGATCGAGTGAAAGCTCTAGTAAAGAAAGGTGAGTTCAGATCATTGATGGAGTGAAAGCTCTAGTAAAGAAAGGTGTGTTTATGTCATTGATGGCATGCAAGCTCTAGTAAAGAAAGGTGAGTTCATGTCATTGATGGCGTGCAAGCTCTAGTAAAGAAAGGTGAGTTCATGTCATTGATGGAGTGAAAGCTCTAGTAAAGAACGGTGAGTTCATGTCATTGATGGCGTGCAAGCTCTAGTAAAGAAAGGTGAGTTCATGTCATTGATGGAGTGAAAGCTCTAGTAAAGAAAGGTCAGTTCAGGTCATTGATGGTGTGCAAGCTCTAGTAAAGAAAGGTGAGTTCAGGTCATTGTTGGCGTGCAAGCTCTAGTAAAGAAAGGTGAGTTCAGGTCATTGATGATGTGCAAGCTCTAGTAAAGAAAGGTGAGTTCAGGTCATTGATGACGTGCAAACTCTAGTAAACAAAGGTGAGTTCAAGTCATTGATGGAGTGAAAACTCTAGTAAAGAAAGGTGCGTTCAGGTGATTGATGGCGTGACAGCTGTAGTAAAGAAAAGTGTGTTCAGGTTATTGATGACGTGCAGGCTCTAGTAAAGAAAGGTGAGTTGAGGTCATTGATGGCGTGAAAGCTCTAGTAAACAAAGGTGAGTTCATGTCATTGATGGCGTGAAAGCTCTAGTAAACAAAGGTGAGTTCAAGTCATTGATGACGTGCAAGCTCTAGTTAAGCAAGGTGAGTTCATGTCATTGATGGAGTGAAAGCTCTAGTAAAGAAAGGTGAGTTCAGGTCATTGATGAAGTGCAAGCTCTAGTAAAGAAAAGTGTGTTCAGGTTATTGATTACGTGCAAGCTCTAGTAAAGAAAGGTGAGTTAAGGCCATTGATGGCGTGCAAGATCTGGTAAAGAAAGGTGAGTTCAGGTCATTGATGGCGTGCAAACTCTAGTAAAGAAAGGTGAGTTCAGGTTATTGATGGCGTGCAAACTCTAGTAAAGAAAGGTGAGTTCAGGTCATTGATGGCGTGCAAGCTCTAGTAAAGAAAGGTGAGTTCAGGTCATTGATGGCGAGCAAGCTCTAGTAAAGAAAGGTGAGTTCAGGTCATTGATAGCGTGCAAGCTCTAGTAAAGAAAGGTGAGTTCAGGTCATTGATGGCGAGCAAGCTCTAGTAAAGAAAGGTGAGTTCAGGTCATTGATAGCGTGCAAGCTCTAGTAAAGAAAGGTGAGTTCAGGTCATTGATGGCGTGCAAGCTCTAGTAAAGAAAGGTGAGTTCAGGTCATTGATGGCGTGCAAGCTCTAGTAAAGAAAGGTGAGTTCAGGTCATTGATGACGTGCAAACTCTAGTAAAGAAAGGTGAGTTCAGGTCATTGATGACATGCAAACTCTAGTAAAGAAAGGTGAGTTCAGGTCATTGATGGCGTGCAAACTCTAGTAAAGAAAGGTGAGTTCAGGTCATTGATGGCGTGCAAACTCTAGTAAAGAAAGGTGAGTTCAGGTCATTGATGGCGTGCAAACTCTAGTAAAGAAAGGTGAGTGCAGGTCATTGATGGCGTGCAAACTCTAGTAAAGAAAGGTGAGTTCAGGTCATTGATGGCGTGCAAACTCTAGTAAAGAAAGGTGAGTTCAGGTCATTGATGACGTGCAAACTCTAGTAAAGAAAGGTGAGTTCAGGTCATTGATGGCGTGAAAGCTCTAGTAAATAAAGGTGAGTTCAGGTCATTGATGATGTGCAATCTCTAGTAAAGAAAGGTGAGTTCAGGTCATTGATGACGTGCAAACTCTAGTGAAGAAAGGTGAGTTCAGGTCATTGATGGCGTGCAAACTCTCGTAAAGAAAAGTGAGTTCAGGTTATTGATGGCGTGCAAACTCTAGTAAAGAAAGGTGAGTTCAGGTCATTGATGGCGTGCAAGCTCTAGTAAAGAAAGGTGAGTTCAGGTCATTGATGGCGTGCAAGCTCCAGTAAGGAAAGGTGAGTTCAGGTCATTGATGGCGTGCAAGCTCTAGTAAAGAAAGGTGAGTTCAGGTCATTGATGGCGTGCAAGCTCTAGTAAAGAAAGGTGAGTTCAGGTCATTGATGGCGTGCAAGCTCTAGTAAAGAAAGGTGAGTTCAGGTCATTGATGACGTGCAAACTCTAGTAAAGAAAGGTGAGTTCAGGTCATTGATGACGTGCAAACTCTAGTAAAGAAAGGTGAGTTCAGGTCATTGATGGGGTGAAAGCTCTAGTAAATAAAGGTGAGTTCAGGTCATTGATGATGTGCAATCTCTAGTAAAGAAAGGTGAGTTCAGGTCATTGATGACATGCAAACTCTAGTAAAGAAAGGTGAGTTCAGGTCATTGATGGCGTGCAAACTCTAGTAAAGAAAGGTGAGTTCAGGTCATTGATGGCGTGCAAACTCTAGTAAAGAAAGGTGAGTTTAGGTCATTGATGGCGTGCAAACTCTAGTAAAGAAAGGTGAGTGCAGGTCATTGATGGCGTGCAAACTCTAGTAAAGAAAGTTGAGTTCAGGTCATTGATGGCGTGCAAACTCTAGTAAAGAAAGGTGAGTTCAGGTCATTGATGGCGTGCAAACTCTAGTAAAGAAAGGTGAGTTCAGGTCATTGATGACGTGCAAACTCTAGTAAAGAAAGGTGAGTTCAGGTCATTGATGGCGTGAAAGCTCTAGTAAATAAAGGTGAGTTCAGGTCATTGATGATGTGCAATCTCTAGTAAAGAAAGGTGAGTTCAGGTCATTGATGACGTGCAAACTCTAGTGAAGAAAGGTGAGTTCAGGTCATTGATGGCGTGAAAGCTCTAGTAAATAAAGGTGAGTTCAGGTCATTGATGATGTGCAATCTCTAGTAAAGAAAGGTGAGTTCAGGTCATTGATGACGTGCAAACTCTAGTGAAGAAAGGTGAGTTCAGGTCATTGATGGCGTGCAAACTCTCGTAAAGAAAGGTGAGTTCAGGTCATTGATGACGTGCAAACTCTAGTAAAGAAAGGTGAGTTCAGGTCATTGATGGCGTGAAAGCTCTAGTAAATAAAGGTGAGTTCAGGTCATTGATGATGTGCAATCTCTAGTAAAGAAAGGTGAGTTCAGGTCATTGATGACGTGCAAACTCTAGTGAAGAAAGGTGAGTTCAGGTCATTGATGGCGTGCAAACTCTCGTAAAGAAAAGTGAGTTCAGGTCATTGATGGCGTGCAAACTCTAGTAAAGAAAGGTGAACTTCAGGTCATTCATGGCGTGCAAACTCTAGTAAAGAAAGGTGAGTTCAGGTCATTGATGGCGTGCAAACTCTAGTAAAGAAAGGTTAGTTCAGGTCATTGATGGCGTGCAAACTCTAGAAAAGAATGGTGAGTTCAGGTTATTGATGACGTGCAAGCTCTAGTAAAGAAAGGTGAGTTCAGGTCATTGATGGCGTTCAAGCTCTGGTAAAGAACGGTGAGTCCAAGTCATTTATGACGTGCAAGCTCTAGTATAGAAAGGTGAGTTAAGGCCATTGATGGCGTGCAAGATCTGGTAAAGAAAGGTGAGTTCAGGTCATTGATGGCGTGCAAGCTCTAGTAAAGAAAGGTGAGTTCAGGTCATTGATGGCGTGCAAGCTCTAGTAAGGAAAGGTGAGTTCAGGTCATTGATGGCGTGCAAGCTCTAGTAAAGAAAGGTGAGTTCAGGTCATTGATGGCGTGCAAGCTCTAGTAAAGAAAGGTGAGTTCAGGTCATTGATGGCGTGCAAGCTCTAGTAAAGAAAGGTGAGTTCAGGTCATTGATGACGTGCAAACTCTAGTAAAGAAAGGTGAGTTCAGGTCATTGATGACGTGCAAACTCTAGTAAAGAAAGGTGAGTTCAGGTCATTGATGGGGTGAAAGCTCTATTAAATAAAGGTGAGTTCAGGTCATTGATTATGTGCAATCTCTAGTAAAGAAAGGTGAGTTCAGGTCATTGATGACATGCAAACTCTAGTAAAGAAAGGTGAGTTCAGGTCATTGATGGCGTGCAAACTCTAGTAAAGAAAGGTGAGTTCAGGTCATTGATGGCGTGCAAACTCTAGTAAAGAAAGGTGAGTTTAGGTCATTGATGGCGTGCAAACTCTAGTAGAGAAAGGTGAGTGCAGGTCATTGATGGCGTGCAAACTCTAGTAAAGAAAGTTGAGTTCAGGTCATTGATGGCGTGCAAACTCTAGTAAAGAAAGGTGAGTTCAGGTCATTGATGGCGTGCAAACTCTAGTAAAGAAAGGTGAGTTCAGGTCATTGATGACGTGCAAACTCTAGTAAAGAAAGGTGAGTTCAGGTCATTGATGGCGTGAAAGCTCTAGTAAATAAAGGTGAGTTCAGGTCATTGATGATGTGCAATCTCTAGTAAAGAAAGGTGAGTTCAGGTCATTGATGACGTGCAAACTCTAGTGAAGAAAGGTGAGTTCAGGTCATTGATGGCGTGAAAGCTCTAGTAAATAAAGGTGAGTTCAGGTCATTGATGATGTGCAATCTCTAGTAAAGAAAGGTGAGTTCAGGTCATTGATGACGTGCAAACTCTAGTGAAGAAAGGTGAGTTCAGGTCATTGATGGCGTGCAAACTCTCGTAAAGAAAGGTGAGTTCAGGTCATTGATGACGTGCAAACTCTAGTAAAGAAAGGTGAGTTCAGGTCATTGATGGCGTGAAAGCTCTAGTAAATAATGGTGAGTTCAGGTCATTGATGATGTGCAATCTCTAGTAAAGAAAGGTGAGTTCAGGTCATTGATGACGTGCAAGATCTAGTGAAGAAAGGTGAGTTGAGGTCATTGATGGCGTGCAAACTCTCGTAAAGAAAAGTGAGTTCAGGTCATTGATGGCGTGCAAACTCTAGTAAAGAAAGGTGAACTTCAGGTCATTCATGGCGTGCAAACTCTAGTAAAGAAAGGTGAGTTCAGGTCATTGATGGCGTGCAAACTCTAGTAAAGAAAGGTTAGTTCAGGTCATTGATGGCGTGCAAACTCTAGAAAAGAAAGGTGAGTTCAGGTTATTAATGACGTGCAAGCTCTAGTAAAGAAAGGTGAGTTCAGGTCATTGATGGAGTGAAAGCTCTAGTAAAGAAAGGTGAGTTAAGGTCGTTGATGGTATGCAAGCTCTAGTAAAGAAAGGTGAGTTCAGGTCATTGATGGCGTGCAAGCTCTAGTAAAGAAAGGTGAGTTCATGTCATAGATGGAGTGAAAGCTGTAGTAAAGAAAAGTGTGTTCAGGTTATTGATGACGTGCAAGCTCTAGTAAAGAAAGGTGAGTTCAGGTCATTGATGGCGTGCAAGGTCTAGTAAAGAAAGGTGAGTTCATGTCATTGATGGCGTGCAAGCTCTAGTAAAGAAAGGTGAGTTCAGGTCATTGATGGCGTTCAAGCTCTGGTAAAGAACGGTGAGTCCAGGTCATTTATGACGTGCAAGCTCTAGTATAGAAAGGTGAGTTAAGGCCATTGATGGCGTGCAAGATCTGGTAAAGAAAGGTGAGTTGAGGTCATTGATGGCGTGCAAGCTCTAGTAAAGAAAGGAGAGTTCAGGTCATTGATGGCGTGCAAGCTCTAGTAAAGACAGGTGAGTTCAGGTCATTATTGGCGTGCAAGCTCTAGTAAAGAAAGGTGAGTTCAGGTCATTGATGGCGTGCAAGCTCTAGTAAAGAAAGGTGAGTTCAGGTCATTGATGGCGTGAAAGCTCTAGTAAATAAAGGTGAGTTCAGGTCATTGATGATGTGCAATCTCTAGTAAAGAAAGGTGAGTTCAGGTCATTGATGACGTGCAAACTCTAGTGAAGAAAGGTGAGTTCAGCTCATTGATGGCGTGCAAACTCTCGTAAAGAAAAGTGAGTTCAGGTCATTGATGACGTGCAAACTCTAGTGAAGAAAGGTGAGTTCAGCTCATTGATGGCGTGCAAACTCTAGAAAAGAAAGGTGAGTTCAGGTTATTGATGACGTGCAAGCTCTAGTAAAGAAAGGTGAGTTCAGGTCATTGATGGAGTGAAAGCTCTAGTAAAGAAAGGTGAGTTAAGGTCGTTGATGGTGTGCAAGCTCTAGTAAAGAAAGGTGAGTTCAGGTCATTGATGGCGTGCAAGCTCTAGTAAAGAAAGGTGAGTTCATGTCATAGATGGAGTGAAAGCTGTAGTAAAGAAAAGTGTGTTCAGGTTATTGATGACGTGCAAGGTCTAGTAAAGAAAGGTGAGTTCATGTCATTGATGGCGTGCAAGTGCTTGTAAATAAAGGTGAGTTCATGTCATTGATGGCGTGCAAGCTCTGGTAAAGAACGGTGAGTCCAGGTCATTTATGACGTGCAAGCTCTAGTATAGAAAGGTGAGTTAAGGCCATTGATGGCGTGCAAGATCTGGTAAAGAAAGGTGAGTTCAGGTCATTGATGGCGTGCAAGCTCTAGTAAAGAAAGGAGAGTTCAGGTCATTGATGGTGTGCAAGCTCTAGTAAAGAAAGGTGAGTTCAGGTCATTGATGGCGTGCAAACTCTAGTAAAGAAAGGTGAGTTCAGGTCATTGATGGCGTGCAAGCTCTAGTAAAGAAAGGTGAGTTCAGGTCATTGATGGCGTGCAAGCTCTAGTAAAGAAAGGTGAGTTCAGGTCATTGATGACGTGCAAACTCTAGTATAGAAAGGTGAGTTAAGGCCATTGATGGCGTGCAAGATCTGGTAAAGAAAGGTGAGTTCAGGTCATTGATGGCGTGCAAGCTCTAGTAAAGAAAGGTGAGTTCAGGTCATTGATGGCGTGCAAGCTCTAGTAAAGAAAAGAGTGTTCAGGTTATTGATTACGTGCAAGCTCTAGTAAAGAAAGGTGAGTTAAGGCCATTGATGGCGTGCAAGATCTGGTAAAGAAAGGTGAGTTCAGGTCATTGATGGCGTGCAAGCTCTAGTAAAGAAAGGAGAGTTCAGGTCATTGATGTGTGAAAGCTGTGGTAAAGAAAGATGTATTCAGGTCATTGATGGCGTGCAAACTCTAGTAAAGAAAGGTGAGTTCAGGTTATTGATGGCGTGCAAACTCTAGTAAAGAAAGGTGAGTTCAGGTCATTGATGGTGTGCAAGCTCTAGTAAAGAAAGGTGAGTTCAGGTCATTGATGGCGTGCAAGCTCTAGTAAAGAAAGGTGAGTTCAGGTCATTGATGGCGTGCAAGCTCTAGTAAAGAAAGGTGAGTTCAGGTCATTGATGGCGTGCAAGCTCTAGTAAAGAAAGGTGAATTCAGGTCATTGATGACGTGCAAACTCTAGTAAAGAAAGGTGAGTTCAGGTCATTGATGACGTGCAAACTCTAGTAAAGAAAGGTGAGTTCAGGTCATTGATGGCGTGCAAGCTCTAGTAAAGAAAGGTGAGTTCAGGTCATTGATGGCGTGCAAGCTCTAGTAAAGAAAGGTGAGTTCAGGTCATTGATGACGTGCAAACTCTAGTATAGAAAGGTGAGTTAAGGCCATTGATGGCGTGCAAGATCTGGTAAAGAAAGGTGAGTTCAGGTCATTGATGGCGTGCAAGCTCTAGTAAAGAAAGGTGAGTTCAGGTCATTGATGGCGTGCAAGCTCTAGTAAAGAAAAGAGTGTTCAGGTTATTGATTACGTGCAAGCTCTAGTAAAGAAAGGTGAGTTAAGGCCATTGATGGCGTGCAAGATCTGGTAAAGAAAGGTGAGTTCAGGTCATTGATGGCGTGCAAGCTCTAGTAAAGAAAGGTGAGTTCAGGTCATTGATGGCGTGCAAACTCTAGTAAAGAAAGGTGAGTTCAGGTCATTGATGACGTGCAAACTCTAGTAAAGAAAGGTGAGTTCAGGTCATTGATGACGTGCAAACTCTAGTAAAGAAAGGTGAGTTCAGGTCATTGATGGCGTGAAAGCTCTAGTAAATAAAGGTGAGTTCAGGTCATTGATGATGTGCAATCTCTAGTAAAGAAAGGTGAGTTCAGGTCATTGATGACGTGCAAACTCTAGTGAAGAAAGGTGAGTTCAGGTCATTGATGGCGTGCAAACTCTTGTAAAGAAAAGTGAGTTCAGGTTATTGATGGCGTGCAAACTCTAGTAAAGAAAGGTGAGTTCAGGTCATTGATAGCGTGCAAGCTCTAGTAAAGAAAGGTGAGTTCAGGTCATTGATGGCGTGCAAGCTCTAGTAAGGAAAGGTGAGTTCAGGTCATTGATGGCGTGCAAGCTCTAGTAAAGAAAGGTGAGTTCAGGTCATTGATGGCGTGCAAGCTCTAGTAAAGAAAGGAGAGTTCAGGTCATTGATGTGTGAAAGCTGTGGTAAAGAAAGATGTATTCAGGTCATTGATGGCGTGCAAACTCTAGTAAAGAAAGGTGAGTTCAGGTTATTGATGGCGTGCAAACTCTAGTAAAGAAAGGTGAGTTCAGGTCATTGATGGTGTGCAAGCTCTAGTAAAGAAAGGTGAGTTCAGGTCATTGATGGCGTGCAAGCTCTAGTAAAGAAAGGTGAGTTCAGGTCATTGATGGCGTGCAAGCTCTAGTAAAGAAAGGTGAGTTCAGGTCATTGATGGCGTGCAAGCTCTAGTAAAGAAAGGTGAATTCAGGTCATTGATGACGTGCAAACTCTAGTAAAGAAAGGTGAGTTCAGGTCATTGATGACGTGCAAACTCTAGTAAAGAAAGGTGAGTTCAGGTCATTGATGGCGTGCAAGCTCTAGTAAAGAAAGGTGAGTTCAGGTCATTGATGGCGTGCAAGCTCTAGTAAAGAAAGGTGAGTTCAGGTCATTGATGACGTGCAAACTCTAGTATAGAAAGGTGAGTTAAGGCCATTGATGGCGTGCAAGATCTGGTAAAGAAAGGTGAGTTCAGGTCATTGATGGCGTGCAAGCTCTAGTAAAGAAAGGTGAGTTCAGGTCATTGATGGCGTGCAAGCTCTAGTAAAGAAAAGAGTGTTCAGGTTATTGATTACGTGCAAGCTCTAGTAAAGAAAGGTGAGTTAAGGCCATTGATGGCGTGCAAGATCTGGTAAAGAAAGGTGAGTTCAGGTCATTGATGGCGTGCAAGCTCTAGTAAAGAAAGGTGAGTTCAGGTCATTGATGGCGTGCAAACTCTAGTAAAGAAAGGTGAGTTCAGGTCATTGATGACGTGCAAACTCTAGTAAAGAAAGGTGAGTTCAGGTCATTGATGACGTGCAAACTCTAGTAAAGAAAGGTGAGTTCAGGTCATTGATGGCGTGAAAGCTCTAGTAAATAAAGGTGAGTTCAGGTCATTGATGATGTGCAATCTCTAGTAAAGAAAGGTGAGTTCAGGTCATTGATGACGTGCAAACTCTAGTGAAGAAAGGTGAGTTCAGGTCATTGATGGCGTGCAAACTCTTGTAAAGAAAAGTGAGTTCAGGTTATTGATGGCGTGCAAACTCTAGTAAAGAAAGGTGAGTTCAGGTCATTGATAGCGTGCAAGCTCTAGTAAAGAAAGGTGAGTTCAGGTCATTGATGGCGTGCAAGCTCTAGTAAGGAAAGGTGAGTTCAGGTCATTGATGGCGTGCAAGCTCTAGTAAAGAAAGGTGAGTTCAGGTCATTGATGGCGTGCAAGCTCTAGTAAAGAAAGGTGAGTTCAGGTCATTGATGGCGTGCAAGCTCTAGTAAAGAAAGGTGAGTTCAGGTCATTGATGACGTGCAAACTCTAGTAAAGAAAGGTGAGTTCAGGTCATTGATGACGTGCAAACTCTAGTAAAGAAAGGTGAGTTCAGGTCATTGATGGGGTGAAAGCTCTAGTAAATAAAGGTGAGTTCAGGTCATTGATGATGTGCAATCTCTAGTAAAGAAAGGTGAGTTCAGGTCATTGATGACATGCAAACTCTAGTAAAGAAAGGTGAGTTCAGGTCATTGATGGCTTGCAAACTCTAGTAAAGAAAGGTGAGTTCAGGTCATTGATGGCGTGCAAACTCTAGTAAAGAAAGGCGAGTTTAGGTCATTGATGGCGTGCAAACTCTAGTAAAGAAAGGTGAGTGCAGGTCATTGATGGCGTGCAAACTCTAGTAAAGAAAGTTGAGTTCAGGTCATTGATGGCGTGCAAACTCTAGTAAAGAAAGGTGAGTTCAGGTCATTGATGACGTGCAAACTCTAGTAAAGAAAGGTGAGTTCAGGTCATTGATGGCGTGAAAGCTCTAGTAAATAAAGGTGAGTTCAGGTCATTGATGATGTGCAATCTCTAGTAAAGAAAGGTGAGTTCAGGTCATTGATGACGTGCAAACTCTAGAGAAGAAAGGTGAGTTCAGGTCATTGATGGCGTGCAAACTCTCGTAAAGAAAAGTGAGTTCAGGTCATTGATGGCGTGCAAACTCTAGTAAAGAAAGGGGAACTTCAGGTCATTCATGGCGTGCAAACTCTAGTAAAGAAAGGTGAGTTCAGGTCATTGATGGCGTGCAAACTCTAGTAAAGAAAGGTTAGTTCAGGTCATTGATGGCGTGCAAACTCTAGAAAAGAAAGGTGAGTTAAGGCCATTGATGGCGTGCAAGATCTGGTAAAGAAAGGTGAGTTCAGGTCATTGATGGCGTGCAAGCTCTAGTAAAGAAAGGAGAGTTCAGGTCATTGATGGTGTGCAAGCTCTAGTAAAGAAAGGTGAGTTCAGGTCATTGATGGCGTGCAAGCTCTAGTAAAGAAAGGTGAGTTCAGGTCATTGATGGCGTGCAAGCTCTAGTAAAGAAAGGTGAGTTCAGGTCATTGATGGCGTGCAAGATCTGGTAAAGAAAGGTGAGTTCAGGTCATTGATGGCGTGCAAGCTCTAGTAAAGAAAGGTGAGTTCAGGTCATTGATGGCGTGCAAACTCTAGTAAAGAAAGGTGAGTTCAGGTCATTGATGACGTGCAAACTCTAGTAAAGAAAGGTGAGTTCAGGTCATTGATGACGTGCAAACTCTAATAAAGAAAGGTGAGTTCAGGTCATTGATGGCGTGAAAGCTCTAGTAAATAAAGGTGAGTTCAGGTCATTGATGATGTGCAATCTCTAGTAAAGAAAGGTGAGTTCAGGTCATTGATGACGTGCAAACTCTAGTGAAGAAAGGTGAGTTCAGGTCATTGATGGCGTGCAAACTCTTGTAAAGAAAAGTGAGTTCAGGTTATTGATGGCGTGCAAACTCTAGTAAAGAAAGGTGAGTTCAGGTCATTGATAGCGTGCAAGCTCTAGTAAAGAAAGGTGAGTTCAGGTCATTGATGGCGTGCAAGCTCTAGTAAGGAAAGGTGAGTTCAGGTCATTGATGGCGTGCAAGCTCTAGTAAAGAAAGGTGAGTTCAGGTCATTGATGGCGTGCAAGCTCTAGTAAAGAAAGGTGAGTTCAGGTCATTGATGGCGTGCAAGCTCTAGTAAAGAAAGGTGAGTTCAGGTCATTGATGACGTGCAAACTCTAGTAAAGAAAGGTGAGTTCAGGTCATTGATGACGTGCAAACTCTAGTAAAGAAAGGTGAGTTCAGGTCATTGATGGGGTGAAAGCTCTAGTAAATAAAGGTGAGTTCAGGTCATTGATGATGTGCAATCTCTAGTAAAGAAAGGTGAGTTCAGGTCATTGATGACATGCAAACTCTAGTAAAGAAAGGTGAGTTCAGGTCATTGATGGCGTGCAAACTCTAGTAAAGAAAGGTGAGTTCAGGTCATTGATGGCGTGCAAACTCTAGTAAAGAAAGGTGAGTTTAGGTCATTGATGGCGTGCAAACTCTAGTAAAGAAAGGTGAGTGCAGGTCATTGATGGCGTGCAAACTCTAGTAAAGAAAGTTGAGTTCAGGTCATTGATGGCGTGCAAACTCTAGTAAAGAAAGGTGAGTTCAGGTCATTGATGATGTGCAAACTCTAGTAAAGAAAGGTGAGTTCAGGTCATTGATGGCGTGAAAGCTCTAGTAAATAAAGGTGAGTTCAGGTCATTGATGATGTGCAATCTCTAGTAAAGAAAGGTGAGTTCAGGTCATTGATGACGTGCAAACTCTAGAGAAGAAAGGTGAGTTCAGGTCATTGATGGCGTGCAAACTCTCGTAAAGAAAAGTGAGTTCAGGTCATTGATGGCGTGCAAACTCTAGTAAAGAAAGGTGAACTTCAGGTCATTCATGGCGTGCAAACTCTAGTAAAGAAAGGTGAGTTCAGGTCATTGATGGCGTGCAAACTCTAGTAAAGAAAGGTTAGTTCAGGTCATTGATGGCGTGCAAACTCTAGAAAAGAAAGGTGAGTTAAGGCTATTGATGGCGTGCAAGATCTGGTAAAGAAAGGTGAGTTCAGGTCATTGATGGCGTGCAAGCTCTAGTAAAGAAAGGAGAGTTCAGGTCATTGATGGTGTGCAAGCTCTAGTAAAGAAAGGTGAGTTCAGGTCATTGATGGCGTGCAAGCTCTAGTAAAGAAAGGTGAGTTCAGGTCATTGATGGCGTGCAAGCTCTAGTAAAGAAAGGTGAGTTCAGGTCATTGATGGCGTGCAAGCTCTAGTAAAGAAAGGTGAGTTCAGGTCATTGATGACGTGCAAACTCTAGTATAGAAAGGTGAGTTAAGGCCATTGATGGCGTGCAAGATCTGGTAAAGAAAGGTGAGTTCAGGTCATTGATGGCGTGCAAGCTCTAGTAAAGAAAGGTGAGTTCAGGTCATTGATGGCGTGCAAGCTCTAGTAAAGAAAAGAGTGTTCAGGTTATTGATTACGTGCAAGCTCTAGTAAAGAAAGGTGAGTTAAGGCCATTGATGGCGTGCAAGATCTGGTAAAGAAAGGTGAGTTCAGGTCATTGATGGCGTGCAAGCTCTAGTAAAGAAAGGAGAGTTCAGGTCATTGATGTGTGAAAGCTGTGGTAAAGAAAGATGTATTCAGGTCATTGATGGCGTGCAAACTCTAGTAAAGAAAGGTGAGTTCAGGTTATTGATGGCGTGCAAACTCTAGTAAAGAAAGGTGAGTTCAGGTCATTGATGGTGTGCAAGCTCTAGTAAAGAAAGGTGAGTTCAGGTCATTGATGGCGTGCAAGCTCTAGTAAAGAAAGGTGAGTTCAGGTCATTGATGGCGTGCAAGCTCTAGTAAAGAAAGGTGAGTTCAGGTCATTGATGGCGTGCAAGCTCTAGTAAAGAAAGGTGAATTCAGGTCATTGATGACGTGCAAACTCTAGTAAAGAAAGGTGAGTTCAGGTCATTGATGACGTGGAAACTCTAGTAAAGAAAGGTGAGTTCAGGTCATTGATGGCGTGCAAGCTCTAGTAAAGAAAGGTGAGTTCAGGTCATTGATGGCGTGCAAGCTCTAGTAAAGAAAGGTGAGTTCAGGTCATTGATGACGTGCAAACTCTAGTATAGAAAGGTGAGTTAAGGCCATTGATGGCGTGCAAGATCTGGTAAAGAAAGGTGAGTTCAGGTCATTGATGGCGTGCAAGCTCTAGTAAAGAAAGGTGAGTTCAGGTCATTGATGGCGTGCAAGCTCTAGTAAAGAAAAGAGTGTTCAGGTTATTGATTACGTGCAAGCTCTAGTAAAGAAAGGTGAATTAAGGCCATTGATGGCGTGCAAGATCTGGTAAAGAAAGGTGAGTTCAGGTCATTGATGGCGTGCAAGCTCTAGTAAAGAAAGGTGAGTTCAGGTCATTGATGGCGTGCAAACTCTAGTAAAGAAAGGTGAGTTCAGGTCATTGATGACGTGCAAACTCTAGTAAAGAAAGGTGAGTTCAGGTCATTGATGACGTGCAAACTCTAGTAAAGAAAGGTGAGTTCAGGTCATTGATGGCGTGAAAGCTCTAGTAAATAAAGGTGAGTTCAGGTCATTGATGATGTGCAATCTCTAGTAAAGAAAGGTGAGTTCAGGTCATTGATGACGTGCAAACTCTAGTGAAGAAAGGTGAGTTCAGGTCATTGATGGCGTGCAAACTCTTGTAAAGAAAAGTGAGTTCAGGTTATTGATGGCGTGCAAACTCTAGTAAAGAAAGGTGAGTTCAGGTCATTGATAGCGTGCAAGCTCTAGTAAAGAAAGGTGAGTTCAGGTCATTGATGGCGTGCAAGCTCTAGTAAGGAAAGGTGAGTTCAGGTCATTGATGGCGTGCAAGCTCTAGTAAAGAAAGGTGAGTTCAGGTCATTGATGGCGTGCAAGCTCTAGTAAAGAAAGGTGAGTTCAGGTCATTGATGGCGTGCAAGCTCTAGTAAAGAAAGGTGAGTTCAGGTCATTGATGACGTGCAAACTCTAGTAAAGAAAGGTGAGTTCAGGTCATTGATGATGTGCAATCTCTAGTAAAGAAAGGTGAGTTCAGGTCATTGATGACATGCAAACTCTAGTAAAGAAAGGTGAGTTCAGGTCATTGATGGCTTGCAAACTCTAGTAAAGAAAGGTGAGTTCAGGTCATTGATGGCGTGCAAACTCTAGTAAAGAAAGGTGAGTTTAGGTCATTGATGGCGTGCAAACTCTAGTAAAGAAAGGTGAGTGCAGGTCATTGATGGCGTGCAAACTCTAGTAAAGAAAGTTGAGTTCAGGTCATTGATGGCGTGCAAACTCTAGTAAAGAAAGGTGAGTTCAGGTCATTGATGACGTGCAAACTCTAGTAAAGAAAGGTGAGTTCAGGTCATTGATGGCGTGAAAGCTCTAGTAAATAAAGGTGAGTTCAGGTCATTGATGATGTGCAATCTCTAGTAAAAAAAAGGTGAGTTCAGGTCATTGATGACGTGCAAACTCTAGAGAAGAAAGGTGAGTTCAGGTCATTGATGGCGTGCAAACTCTCGTAAAGAAAAGTGAGTTCAGGTCATTGATGGCGTGCAAACTCTAGTAAAGAAAGGTGAACTTCAGGTCATTCATGGCGTGCAAACTCTAGTAAAGAAAGGTGAGTTCAGGTCATTGATGGCGTGCAAACTCTAGTAAAGAAAGGTTAGTTCAGGTCATTGATGGCGTGCAAACTCTAGAAAAGAAAGGTGAGTTCAGGTTATTGATGACGTGCAAGCTCTAGTAAAGAAAGGTGAGTTCAGGTCATTGATGGAGTGAAAGCTCTAGTAAAGAAAGGTGAGTTAAGGTCGTTGATGGTATGCAAGCTCTAGTAAAGAAAGGTGAGTTCAGGTCATTGATGGCGTGCAAGCTCTAGTAAAGAAAGGTGAGTTCATGTCATAGATGGAGTGAAAGCTGTAGTAAAGAAAAGTGTGTTCAGGTTATTGATGACGTGCAAGCTCTAGTAAAGAAAGGTGAGTTCAGGTCATTGATGGCGTGCAAGGTCTAGTAAAGAAAGGTGAGTTCATGTCATTGATGGCGTGCAAGCGCTTGTAAATAAAGGTGAGTTCATGTCATTGATGGCGTTCAAGCTCTGGTAAAGAACGGTGAGTCCAGGTCATTTATGACGTGCAAGCTCTAGTAGAGAAAGGTGAGTTAAGGCCATTGATGGCGTGCAAGATCTGGTAAAGAAAGGTGAGTTCAGGTCATTGATGGCGTGCAAGCTCTAGTAAAGAAAGGAGAGTTCAGGTCATTGATGGCGTGCAAGCTCTAGTAAAGACAGGTGAGTTCAGGTCATTGATGGCGTGCAAGCTCTAGTAAAGAAAGGTGAGTTCAGGTCATTGATGGCGTGCAAGCTCTAGTAAAGAAAGGTGAGTTCAGGTCATTGATGGCGTGAAAGCTCTAGTAAATAAAGGTGAGTTCAGGTCATTGATGATGTGCAATCTCTAGTAAAGAAAGGTGAGTTCAGGTCATTGATGACGTGCAAACTCTAGTGAAGAAAGGTGAGTTCAGCTCATTGATGGCGTGCAAACTCTCGTAAAGAAAAGTGAGTTCAGGTCATTGATGGCGTGCAAACTCTAGTAAAGAAAGGTGAGTTCAGGTCATTCAAGGCGTGCAAACTCTAGTAAAGAAAGGTGAGTTCAGGTCATTGATGGCGTGCAAACTCTAGAAAAGAAAGGTGAGTTCAGGTTATTGATGACGTGCAAGCTCTAGTAAAGAAAGGTGAGTTCAGGTCATTGATGGAGTGAAAGCTCTAGTAAAGAAAGGTGAGTTAAGGTCGTTGATGGTGTGCAAGCTCTAGTAAAGAAAGGTGAGTTCAGGTCATTGATGGCGTGCAAGCTCTAGTAAAGAAAGGTGAGTTCATGTCATAGATGGAGTGAAAGCTGTAGTAAAGAAAAGTGTGTTCAGGTTATTGATGACGTGCAAGGTCTAGTAAAGAAAGGTGAGTTCATGTCATTGATGGCGTGCAAGTGCTTGTAAATAAAGGTGAGTTCATGTCATTGATGGCGTGCAAGCTCTGGTAAAGAACGGTGAGTCCAGGTCATTTATGACGTGCAAGCTCTAGTATAGAAAGGTGAGTTAAGGCCATTGATGGCGTGCAAGATCTGGTAAAGAAAGGTGAGTTCAGGTCATTGATGGCGTGCAAGCTCTAGTAAAGAAAGGAGAGTTCAGGTCATTGATGGTGTGCAAGCTCTAGTAAAGAAAGGTGAGTTCAGGTCATTGATGGCGTGCAAGCTCTAGTAAAGAAAGGTGAGTTCAGGTCATTGATGGCGTGCAAGCTCTAGTAAAGAAAGGTGAGTTCAGGTCATTGATGGCGTGCAAGCTCTAGTAAAGAAAGGTGAGTTCAGGTCATTGATGACGTGCAAACTCTAGTATAGAAAGGTGAGTTAAGGCCATTGATGGCGTGCAAGATCTGGTAAAGAAAGGTGAGTTCAGGTCATTGATGGCGTGCAAGCTCTAGTAAAGAAAGGTGAGTTCAGGTCATTGATGGCGTGCAAGCTCTAGTAAAGAAAAGAGTGTTCAGGTTATTGATTACGTGCAAGCTCTAGTAAAGAAAGGTGAGTTAAGGCCATTGATGGCGTGCAAGATCTGGTAAAGAAAGGTGAGTTCAGGTCATTGATGGCGTGCAAGCTCTAGTAAAGAAAGGAGAGTTCATGTCATTGATGTGTGAAAGCTGTGGTAAAGAAAGATGTATTCAGGTCATTGATGGCGTGCAAACTCTAGTAAAGAAAGGTGAGTTCAGGTTATTGATGGCGTGCAAACTCTAGTAAAGAAAGGTGAGTTCAGGTCATTGATGGTGTGCAAGCTCTAGTAAAGAAAGGTGAGTTTAGGTCATTGATGGCGTGCAAGCTCTAGTAAAGAAAGGTGAGTTCAGGTCATTGATGGCGTGCAAGCTCTAGTAAAGAAAGGTGAGTTCAGGTCATTGATGGCGTGCAAGCTCTAGTAAAGAAAGGTGAGTTCAGGTCATTGATGACGTGCAAACTCTAGTAAAGAAAGGTGAGTTCAGGTCATTGATGACGTGCAAACTCTAGTAAAGAAAGGTGAGTTCAGGTTATTGATGGCGTGCAAACTCTAGTAAAGAAAGGTGAGTTCAGGTCATTGATGGCGTGCAAGCTCTAGTAAAGAAAGGTGAGTTCAGGTCATTGATGACGTGCAAACTCTAGTATAGAAAGGTGAGTTAAGGCCATTGATGGCGTGCAAGATCTGGTAAAGAAAGGTGAGTTCAGGTCATTGATGGCGTGCAAGCTCTAGTAAAGAAAGGAAAGTTCAGGTCATTGATGTGTGAAAGCTGTGGTAAAGAAAGGTGAGTTCAGGTCAATGATGGCGTGCAAGCTCTAGTAAAGAAAGGTGAGTTCAGGTCATTGATGGCGTGCAAGCTCTAGTAAAGAAAGGTGAGTTCAGGTCATTGATGATGTGCAAACTCTAGTAAAGAAAGGTGAGTTCAGGTCATTGATGACGTGCAAACTCTAGTAAAGAAAGGTGAGTTCAGGTCATTGATGGCGTGAAAGGTCTAGTAAATAAAGGTGAGTTCAGGTCATTTATGATGTGCAATCTCTAGTAAAGAAAGGTGAGTTCAGGTCATTGATGACGTGCAAACTCTAGTAAAGAAAGGTGAGTTCAGGTCATTGATGGCGTGCAAACTCTAGTAAAGAAAGGTGAGTTCAGGTCATTGATGGCGTGCAAACTCTAGTAAAGAAAGGTGAGTTCAGGTCATTGATGGCGTGCAAACTCTAGTAAAGAAAGGTGAGTTCAGGTCATTGATGACGTGCAAACTCTAGTAAAGAAAGGTGAGTTCAGGTCATTGATGGCGTGAAAGCTCTAGTAAATAAAGGTGAGTTCAGGTCATTGATGATGTGCAATCTCTAGTAAAGAAAGGTGAGTTCAGGTCATTGATGACGTGCAAACTCTAGTAAAGAAAGGTGAGTTCAGGTCATTGATGGCGTGCAAACTCTAGTAAAGAAAGGTGAGTTCAGGTCATTGATGGCGTGCAAACTCTAGTAAAGAAAGGTGAGTTCAGGTCATTGATGGCGTGCAAACTCTAGTAAAGAAAGGTGAGTTCAGGTCATTGATGACGTGCAAACTCTAGTAAAGAAAGGTGAGTTCAGGTCATTGATGACGTGCAAACTCTAGTAAAGAAAGGTGAGTTCAGGTCATTGATGACGTGCAAACTCTAGTAAAGAAAGGTGAGTTCAGGTCATTGATGACGTGCAAACTCTAGTGAAGAAAGGTGAGTTCAGGTCATTGATGGCGTGCAAACTCTTGTAAAGAAAAGTGAGTTCAGGTTATTGATTACGTGCAAGCTCTAGTAAAGAAAGGTGAGTTAAGGCCATTGATGGTGTGCAAGATCTGGTAAAGAAAGGTGATTTCAGGTCATTGATGGCGTGCAAGCTCTAGTAAAGAAAGGTGAGTTCAGGTCATTGATGACGTGCAAACTCTAGTAAAGAAAGGTGAGTTCAGGTCATTGATGACGTGCAAACTCTAGTAAAGAAAGGTGAGTTCAGGTCATTGATGGCGTGAAAGCTCTAGTAAATAAAGGTGAGTTCAGGTCATTGATGATGTGCAATCTCTAGTAAAGAAAGGTGAGTTCAGGTCATTGATGACGTGCAAACTCTAGTGAAGAAAGGTGAGTTCAGGTCATTGATGGCGTGCAAACTCTTGTAAAGAAAAGTGAGTTCAGGTTATTGATGGCGTGCAAACTCTAGTAAAGAAAGGTGAGTTCAGGTCATTGATAGCGTGCAAGCTCTAGTAAAGAAAGGTGAGTTCAGGTCATTGATGGCGTGCAAGCTCTAGTAAGGAAAGGTGAGTTCAGGTCATTGATGGCGTGCAAGCTCTAGTATAGAAAGGTGAGTTAAGGCCATTGATGGCGTGCAAGATCTGGTAAAGAAAGGTGAGTTCAGGTCATTGATGGCGTGCAAGCTCTAGTAAAGAAAGGTGAGTTCAGGTCATTGATGGCGTGCAAGCTCTAGTAAAGAAAAGAGTGTTCAGGTTATTGATTACGTGCAAGCTCTAGTAAAGAAAGGTGAGTTAAGGCCATTGATGGCGTGCAAGATCTGGTAAAGAAAGGTGAGTTCAGGTCATTGATGGCGTGCAAGCTCTAGTAAAGAAAGGAGAGTTCAGGTCATTGATGTGTGAAAGCTGTGGTAAAGAAAGATGTATTCAGGTCATTGATGGCGTGCAAACTCTAGTAAAGAAAGGTGAGTTCAGGTTATTGATGGCGTGCAAACTCTAGTAAAGAAAGGTGAGTTCAGGTCATTGATGGTGTGCAAGCTCTAGTAAAGAAAGGTGAGTTCAGGTCATTGATGGCGTGCAAGCTCTAGTAAAGAAAGGTGAGTTCAGGTCATTGATGGCGTGCAAGCTCTAGTAAAGAAAGGTGAGTTCAGGTCATTGATGGCGTGCAAGCTCTAGTAAAGAAAGGTGAATTCAGGTCATTGATGACGTGCAAACTCTAGTAAAGAAAGGTGAGTTCAGGTCATTGATGACGTGCAAACTCTAGTAAAGAAAGGTGAGTTCAGGTCATTGATGGCGTGCAAGCTCTAGTAAAGAAAGGTGAGTTCAGGTCATTGATGGCGTGCAAGCTCTAGTAAAGAAAGGTGAGTTCAGGTCATTGATGACGTGCAAACTCTAGTATAGAAAGGTGAGTTAAGGCCATTGATGGCGTGCAAGATCTGGTAAAGAAAGGTGAGTTCAGGTCATTGATGGCGTGCAAGCTCTAGTAAAGAAAGGTGAGTTCAGGTCATTGATGGCGTGCAAGCTCTAGTAAAGAAAAGAGTGTTCAGGTTATTGATTACGTGCAAGCTCTAGTAAAGAAAGGTGAATTAAGGCCATTGATGGCGTGCAAGATCTGGTAAAGAAAGGTGAGTTTAGGTCATTGATGGCGTGCAAGCTCTAGTAAAGAAAGGTGAGTTCAGGTCATTGATGGCGTGCAAACTCTAGTAAAGAAAGGTGAGTTCAGGTCATTGATGACGTGCAAACTCTAGTAAAGAAAGGTGAGTTCAGGTCATTGATGACGTGCAAACTCTAGTAAAGAAAGGTGAGTTCAGGTCATTGATGGCGTGAAAGCTCTAGTAAATAAAGGTGAGTTCAGGTCATTGATGATGTGCAATCTCTAGTAAAGAAAGGTGAGTTCAGGTCATTGATGACGTGCAAACTCTAGTGAAGAAAGGTGAGTTCAGGTCATTGATGGCGTGCAAACTCTTGTAAAGAAAAGTGAGTTCAGGTTATTGATGGCGTGCAAACTCTAGTAAAGAAAGGTGAGTTCAGGTCATTGATAGCGTGCAAGCTCTAGTAAAGAAAGGTGAGTTCAGGTCATTGATGGCGTGCAAGCTCTAGTAAGGAAAGGTGAGTTCAGGTCATTGATGGCGTGCAAGCTCTAGTAAAGAAAGGTGAGTTCAGGTCATTGATGGCGTGCAAGCTCTAGTAAAGAAAGGTGAGTTCAGGTCATTGATGGCGTGCAAGCTCTAGTAAAGAAAGGTGAGTTCAGGTCATTGATGACGTGCAAACTCTAGTAAAGAAAGGTGAGTTCAGGTCATTGATGACGTGCAAACTCTAGTAAAGAAAGGTGAGTTCAGGTCATTGATGGGGTGAAAGCTCTAGTAAATAAAGGTGAGTTCAGGTCATTGATGATGTGCAATCTCTAGTAAAGAAAGGTGAGTTCAGGTCATTGATGACATGCAAACTCTAGTAAAGAAAGGTGAGTTCAGGTCATTGATGGCTTGCAAACTCTAGTAAAGAAAGGTGAGTTCAGGTCATTGATGGCGTGCAAACTCTAGTAAAGAAAGGTGAGTTTAGGTCATTGATGGCGTGCAAACTCTAGTAAAGAAAGGTGAGTGCAGGTCATTGATGGCGTGCAAACTCTAGTAAAGAAAGTTGAGTTCAGGTCATTGATGGCGTGCAAACTCTAGTAAAGAAAGGTGAGTTCAGGTCATTGATGACGTGCAAACTCTAGTAAAGAAAGGTGAGTTCAGGTCATTGATGGCGTGAAAGCTCTAGTAAATAAAGGTGAGTTCAGGTCATTGATGATGTGCAATCTCTAGTAAAGAAAGGTGAGTTCAGGTCATTGATGACGTGCAAACTCTAGAGAAGAAAGGTGAGTTCAGGTCATTGATGGCGTGCAAACTCTCGTAAAGAAAAGTGAGTTCAGGTCATTGATGGCGTGCAAACTCTAGTAAAGAAAGGTGAACTTCAGGTCATTCATGGCGTGCAAACTCTAGTAAAGAAAGGTGAGTTCAGGTCATTGATGGCGTGCAAACTCTAGTAAAGAAAGGTTAGTTCAGGTCATTGATGGCGTGCAAACTCTAGAAAAGAAAGGTGAGTTCAGGTTATTGATGACGTGCAAGCTCTAGTAAAGAAAGGTGAGTTCAGGTCATTGATGGAGTGAAAGCTCTAGTAAAGAAAGGTGAGTTAAGGTCGTTGATGGTATGCAAGCTCTAGTAAAGAAAGGTGAGTTCAGGTCATTGATGGCGTGCAAGCTCTAGTAAAGAAAGGTGAGTTCATGTCATAGATGGAGTGAAAGCTGTAGTAAAGAAAAGTGTGTTCAGGTTATTGATGACGTGCAAGCTCTAGTAAAGAAAGGTGAGTTCAGGTCATTGATGGCGTGCAAGGTCTAGTAAAGAAAGGTGAGTTCATGTCATTGATGGCGTGCAAGCGCTTGTAAATAAAGGTGAGTTCATGTCATTGATGGCGTTCAAGCTCTGGTAAAGAACGGTGAGTCCAGGTCATTTATGACGTGCAAGCTCTAGTAGAGAAAGGTGAGTTAAGGCCATTGATGGCGTGCAAGATCTGGTAAAGAAAGGTGAGTTCAGGTCATTGATGGCGTGCAAGCTCTAGTAAAGAAAGGAGAGTTCAGGTCATTGATGGCGTGCAAGCTCTAGTAAAGACAGGTGAGTTCAGGTCATTGATGGCGTGCAAGCTCTAGTAAAGAAAGGTGAGTTCAGGTCATTGATGGCGTGCAAGCTCTAGTAAAGAAAGGTGAGTTCAGGTCATTGATGGCGTGAAAGCTCTAGTAAATAAAGGTGAGTTCAGGTCATTGATGATGTGCAATCTCTAGTAAAGAAAGGTGAGTTCAGGTCATTGATGACGTGCAAACTCTAGTGAAGAAAGGTGAGTTCAGCTCATTGATGGCGTGCAAACTCTCGTAAAGAAAAGTGAGTTCAGGTCATTGATGGCGTGCAAACTCTAGTAAAGAAAGGTGAGTTCAGGTCATTCAAGGCGTGCAAACTCTAGGAAAGAAAGGTGAGTTCAGGTCATTGATGGCGTGCAAACTCTAGAAAAGAAAGGTGAGTTCAGGTTATTGATGACGTGCAAGCTCTAGTAAAGAAAGGTGAGTTCAGGTCATTGATGGAGTGAAAGCTCTAGTAAAGAAAGGTGAGTTAAGGTCGTTGATGGTGTGCAAGCTCTAGTAAAGAAAGGTGAGTTCAGGTCATTGATGGCGTGCAAGCTCTAGTAAAGAAAGGTGAGTTCATGTCATAGATGGAGTGAAAGCTGTAGTAAAGAAAAGTGTGTTCAGGTTATTGATGACGTGCAAGGTCTAGTAAAGAAAGGTGAGTTCATGTCATTGATGGCGTGCAAGTGCTTGTAAATAAAGGTGAGTTCATGTCATTGATGGCGTGCAAGCTCTGGTAAAGAACGGTGAGTCCAGGTCATTTATGACGTGCAAGCTCTAGTATAGAAAGGTGAGTTAAGGCCATTGATGGCGTGCAAGATCTGGTAAAGAAAGGTGAGTTCAGGTCATTGATGGCGTGCAAGCTCTAGTAAAGAAAGGAGAGTTCAGGTCATTGATGGTGTGCAAGCTCTAGTAAAGAAAGGTGAGTTCAGGTCATTGATGGCGTGCAAGCTCTAGTAAAGAAAGGTGAGTTCAGGTCATTGATGGCGTGCAAGCTCTATTAAAGAAAGGTGAGTTCAGGTCATTGATGGCGTGCAAGCTCTAGTAAAGAAAGGTGAGTTCAGGTCATTGATGACGTGCAAACTCTAGTATAGAAAGGTGAGTTAAGGCCATTGATGGCGTGCAAGATCTGGTAAAGAAAGGTGAGTTCAGGTCATTGATGGCGTGCAAGCTCTAGTAAAGAAAGGTGAGTTCAGGTCATTGATGGCGTGCAAGCTCTAGTAAAGAAAAGAGTGTTCAGGTTATTGATTACGTGCAAGCTCTAGTAAAGAAAGGTGAGTTAAGGCCATTGATGGCGTGCAAGATCTGGTAAAGAAAGGTGAGTTCAGGTCATTGATGGCGTGCAAGCTCTAGTAAAGAAAGGAGAGTTCATGTCATTGATGTGTGAAAGCTGTGGTAAAGAAAGATGTATTCAGGTCATTGATGGCGTGCAAACTCTAGTAAAGAAAGGTGAGTTCAGGTTATTGATGGCGTGCAAACTCTAGTAAAGAAAGGTGAGTTCAGGTCATTGATGGTGTGCAAGCTCTAGTAAAGAAAGGTGAGTTTAGGTCATTGATGGCGTGCAAGCTCTAGTAAAGAAAGGTGAGTTCAGGTCATTGATGGCGTGCAAGCTCTAGTAAAGAAAGGTGAGTTCAGGTCATTGATGGCGTGCAAGCTCTAGTAAAGAAAGGTGAGTTCAGGTCATTGATGACGTGCAAACTCTAGTAAAGAAAGGTGAGTTCAGGTCATTGATGACGTGCAAACTCTAGTAAAGAAAGGTGAGTTCAGGTTATTGATGGCGTGCAAACTCTAGTAAAGAAAGGTGAGTTCAGGTCATTGATGGCGTGCAAGCTCTAGTAAAGAAAGGTGAGTTCAGGTCATTGATGACGTGCAAACTCTAGTATAGAAAGGTGAGTTAAGGCCATTGATGGCGTGCAAGATCTGGTAAAGAAAGGTGAGTTCAGGTCATTGATGGCGTGCAAGCTCTAGTAAAGAAAGGAAAGTTCAGGTCATTGATGTGTGAAAGCTGTGGTAAAGAAAGGTGAGTTCAGGTCAATGATGGCGTGCAAGCTCTAGTAAAGAAAGGTGAGTTCAGGTCATTGATGGCGTGCAAGCTCTAGTAAAGAAAGGTGAGTTCAGGTCATTGATGATGTGCAAACTCTAGTAAAGAAAGGTGAGTTCAGGTCATTGATGACGTGCAAACTCTAGTAAAGAAAGGTGAGTTCAGGTCATTGATGGCGTGAAAGGTCTAGTAAATAAAGGTGAGTTCAGGTCATTTATGATGTGCAATCTCTAGTAAAGAAAGGTGAGTTCAGGTCATTGATGACGTGCAAACTCTAGTAAAGAAAGGTGAGTTCAGGTCATTGATGGCGTGCAAACTCTAGTAAAGAAAGGTGAGTTCAGGTCATTGATGGCGTGCAAACTCTAGTAAAGAAAGGTGAGTTCAGGTCATTGATGGCGTGCAAACTCTAGTAAAGAAAGGTGAGTTCAGGTCATTGATGACGTGCAAACTCTAGTAAAGAAAGGTGAGTTCAGGTCATTGATGGCGTGAAAGCTCTAGTAAATAAAGGTGAGTTCAGGTCATTGATGATGTGCAATCTCTAGTAAAGAAAGGTGAGTTCAGGTCATTGATGACGTGCAAACTCTAGTAAAGAAAGGTGAGTTCAGGTCATTGATGGCGTGCAAACTCTAGTAAAGAAAGGTGAGTTCAGGTCATTGATGGCGTGCAAACTCTAGTAAAGAAAGGTGAGTTCAGGTCATTGATGGCGTGCAAACTCTAGTAAAGAAAGGTGAGTTCAGGTCATTGATGACGTGCAAACTCTAGTAAAGAAAGGTGAGTTCAGGTCATTGATGACGTGCAAACTCTAGTAAAGAAAGGTGAGTTCAGGTCATTGATGACGTGCAAACTCTAGTAAAGAAAGGTGAGTTCAGGTCATTGATGACGTGCAAACTCTAGTGAAGAAAGGTGAGTTCAGGTCATTGATGGCGTGCAAACTCTTGTAAAGAAAAGTGAGTTCAGGTTATTGATTACGTGCAAGCTCTAGTAAAGAAAGGTGAGTTAAGGCCATTGATGGTGTGCAAGATCTGGTAAAGAAAGGTGAGTTCAGGTCATTGATGGCGTGCAAGCTCTAGTAAAGAAAGGTGAGTTCAGGTCATTGATGACGTGCAAACTCTAGTAAAGAAAGGTGAGTTCAGGTCATTGATGACGTGCAAACTCTAGTAAAGAAAGGTGAGTTCAGGTCATTGATGGCGTGAAAGCTCTAGTAAATAAAGGTGAGTTCAGGTCATTGATGATGTGCAATCTCTAGTAAAGAAAGGTGAGTTCAGGTCATTGATGACGTGCAAACTCTAGTGAAGAAAGGTGAGTTCAGGTCATTGATGGCGTGCAAACTCTTGTAAAGAAAAGTGAGTTCAGGTTATTGATGGCGTGCAAACTCTAGTAAAGAAAGGTGAGTTCAGGTCATTGATAGCGTGCAAGCTCTAGTAAAGAAAGGTGAGTTCAGGTCATTGATGGCGTGCAAGCTCTAGTAAGGAAAGGTGAGTTCAGGTCATTGATGGCGTGCAAGCTCTAGTAAAGAAAGGTGAGTTCAGGTCATTGATGGCGTGCAAGCTCTAGTAAAGAAAGGTGAGTTCAGGTCATTGATGGCGTGCAAGCTCTAGTAAAGAAAGGTGAGTTCAGGTCATTGATGACGTGCAAACTCTAGTAAAGAAAGGTGAGTTCAGGTCATTGATGACGTGCAAACTCTAGTAAAGAAAGGTGAGTTCAGGTCATTGATGGGGTGAAAGCTCTAGTAAATAAAGGTGAGTTCAGGTCATTGATGATGTGCAATCTCTAGTAAAGAAAGGTGAGTTCAGGTCATTGATGACATGCAAACTCTAGTAAAGAAAGGTGAGTTCAGGTCATTGATGGCGTGCAAACTCTAGTAAAGAAAGGTGAGTTCAGGTCATTGATGGCGTGCAAACTCTAGTAAAGAAAGGTGAGTTTAGGTCATTGATGGGGTGCAAACTCTAGTAAAGAAAGGTGAGTGCAGGTCATTGATGGCGTGCAAACTCTAGTAAAGAAAGTTGAGTTCAGGTCATTGATGGCATGCAAACTCTAGTAAAGAAAGGTGAGTTCAGGTCATTGATGACGTGCAAACTCTAGTAAAGAAAGGTGAGTTCAGGACATTGATGGCGTGAAAGCTCTAGTAAATAAAGGTGAGTTCAGGTCATTGATGATGTGCAATCTCTAGTAAAGAAAGGTGAGTTCAGGTCATTGATGACGTGCAAACTCTAGAGAAGAAAGGTGAGTTCAGGTCATTGATGGCGTGCAAACTCTCGTAAAGAAAAGTGAGTTCAGGTCATTGATGGCGTGCAAACTCTAGTAAAGAAAGGTGAACTTCAGGTCATTCATGGCATGCAAACTCTAGTAAAGAAAGGTGAGTTCAGGTCATTGATGGCGTGCAAACTCTAGTAAAGAAAGGTTAGTTCAGGTCATTGATGGCGTGCAAACTCTAGAAAAGAAAGGTGAGTTCAGGTTATTGATGACGTGCAAGCTCTAGTAAAGAAAGGTGAGTTCAGGTCATTGATGGAGTGAAAGCTCTAGTAAAGAAAGGTGAGTTAAGGTCGTTGATGGTATGCAAGCTCTAGTAAAGAAAGGTGAGTTCAGGTCATTGATGGCGTGCAAGCTCTAGTAAAGAAAGGTGAGTTCATGTCATAGATGGAGTGAAAGCTGTAGTAAAGAAAAGTGTGTTCAGGTTATTGATGACGTGCAAGCTCTAGTAAAGAAAGGTGAGTTCAGGTCATTGATGGCGTGCAAGGTCTAGTAAAGAAAGGTGAGTTCATGTCATTGATGGCGTGCAAGCGCTTGTAAATAAAGGTGAGTTCATGTCATTGATGGCGTTCAAGCTCTGGTAAAGAACGGTGAGTCCAGGTCATTTATGACGTGCAAGCTCTAGTAGAGAAAGGTGAGTTAAGGCCATTGATGGCGTGCAAGATCTGGTAAAGAAAGGTGAGTTCAGGTCATTGATAGCGTGCAAGCTCTAGTAAAGAAAGGAGAGTTCAGGTCATTGATGGCGTGCAAGCTCTAGTAAAGACAGGTGAGTTCAGGTCATTGATGGCGTGCAAGCTCTAGTAAAGAAAGGTGAGTTCAGGTCATTGATGGCGTGCAAGCTCTAGTAAAGAAAGGTGAGTTCAGGTCATTGATGGCGTGAAAGCTCTAGTAAATAAAGGTGAGTTCAGGTCATTGATGATGTGCAATCTCTAGTAAAGAAAGGTGAGTTCAGGTCATTGATGACGTGCAAACTCTAGTGAAGAAAGGTGAGTTCAGCTCATTGATGGCGTGCAAACTCTCGTAAAGAAAAGTGAGTTCAGGTCATTGATGGCGTGCAAACTCTAGTAAAGAAAGGTGAGTTCAGGTCATTCAAGGCGTGCAAACTCTAGTAAAGAAAGGTGAGTTCAGGTCATTGATGGCGTGCAAACTCTAGAAAAGAAAGGTGAGTTCAGGTTATTAATGACGTGCAAGCTCTAGTAAAGAAAGGTGAGTTCAGGTCATTGATGGAGTGAAAGCTCTAGTAAAGAAAGGTGAGTTAAGGTCGTTGATGGTGTGCAAGCTCTAGTAAAGAAAGGTGAGTTCAGGTCATTGATGGCGTGCAAGCTCTAGTAAAGAAAGGTGAGTTCATGTCATAGATGGAGTGAAAGCTGTAGTAAAGAAAAGTGTGTTCAGGTTATTGATGACGTGCAAGGTCTAGTAAAGAAAGGTGAGTTCATGTCATTGATGGCGTGCAAGTGCTTGTAAATAAAGGTGAGTTCATGTCATTGATGGCGTGCAAGCTCTGGTAAAGAACGGTGAATCCAGGTCATTTATGACGTGCAAGCTCTAGTATAGAAAGGTGAGTTAAGGCCATTGATGGCGTGCAAGATCTGGTAAAGAAAGGTGAGTTCAGGTCATTGATGGCGTGCAAGCTCTAGTAAAGAAAGGAGAGTTCAGGTCATTGATGGTGTGCAAGCTCTAGTAAAGAAAGGTGAGTTCAGGTCATTGATGGCGTGCAAGCTCTAGTAAAGAAAGGTGAGTTCAGGTCATTGATGGCGTGCAAGCTCTAGTAAAGAAAGGTGAGTTCAGGTCATTGATGGCGTGCAAGCTCTAGTAAAGAAAGGTGAGTTCAGGTCATTGATGACGTGCAAACTCTAGTATAGAAAGGTGAGTTAAGGCCATTGATGGCGTGCAAGATCTGGTAAAGAAAGGTGAGTTCAGGTCATTGATGGCGTGCAAGCTCTAGTAAAGAAAGGAGAGTTCAGGTCATTGATGGCGTGCAAGCTCTAGTAAAGAAAAGAGTGTTCAGGTTATTGATTACGTGCAAGCTCTAGTAAAGAAAGGTGAGTTAAGGCCATTGATGGCGTGCAAGATCTGGTAAAGAAAGGTGAGTTCAGGTCATTGATGGCGTGCAAGCTCTAGTAAAGAAAGGAGAGTTCATGTCATTGATGTGTGAAAGCTGTGGTAAAGAAAGATGTATTCAGGTCATTGATGGCGTGCAAACTCTAGTAAAGAAAGGTGAGTTCAGGTTATTGATGGCGTGCAAACTCTAGTAAAGAAAGGTGAGTTCAGGTCATTGATGGTGTGCAAGCTCTAGTAAAGAAAGGTGAGTTCAGGTCATTGATGGCGTGCAAGCTCTAGTAAAGAAAGGTGAGTTCAGGTCATTAATGGCGTGCAAGCTCTAGTAAAGAAAGGTGAGTTCAGGTCATTGATGGCATGCAAGCTCTAGTAAAGAAAGGTGAGTTCAGGTCATTGATGACGTGCAAACTCTAGTAAAGAAAGGTGAGTTCAGGTCATTGATGACGTGCAAACTCTAGTAAAGAAAGGTGAGTTCAGGTCATTGATGGCGTGCAAGCTCTAGTAAAGAAAGGTGAGTTCAGGTCATTGATGGCGTGCAAGCTCTAGTAAAGAAAGGTGAGTTCAGGTCATTGATGACGTGCAAACTCTAGTATAGAAAGGTGAGTTAAGGCCATTGATGGCGTGCAAGATCTGGTAAAGAAAGGTGAGTTCAGGTCATTGATGGCGTGCAAGCTCTAGTAAAGAAAGGTGAGTTCAGGTCATTGATGGCGTGCAAGCTCTAGTAAAGAAAAGAGTGTTCAGGTTATTGATTACGTGCAAGCTCTAGTAAAGAAAGGTGAGTTAAGGCCATTGATGGCGTGCAAGATCTGGTAAAGAAAGGTGAGTTCAGGTCATTGATGGCGTGCAAGCTCTAGTAAAGAAAGGAAAGTTCAGGTCATTGATGTGTGAAAGCTGTGGTAAAGAAAGATGTATTCAGGTCATTGATGGCGTGCAAACTCTAGTAAAGAAAGGTGAGTTCAGGTTATTGATGGCGTGCAAACTCTAGTAAAGAAAGGTGAGTTCAGGTCATTGATGGTGTGCAAGCTCTAGTAAAGAAAGGTGAGTTCAGGTCATTGATGGCGTGCAAGCTCTAGTAAAGAAAGGTGAGTTCAGGTCATTGATGGCGTGCAAGCTCTAGTAAAGAAAGGTGAGTTCAGGTCATTGATGGCGTGCAAGCTCTAGTAAAGAAAGGTGAGTTCAGGTCATTGATGATGTGCAAACTCTAGTAAAGAAAGGTGAGTTCAGGTCATTGATGACGTGCAAACTCTAGTAAAGAAAGGTGAGTTCAGGTCATTGATGGCGTGAAAGGTCTAGTAAATAAAGGTGAGTTCAGGTCATTTATGATGTGCAATCTCTAGTAAAGAAAGGTGAGTTCAGGTCATTGATGACGTGCAAACTCTAGTAAAGAAAGGTGAGTTCAGGTCATTGATGGCGTGCAAACTCTAGTAAAGAAAGGTGAGTTCAGGTCATTGATGGCGTGCAAACTCTAGTAAAGAAAGGTGAGTTCAGGTCATTGATGGCGTGCAAACTCTAGTAAAGAAAGGTGAGTTCAGGTCATTGATGGCGTGCAAGCTCTAGTAAAGAAAGGTGAGTTCAGGTCATTGATGGCGTGCAAGCTCTAGTGAAGAAAAGAGTGTTCAGGTTATTGATTACGTGCAAGCTCTAGTAAAGAAAGGTGAGTTAAGGCCATTGATGGCGTGCAAGATCTGGTAAAGAAAGGTGAGTTCAGGTCATTGATGGCGTGCAAGCTCTAGTAAAGAAAGGAAAGTTCAGGTCATTGATGTGTGAAAGCTGTGGTAAAGAAAGATGTATTCAGGTCATTGATGGCGTGCAAACTCTAGTAAAGAAAGGTGAGTTCAGGTTATTGATGGCGTGCAAACTCTAGTAAAGAAAGGTGAGTTCAGGTCATTGATGGTGTGCAAGCTCTAGTAAAGAAAGGTGAGTTCAGGTCATTGATGGCGTGCAAGCTCTAGTAAAGAAAGGTGAGTTCAGGTCATTGATGGCGTGCAAGCTCTAGTAAAGAAAGGTGAGTTCAGGTCATTGATGGCGTGCAAGCTCTAGTAAAGAAAGGTGAGTTCAGGTCATTGATGATGTGCAAACTCTAGTAAAGAAAGGTGAGTTCAGGTCATTGATGACGTGCAAACTCTAGTAAAGAAAGGTGAGTTCAGGTCATTGATGGCGTGAAAGGTCTAGTAAATAAAGGTGAGTTCAGGTCATTTATGATGTGCAATCTCTAGTAAAGAAAGGTGAGTTCAGGTCATTGATGACGTGCAAACTCTAGTAAAGAAAGGTGAGTTCAGGTCATTGATGGCGTGCAAACTCTAGTAAAGAAAGGTGAGTTCAGGTCATTGATGGCGTGCAAACTCTAGTAAAGAAAGGTGAGTTCAGGTCATTGATGGCGTGCAAACTCTAGTAAAGAAAGGTGAGTTCAGGTCATTGATGACGTGCAAACTCTAGTAAAGAAAGGTGAGTTCAGGTCATTGATGGCGTGAAAGCTCTAGTAAATAAAGGTGAGTTCAGGTCATTGATGATGTGCAATCTCTAGTAAAGAAAGGTGAGTTCAGGTCATTGATGACGTGCAAACTCTAGTAAAGAAAGGTGAGTTCAGGTCATTGATGGCGTGCAAACTCTAGTAAAGAAAGGTGAGTTCAGGTCATTGATGGCGTGCAAACTCTAGTAAAGAAAGGTGAGTTCAGGTCATTGATGGCGTGCAAACTCTAGTAAAGAAAGGTGAGTTCAGGTCATTGATGACGTGCAAACTCTAGTAAAGAAAGGTGAGTTCAGGTCATTGATGACGTGCAAACTCTAGTAAAGAAAGGTGAGTTCAGGTCATTGATGACGTGCAAACTCTAGTAAAGAAAGGTGAGTTCAGGTCATTGATGGCGTGCAAGCTCTAGTAAAGAAAGGTGAGTTCAGGTCATTGATGGCGTGCAAGCTCTAGTAAAGAAAGGTGAGTTCAGGTCATTGATGACGTGCAAACTCTAGTATAGAAAGGTGAGTTAAGGCCATTGATGGCGTGCAATATCTGGTAAAGAAAGGTGAGTTCAGGTCATTGATGGCGTGCAAGCTCTAGTAAAGAAAGGTGAGTTCAGGTCATTGATGGCGTGCAAGCTCTAGTAAAGAAAACAGTGTTCAGGTTATTGATTACGTGCAAGCTCTAGTAAAGAAAGGTGAGTTAAGGCCATTGATGGCGTGCAAGATCTGGTAAAGAAAGGTGAGTTCAGGTCATTGATGGCGTGCAAGCTCTAGTAAAGAAAGGTGAGTTCAGGTCATTGATGGCGTGCAAACTCTAGTAAAGAAAGGTGAGTTCAGGTCATTGATGACGTGCAAACTCTAGTAAAGAAAGGTGAGTTCAGGTCATTGATGACGTGCAAACTCTAGTAAAGAAAGGTGAGTTCAGGTCATTGATGGCGTGAAAGCTCTAGTAAATAAAGGTGAGTTCAGGTCATTGATGATGTGCAATCTCTAGTAAAGAAAGGTGAGTTCAGGTCATTGATGACGTGCAAACTCTAGTGAAGAAAGGTGAGTTCAGGTCATTGATGGCGTGCAAACACTTGTAAAGAAAAGTGAGTTCAGGTTATTGATGGCGTGCAAACTCTAGTAAAGAAAGGTGAGTTCAGGTCATTGATAGCGTGCAAGCTCTAGTAAAGAAAGGTGAGTTCAGGTCATTGATGGCGTGCAAGCTCTAGTAAGGAAAGGTGAGTTCAGGTCATTGATGGCGTGCAAGATCTAGTAAAGAAAGGTGAGTTCAGGTCATTGATGGCGTGCAAGCTCTAGTAAAGAAAGGTGAGTTCAGGTCATTGATGGCGTGCAAGCTCTAGTAAAGAAAGGTGAGTTCAGGTCATTGATGGCGTGCAAGCTCTAGTAAAGAAAGGTGAGTTCAGGTCATTGATGACGTGCAAACTCTAGTAAAGAAAGGTGAGTTCAGGTCATTGATGATGTGCAAACTCTAGTAAAGAAAGGTGAGTTCAGGTCATTGATGGGGTGAAAGCTCTAGTAAATAAAGGTGAGTTCAGGGCATTGATGATGTGCAATCTCTAGTAAAGAAAGGTGAGTTCAGGTCATTGATGACATGCAAACTCTAGTAAAGAAAGGTGAGTTCAGGTCATTGATGGCTTGCAAACTCTAGTAAAGAAAGGTGAGTTCAGGTCATTGATGGCGTGCAAACTCTAGTAAAGAAAGGTGAGTTTAGGTCATTGATGGCGTGCAAACTCTAGTAAAGAAAGGTGAGTGCAGGTCATTGATGGCGTGCAAACTCTAGTAAAGAAAGTTGAGTTCAGGTCATTGATGGCGTGCAAACTCTAGTAAAGAAAGGTGAGTTCAGGTCATTGATGACGTGCAAACTCTAGTAAAGAAAGGTGAGTTCAGGTCATTGATGGCGTGAAAGCTCTAGTAAATAAAGGTGAGTTCAGGTCATTGATGATGTGCAATCTCTAGTAAAGAAAGGTGAGTTCAGGTCATTGATGACGTGCAAACTCTAGAGAAGAAAGGTGAGTTCAGGTCATTGATGGCGTGCAAACTCTCGTAAAGAAAAGTGAGTTCAGGTCATTGATGGCGTGCAAACTCTAGTAAAGAAAGGTGAACTTCAGGTCATTCATGGCGTGCAAACTCTAGTAAAGAAAGGTGAGTTCAGGTCATTGATGGCGTGCAAACTCTAGTAAAGAAAGGTTAGTTCAGGTCATTGATGGCGTGCAAACTCTAGAAAAGAAAGGTGAGTTCAGGTTATTGATGACGTGCAAGCTCTAGTAAAGAAAGGTGAGTTCAGGTCATTGATGGAGTGAAAGCTCTAGTAAAGAAAGGTGAGTTAAGGTCGTTGATGGTATGCAAGCTCTAGTAAAGAAAGGTGAGTTCAGGTCATTGATGGCGTGCAAGCTCTAGTAAAGAAAGCTGAGTTCATGTCATAGATGGAGTGAAAGCTGTAGTAAAGAAAAGTGTGTTCAGGTTATTGATGACGTGCAAGCTCTAGTAAAGAAAGGTGAGTTCAGGTCATTGATGGCGTGCAAGGTCTAGTAAAGAAAGGTGAGTTCATGTCATTGATGGCGTGCAAGCGCTTGTAAATAAAGGTGAGTTCATGTCATTGATGGCGTTCAAGCTCTGGTAAAGAACGGTGAGTCCAGGTCATTTATGACGTGCAAGCTCTAGTAGAGAAAGGTGAGTTAAGGCCATTGATGGCGTGCAAGATCTGGTAAAGAAAGGTGAGTTCAGGTCATTGATGGCGTGCAAGCTCTAGTAAAGAAAGGAGAGTTCAGGTCATTGATGGCGTGCAAGCTCTAGTAAAGACAGGTGAGTTCAGGTCATTGATGGCGTGCAAGCTCTAGTAAAGAAAGGTGAGTTCAGGTCATTGATGGCGTGCAAGCTCTAGTAAAGAAAGGTGAGTTCAGGTCATTGATGGCGTGAAAGCTCTAGTGAATAAAGGTGAGTTCAGGTCATTGATGATGTGCAATCTCTAGTAAAGAAAGGTGAGTTCAGGTCATTGATGACGTGCAAACTCTAGTGAAGAAAGGTGAGTTCAGCTCATTGATGGCGTGCAAACTCTCGTAAAGAAAAGTGAGTTCAGGTCATTGATGGCGTGCAAACTCTAGTAAAGAAAGGTGAGTTCAGGTCATTCAAGGCGTGCAAACTCTAGTAAAGAAAGGTGAGTTCAGGTCATTGATGGCGTGCAAACTCTAGAAAAGAAAGGTGAGTTCAGGTTATTGATGACGTGCAAGCTCTAGTAAAGAAAGGTGAGTTCAGGTCATTGATGGAGTGAAAGCTCTAGTAAAGAAAGGTGAGTTAAGGTCGTTGATGGTGTGCAAGCTCTAGTAAAGAAAGGTGAGTTCAGGTCATTGATGGCGTGCAAGCTCTAGTAAAGAAAGGTGAGTTCATGTCATAGATGGAGTGAAAGCTGTAGTAAAGAAAAGTGTGTTCAGGTTATTGATGACGTGCAAGGTCTAGTAAAGAAAGGTGAGTTCATGTCATTGATGGCGTGCAAGTGCTTGTAAATAAAGGTGAGTTCATGTCATTGATGGCGTGCAAGCTCTGGTAAAGAACGGTGAGTCCAGGTCATTTATGACGTGCAAGCTCTAGTATAGAAAGGTGAGTTAAGGCCATTGATGGCGTGCAAGATCTGGTAAAGAAAGGTGAGTTCAGGTCATTGATGGCGTGCAAGCTCTAGTAAAGAAAGGAGAGTTCAGGTCATTGATGGTGTGCAAGCTCTAGTAAAGAAAGGTGAGTTCAGGTCATTGATGGCGTGCAAGCTCTAGTAAAGAAAGGTGAGTTCAGGTCATTGATGGCGTGCAAGCTCTAGTAAAGAAAGGTGAGTTCAGGTCATTGATGGCGTGCAAGCTCTAGTAAAGAAAGGTGAGTTCAGGTCATTGATGACGTGCAAACTCTAGTATAGAAAGGTGAGTTAAGGCCATTGATGGCGTGCAAGATCTGGTAAAGAAAGGTGAGTTCAGGTCATTGATGGCGTGCAAGCTCTAGTAAAGAAAGGTGAGTTCAGGTCATTGATGGCGTGCAAGCTCTAGTAAAGAAAAGAGTGTTCAGGTTATTGATTACGTGCAAGCTCTAGTAAAGAAAGGTGAGTTAAGGCCATTGATGGCGTGCAAGATCTGGTAAAGAAAGGTGAGTTCAGGTCATTGATGGCGTGCAAGCTCTAGTAAAGAAAGGAGAGTTCATGTCATTGATGTGTGAAAGCTGTGGTAAAGAAAGATGTATTCAGGTCATTGATGGCGTGCAAACTCTAGTAAAGAAAGGTGAGTTCAGGTTATTGATGGCGTGCAAACTCTAGTAAAGAAAGGTGAGTTCAGGTCATTGATGGTGTGCAAGCTCTAGTAAAGAAAGGTGAGTTCAGGTCATTGATGGCGTGCAAGCTCTAGTAAAGAAAGGTGAGTTCAGGTCATTGATGGCGTGCAAGCTCTAGTAAAGAAAGGTGAGTTCAGGTCATTGATGGCGTGCAAGCTCTAGTAAAGAAAGGTGAGTTCAGGTCATTGATGACGTGCAAACTCTAGTAAAGAAAGGTGAGTTCAGGTCATTGATGACGTGCAAACTCTAGTAAAGAAAGGTGAGTTCAGGTCATTGATGGCGTGCAAGCTCTAGTAAAGAAAGGTGAGATCAGGTCATTGATGGCGTGCAAGCTCTAGTAAAGAAAGGTGAGTTCAGGTCATTGATGACGTGCAAACTCTAGTATAGAAAGGTGAGTTAAGGCCATTGATGGCGTGCAAGATCTGGTAAAGAAAGGTGAGTTCAGGTCATTGATGGCGTGCAAGCTCTAGTAAAGAAAGGTGAGTTCAGGTCATTGATGGCGTGCAAGCTCTAGTAAAGAAAAGAGTGTTCAGGTTATTGATTACGTGCAAGCTCTAGTAAAGAAAGGTGAGTTAAGGCCATTGATGGCGTGCAAGATCTGGTAAAGAAGGTGAGTTCAGGTCATTGATGGCGTGCAAGCTCTAGTAAAGAAAGGAAAGTTCAGGTCATTGATGTGTGAAAGCTGTGGTAAAGAAAGATGTATTCAGGTCATTGATGGCGTGCAAACTCTAGTAAAGAAAGGTGAGTTCAGGTTATTGATGGCGTGCAAACTCTAGTAAAGAAAGGTGAGTTCAGGTCATTGATGGTGTGCAAGCTCTAGTAAAGAAAGGTGAGTTCAGGTCATTGATGGCGTGCAAGCTCTAGTAAAGAAAGGTGAGTTCAGGTCATTGATGGCGTGCAAGCTCTAGTAAAGAAAGGTGAGTTCAGGTCATTGATGGCGTGCAAGCTCTAGTAAAGAAAGGTGAGTTCAGGTCATTGATGATGTGCAAACTCTAGTAAAGAAAGGTGAGTTCAGGTCATTGATGACGTGCAAACTCTAGTAAAGAAAGGTGAGTTCAGGTCATTGATGGCGTGAAAGGTCTAGTAAATAAAGGTGAGTTCAGGTCATTTATGATGTGCAATCTCCAGTAAAGAAAGGTGAGTTCAGGTCATTGATGACGTGCAAACTCTAGTAAAGAAAGGTGAGTTCAGGTCATTGATGGCGTGCAAACTCTAGTAAAGAAAGGTGAGTTCAGGTCATTGATGGCGTGCAAACTCTGGTAAAGAAAGGTGAGTTCAGTCATTGATGGCGTGCAAACTCTAGTAAAGAAAGGTGAGTTCAGGTCATTGATCACGTGCAAACTCTAGTATAGAAAGGTGAGTTAAGGCCATTGATGGCGTGCAAGATCTGGTAAAGAAAGGTGAGTTCAGGTCATTGATGGCGTGCAAGCTCTAGTAAAGAAAGGTGAGTTCAGGTCATTGATGGCGTGCAAGCTCTAGTGAAGAAAAGAGTGTTCAGGTTATTGATTACGTGCAAGCTCTAGTAAAGAAAGGTGAGTTAAGGCCATTGATGGCGTGCAAGATCTGGTAAAGAAAGGTGAGTTCAGGTCATTGATGGCGTGCAAGCTCTAGTAAAGAAAGGAAAGTTCAGGTCATTGATGTGTGAAAGCTGTGGTAAAGAAAGATGTATTCAGGTCATTGATGGCGTGCAAACTCTAGTAAAGAAAGGTGAGTTCAGGTTATTGATGGCGTGCAAACTCTAGTAAAGAAAGGTGAGTTCAGGTCATTGATGGTGTGCAAGCTCTAGTAAAGAAAGGTGAGTTCAGGTCATTGATGGTGTGCAAGCTCTAGTAAAGAAAGGTGAGTTCAGGTCATTGATGGCGTGCAAGCTCTAGTAAAGAAAGGTGAGTTCAGGTCATTGATGGCGTGCAAGCTCTAGTAAAGAAAGGTGAGTTCAGGTCATTGATGATGTGCAAACTCTAGTAAAGAAAGGTGAGTTCAGGTCATTGATGACGTGCAAACTCTAGTAAAGAAAGGTGAGTTCAGGTCATTGATGGCGTGAAAGGTCTAGTAAATAAAGGTGAGTTCAGGTCATGTATGATGTGCAATCTCTAGTAAAGAAAGGTGAGTTCAGGTCATTGATGACGTGCAAACTCTAGTAAAGAAAGGTGAGTTCAGGTCATTGATGGCGTGCAAACTCTAGTAAAGAAAGGTGAGTTCAGGTCATTGATGGCGTGCAAACTCTAGTAAAGAAAGGTGAGTTCAGGTCATTGATGGCGTGCAAACTCTAGTAAAGAAAGTGAGTTCAGGTCATTGATGACGTGCAAACTCTAGTAAAGAAAGGTGAGTTCAGGTCATTGATGGCGTGAAAGCTCTAGTAAATAAAGGTGAGTTCAGGTCATTGATGATGTGCAATCTCTAGTAAAGAAAGGTGAGTTCAGGTCATTGATGACGTGCAAACTCTAGTAAAGAAAGGTGAGTTCAGGTCATTGATGGCGTGCAAACTCTAGTAAAGAAAGGTGAGTTCAGGTCATTGATGGCGTGCAAACTCTAGTAAAGAAAGGTGAGTTCAGGTCATTGATGGCATGCAAACTCTAGTAAAGAAAGGTGAGTTCAGGTCATTGATGACCTGCAAACTCTAGTAAAGAAAGGTGAGTTCAGGTCATTGATGACGTGCAAACTCTAGTAAAGAAAGGTGAGTTCAGGTCATTGATGACGTGCAAACTCTAGTAAAGAAAGGTGAGTTCAGGTCATTGATGACGTGCAAACTCTAGTGAAGAAAGGTGAGTTCAGGTCATTGATGGCGTGCAAACTCTTGTAAAGAAAAGTGAGTTCAGGTTATTGATTATGTGCAAGCTCTAGTAAAGAAAGGTGAGTTAAGGCCATTGATGGTGTGCAAGATCTGGTAAAGAAAGGTGAGTTCAGGTCATTGATGGCGTGCAAGCTCTAGTAAAGAAAGGTGAGTTCAGGTCATTGATGACGTGCAAACTCTAGTAAAGAAAGGTGAGTTCAGGTCATTGATGACGTGCAAACTCTAGTAAAGAAAGGTGAGTTCAGGTCATTGATGGCGTGAAAGCTCTAGTAAATAAAGGTGAGTTCAGGTCATTGATGATGTGCAATCTCTAGTAAAGAAAGGTGAGTTCAGGTCATTGATGACGTGCAAACTCTAGTGAAGAAAGGTGAGTTCAGGTCATTGATGGCGTGCAAACTCTTGTAAAGAAAAGTGAGTTCAGGTTATTGATGGCGTGCAAACTCTAGTAAAGAAAGGTGAGTTCAGGTCATTGATAGCGTGCAAGCTCTAGTAAAGAAAGGTGAGTTCAGGTCATTGATGGCGTGCAAGCTCTAGTAAGGAAAGGTGAGTTCAGGTCATTGATGGCGTGCAAGCTCTAGTAAAGAAAGGTGAGTTCAGGTCATTGATGGCGTGCAAACTCTAGTAAAGAAAGGTGAGTTCAGGTCATTGATGGCGTGCAAGCTCTAGTAAGGAAAGGTGAGTTCAGGTCATTGATGGCGTGCAAGCTCTAGTAAAGAAAGGTGAGTTCAGGTCATTGATGGCGTGCAAGCTCTAGTAAAGAAAGGTGAGTTCAGGTCATTGATGACGTGCAAACTCTAGTAAAGAAAGGTGAGTTCAGGTCATTGATGACGTGCAAACTCTAGTAAAGAAAGGTGAGTTCAGGTCATTGATGGGGTGAAAGCTCTAGTAAATAAAGGTGAGTTCAGGTCATTGATGATGTGCAATCTCTAGTAAAGAAAGGTGAGTTCAGGTCATTGATGACATGCAAACTCTAGTAAAGAAAGGTGAGTTCAGGTCATTGATGGCGTGCAAACTCTAGTAAAGAAAGGTGAGTTCAGGTCATTGATGGCGTGCAAACTCTAGTAAAGAAAGGTGAGTTTAGGTCATTGATGGGGTGCAAACTCTAGTAAAGAAAGGTGAGTGCAGGTCATTGATGGCGTGCAAACTCTAGTAAAGAAAGTTGAGTTCAGGTCATTGATGGCGTGCAAACTCTAGTAAAGAAAGGTGAGTTCAGGTCATTGATGACGTGCAAACTCTAGTAAAGAAAGGTGAGTTCAGGTCATTGATGGCGTGAAAGCTCTAGTAAATAAAGGTGAGTTCAGGTCATTGATGATGTGCAATCTCTAGTAAAGAAAGGTGAGTTCAGGTCATTGATGACGTGCAAACTCTAGAGAAGAAAGGTGAGTTCAGGTCATTGATGGCGTGCAAACTCTCGTAAAGAAAAGTGAGTTCAGGTCATTGATGGCGTGCAAACTCTAGTAAAGAAAGGTGAACTTCAGGTCATTCATGGCGTGCAAACTCTAGTAAAGAAAGGTGAGTTCAGGTCATTGATGGCGTGCAAACTCTAGTGAAGAAAGGTGAGTTCAGGTCATTGATGGCGTGCAAACTCTTGTAAAGAAAAGTGAGTTCAGGTTATTGATTACGTGCAAGCTCTAGTAAAGAAAGGTGAGTTAAGGCCATTGATGGTGTGCAAGATCTGGTAAAGAAAGGTGAGTTCAGGTCATTGATGGCGTGCAAGCTCTAGTAAAGAAAGGTGAGTTCAGGTCATTGATGACGTGCAAACTCTAGTAAGGAAGGTGAGTTCAGGTCATTGATGGCGTGCAAACTCTAGTAAAGAAAGGTGAGTTTAGGTCATTGATGGGGTGCAAACTCTAGTAAAGAAAGGTGAGTGCAGGTCATTGATGGCGTGCAAACTCTAGTAAAGAAAGTTGAGTTCAGGTCATTGATGGCGTGCAAACTCTAGTAAAGAAAGGTGAGTTCAGGTCATTGATGACGTGCAAACTCTAGTAAAGAAAGGTGAGTTCAGGTCATTGATGGCGTGAAAGCTCTAGTAAATAAAGGTGAGTTCAGGTCATTGATGATGTGCAATCTCTAGTAAAGAAAGGTGAGTTCAGGTCATTGATGACGTGCAAACTCTAGAGAAGAAAGGTGAGTTCAGGTCATTGATGGCGTGCAAACTCTCGTAAAGAAAAGTGAGTTCAGGTCATTGATGGCGTGCAAACTCTAGTAAAGAAAGGTGAACTTCAGGTCATTCATGGCGTGCAAACTCTAGTAAAGAAAGGTGAGTTCAGGTCATTGATGGCGTGCAAACTCTAGTAAAGAAAGGTTAGTTCAGGTCATTGATGGCGTGCAAACTCTAGAAAAGAAAGGTGAGTTCAGGTTATTGATGACGTGCAAGCTCTAGTAAAGAAAGGTGAGTTCAGGTCATTGATGGAGTGAAAGCTCTAGTAAAGAAAGGTGAGTTAAGGTCGTTGATGGGATGCAAGCTCTAGTAAAGAAAGGTGAGTTCAGGTCATTGATGGCGTGCAAGCTCTAGTAAAGAAAGGTGAGTTCATGTCATAGATGGAGTGAAAGCTGTAGTAAAGAAAAGTGTGTTCAGGTTATTGATGACGTGCAAGCTCTAGTAAAGAAAGGTGAGTTCAGGTCATTGATGGCGTGCAAGGTCTAGTAAAGAAAGGTGAGTTCATGTCATTGATGGCGTGCAAGCGCTTGTAAATAAAGGTGAGTTCATGTCATTGATGGCGTTCAAGCTCTGGTAAAGAACGGTGAGTCCAGGTCATTTATGACGTGCAAGCTCTAGTAGAGAAAGGTGAGTTAAGGCCATTGATGGCGTGCAAGATCTGGTAAAGAAAGGTGAGTTCAGGTCATTGATAGCGTGCAAGCTCTAGTAAAGAAAGGAGAGTTCAGGTCATTGATGGCGTGCAAGCTCTAGTAAAGACAGGTGAGTTCAGGTCATTGATGGCGTGCAAGCTCTAGTAAAGAAAGGTGAGTTCAGGTCATTGATGGCGTGCAAGCTCTAGTAAAGAAAGGTGAGTTCAGGTCATTGATGGCGTGAAAGCTCTAGTAAATAAAGGTGAGTTCAGGTCATTGATGATGTGCAATCTCTAGTAAAGAAAGGTGAGTTCAGGTCATTGATGACGTGCAAACTCTAGTGAAGAAAGGTGAGTTCAGCTCATTGATGGCGTGCAAACTCTCGTAAAGAAAAGTGAGTTCAGGTCATTGATGGCGTGCAAACTCTAGTAAAGAAAGGTGAGTTCAGGTCATTCAAGGCGTGCAAACTCTAGTAAAGAAAGGTGAGTTCAGGTCATTGATGGCGTGCAAACTCTAGAAAAGAAAGGTGAGTTCAGGTTATTGATGACGTGCAAGCTCTAGTAAAGAAAGGTGAGTTCAGGTCATTGATGGAGTGAAAGCTCTAGTAAAGAAAGGTGAGTTAAGGTCGTTGATGGTGTGCAAGCTCTAGTAAAGAAAGGTGAGTTCAGGTCATTGATGGCGTGCAAGCTCTAGTAAAGAAAGGTGAGTTCATGTCATAGATGGAGTGAAAGCTGTAGTAAAGAAAAGTGTGTTCAGGTTATTGATGACGTGCAAGGTCTAGTAAAGAAAGGTGAATTCATGTCATTGATGGCGTGCAAGTGCTTGTAAATAAAGGTGAGTTCATGTCATTGATGGCGTGCAAGCTCTGGTAAAGAACGGTGAGTCCAGGTCATTTATGACGTGCAAGCTCTAGTATAGAAAGGTGAGTTAAGGCCATTGATGGCGTGCAAGATCTGGTAAAGAAAGGTGAGTTCAGGTCATTGATGGCGTGCAAGCTCTAGTAAAGAAAGGAGAGTTCAGGTCATTGATGGTGTGCAAGCTCTAGTAAAGAAAGGTGAGTTCAGGTCATTGATGGCGTGCAAGCTCTAGTAAAGAAAGGTGAGTTCAGGTCATTGATGGCGTGCAAGCTCTAGTAAAGAAAGGTGAGTTCAGGTCATTGATGGCGTGCAAGCTCTAGTAAAGAAAGGTGAGTTCAGGTCATTGATGACGTGCAAACTCTAGTATAGAAAGGTGAGTTAAGGCCATTGATGGCGTGCAAGATCTGGTAAAGAAAGGTGAGTTCAGGTCATTGATGGCGTGCAAGCTCTAGTAAAGAAAGGTGAGTTCAGGTCATTGATGGCGTGCAAGCTCTAGTAAAGAAAAGAGTGTTCAGGTTATTGATTACGTGCAAGCTCTAGTAAAGAAAGGTGAGTTAAGGCCATTGATGGCGTGCAAGATCTGGTAAAGAAAGGTGAGTTCAGGTCATTGATGGCGTGCAAGCTCTAGTAAAGAAAGGAGAGTTCATGTCATTGATGTGTGAAAGCTGTGGTAAAGAAAGATGTATTCAGGTCATTGATGGCGTGCAAACTCTAGTAAAGAAAGGTGAGTTCAGGTTATTGATGGCGTGCAAACTCTAGTAAAGAAAGGTGAGTTCAGGTCATTGATGGTGTGCAAGCTCTAGTAAAGAAAGGTGAGTTCAGGTCATTGATGGCGTGCAAGCTCTAGTAAAGAAAGGTGAGTTCAGGTCATTGATGGCGTGCAAGCTCTAGTAAAGAAAGGTGAGTTCAGGTCATTGATGGCGTGCAAGCTCTAGTAAAGAAAGGTGAGTTCAGGTCATTGATGACGTGCAAACTCTAGTAAAGAAAGGTGAGTTCAGGTCATTGATGACGTGCAAACTCTAGTAAAGAAAGGTGAGTTCAGGTCATTGATGGCGTGCAAGCTCTAGTAAAGAAAGGTGAGTTCAGGTCATTGATGGCGTGCAAGCTCTAGTAAAGAAAGGTGAGTTCAGGTCATTGATGACGTGCAAACTCTAGTATAGAAAGGTGAGTTAAGGCCATTGATGGCGTGCAAGATCTGGTAAAGAAAGGTGAGTTCAGGTCATTGATGGCGTGCAAGCTCTAGTAAAGAAAGGTGAGTTCAGGTCATTGATGGCGTGCAAGCTCTAGTAAAGAAAAGAGTGTTCAGGTTATTGATTACGTGCAAGCTCTAGTAAAGAAAGGTGAGTTAAGGCCATTGATGGCGTGCAAGATCTGGTAAAGAAAGGTGAGTTCGGGTCATTGATGGCGTGCAAGCTCTAGTAAAGAAAGGAAAGTTCAGGTCATTGATGTGTGAAAGCTGTGGTAAAGAAAGATGTATTCAGGTCATTGATGGCGTGCAAACTCTAGTAAAGAAAGGTGAGTTCAGGTTATTGATGGCGTGCAAACTCTAGTAAAGAAAGGTGAGTTCAGGTCATTGATGGTGTGCAAGCTCTAGTAAAGAAAGGTGAGTTCAGGTCATTGATGGCGTGCAAGCTCTAGTAAAGAAAGGTGAGTTCAGGTCATTGATGGCGTGCAAGCTCTAGTAAAGAAAGGTGAGTTCAGGTCATTGATGGCGTGCAAGCTCTAGTAAAGAAAGGTGAGTTCAGGTCATTGATGATGTGCAAACTCTAGTAAAGAAAGGTGAGTTCAGGTCATTGATGACGTGCAAACTCTAGTAAAGAAAGGTGAGTTCAGGTCATTGATGGCGTGAAAGGTCTAGTAAATAAAGGTGAGTTCAGGTCATTTATGATGTGCAATCTCTAGTAAAGAAAGGTGAGTTCAGGTCATTGATGACGTGCAAACTCTAGTAAAGAAAGGTGAGTTCAGGTCATTGATGGCGTGCGAACTCTAGTAAAGAAAGGTGAGTTCAGGTCATTGATGGCGTGCAAACTCTAGTAAAGAAAGGTGAGTTCAGGTCATTGATGGCGTGCAAACTCTAGTAAAGAAAGGTGAGTTCAGGTCATTGATGGCGTGCAAGCTCTAGTAAAGAAAGGTGAGTTCAGGTCATTGATGGCGTACAAGCTCTAGTGAAGAAAAGAGTGTTCAGGTTATTGATTACGTGCAAGCTCTAGTAAAGAAAGGTGAGTTAAGGCCATTGATGGCGTGCAAGATCTGGTAAAGAAAGGTGAGTTCAGGTCATTGATGGCGTGCAAGCTCTAGTAAAGAAAGGAAAGTTCAGGTCATTGATGTGTGAAAGCTGTGGTAAAGAAAGATGTATTCAGGTCATTGATGGCGTGCAAACTCTAGTAAAGAAAGGTGAGTTCAGGTTATTGATGGCGTGCAAACTCTAGTAAAGAAAGGTGAGTTCAGGTCATTGATGGTGTGCAAGCTCTAGTAAAGAAAGGTGAGTTCAGGTCATTGATGGCGTGCAAGCTCTAGTAAAGAAAGGTGAGTTCAGGTCATTGATGGCGTGCAAGCTCTAGTAAAGAAAGGTGAGTTCAGGTCATTGATGGCGTGCAAACTCTAGTAAAGAAAGGTGAGTTCAGGTCATTGATGGGGTGAAAGCTCTAGTAAATAAAGGTGAGTTCAGGTCATTGATGATGTGCAATCTCTAGTAAAGAAAGGTGAGTTCAGGTCATTGATGACATGCAAACTCTAGTAAAGAAAGGTGAGTTCAGGTCATTGATGGCGTGCAAACTCTAGTAAAGAAAGGTGAGTTCAGGTCATTGATGGCGTGCAAACTCTAGTAAAGAAAGGTGAGTTTAGGTCATTGATGGGGTGCAAACTCTAGTAAAGAAAGGTGAGTGCAGGTCATTGATGGCGTGCAAACTCTAGTAAAGAAAGTTGAGTTCAGGTCATTGATGGCGTGCAAACTCTAGTAAAGAAAGGTGAGTTCAGGTCATTGATGACGTGCAAACTCTAGTAAAGAAAGGTGAGTTCAGGTCATTGATGGCGTGAAAGGTCTAGTAAATAAAGGTGAGTTCAGGTCATGTATGATGTGCAATCTCTAGTAAAGAAAGGTGAGTTCAGGTCATTGATGACGTGCAAACTCTAGTAAAGAAAGGTGAGTTCAGGTCATTGATGGCGTGCAAACTCTAGTAAAGAAAGGTGAGTTCAGGTCATTGATGGCGTGCAAACTCTAGTAAAGAAAGGTGAGTTCAGGTCATTGATGGCGTGCAAACTCTAGTAAAGAAAGTGAGTTCAGGTCATTGATGACGTGCAAACTCTAGTAAAGAAAGGTGAGTTCAGGTCATTGATGGCGTGAAAGCTCTAGTAAATAAAGGTGAGTTCAGGTCATTGATGATGTGCAATCTCTAGTAAAGAAAGGTGAGTTCAGGTCATTGATGACGTGCAAACTCTAGTAAAGAAAGGTGAGTTCAGGTCATTGATGGCGTGCAAACTCTAGTAAAGAAAGGTGAGTTCAGGTCATTGATGGCGTGCAAACTCTAGTAAAGAAAGGTGAGTTCAGGTCATTGATGGCATGCAAACTCTAGTAAAGAAAGGTGAGTTCAGGTCATTGATGACCTGCAAACTCTAGTAAAGAAAGGTGAGTTCAGGTCATTGATGACGTGCAAACTCTAGTAAAGAAAGGTGAGTTCAGGTCATTGATGACGTGCAAACTCTAGTAAAGAAAGGTGAGTTCAGGTCATTGATGACGTGCAAACTCTAGTGAAGAAAGGTGAGTTCAGGTCATTGATGGCGTGCAAACTCTTGTAAAGAAAAGTGAGTTCAGGTTATTGATTATGTGCAAGCTCTAGTAAAGAAAGGTGAGTTAAGGCCATTGATGGTGTGCAAGATCTGGTAAAGAAAGGTGAGTTCAGGTCATTGATGGCGTGCAAGCTCTAGTAAAGAAAGGTGAGTTCAGGTCATTGATGACGTGCAAACTCTAGTAAAGAAAGGTGAGTTCAGGTCATTGATGACGTGCAAACTCTAGTAAAGAAAGGTGAGTTCAGGTCATTGATGGCGTGAAAGCTCTAGTAAATAAAGGTGAGTTCAGGTCATTGATGATGTGCAATCTCTAGTAAAGAAAGGTGAGTTCAGGTCATTGATGACGTGCAAACTCTAGTGAAGAAAGGTGAGTTCAGGTCATTGATGGCGTGCAAACTCTTGTAAAGAAAAGTGAGTTCAGGTTATTGATGGCGTGCAAACTCTAGTAAAGAAAGGTGAGTTCAGGTCATTGATAGCGTGCAAGCTCTAGTAAAGAAAGGTGAGTTCAGGTCATTGATGGCGTGCAAGCTCTAGTAAGGAAAGGTGAGTTCAGGTCATTGATGGCGTGCAAGCTCTAGTAAAGAAAGGTGAGTTCAGGTCATTGATGGCGTGCAAGCTCTAGTAAAGAAAGGTGAGTTCAGGTCATTGATGGCGTGCAAGCTCTAGTAAAGAAAGGTGAGTTCAGGTCATTGATGACGTGCAAACTCTAGTAAAGAAAGGTGAGTTCAGGTCATTGATGACGTGCAAACTCTAGTAAAGAAAGGTGAGTTCAGGTCATTGATGGGGTGAAAGCTCTAGTAAATAAAGGTGAGTTCAGGTCATTGATGATGTGCAATCTCTAGTAAAGAAAGGTGAGTTCAGGTCATTGATGACATGCAAACTCTAGTAAAGAAAGGTGAGTTCAGGTCATTGATGGCGTGCAAACTCTAGTAAAGAAAGGTGAGTTCAGGTCATTGATGGCGTGCAAACTCTAGTAAAGAAAGGTGAGTTTAGGTCATTGATGGGGTGCAAACTCTAGTAAAGAAAGGTGAGTGCAGGTCATTGATGGCGTGCAAACTCTAGTAAAGAAAGTTGAGTTCAGGTCATTGATGGCGTGCAAACTCTAGTAAAGAAAGGTGAGTTCAGGTCATTGATGACGTGCAAACTCTAGTAAAGAAAGGTGAGTTCAGGTCATTGATGGCGTGAAAGCTCTAGTAAATAAAGGTGAGTTCAGGTCATTGATGATGTGCAATCTCTAGTAAAGAAAGGTGAGTTCAGGTCATTGATGACGTGCAAACTCTAGAGAAGAAAGGTGAGTTCAGGTCATTGATGGCGTGCAAACTCTCGTAAAGAAAAGTGAGTTCAGGTCATTGATGGCGTGCAAACTCTAGTAAAGAAAGGTGAACTTCAGGTCATTCATGGCGTGCAAACTCTAGTAAAGAAAGGTGAGTTCAGGTCATTGATGGCGTGCAAACTCTAGTGAAGAAAGGTGAGTTCAGGTCATTGATGGCGTGCAAACTCTTGTAAAGAAAAGTGAGTTCAGGTTATTGATTACGTGCAAGCTCTAGTAAAGAAAGGTGAGTTAAGGCCATTGATGGTGTGCAAGATCTGGTAAAGAAAGGTGAGTTCAGGTCATTGATGGCGTGCAAGCTCTAGTAAAGAAAGGTGAGTTCAGGTCATTGATGACGTGCAAACTCTAGTAAGGAAGGTGAGTTCAGGTCATTGATGGCGTGCAAACTCTAGTAAAGAAAGGTGAGTTTAGGTCATTGATGGGGTGCAAACTCTAGTAAAGAAAGGTGAGTGCAGGTCATTGATGGCGTGCAAACTCTAGTAAAGAAAGTTGAGTTCAGGTCATTGATGGCGTGCAAACTCTAGTAAAGAAAGGTGAGTTCAGGTCATTGATGACGTGCAAACTCTAGTAAAGAAAGGTGAGTTCAGGTCATTGATGGCGTGAAAGCTCTAGTAAATAAAGGTGAGTTCAGGTCATTGATGATGTGCAATCTCTAGTAAAGAAAGGTGAGTTCAGGTCATTGATGACGTGCAAACTCTAGAGAAGAAAGGTGAGTTCAGGTCATTGATGGCGTGCAAACTCTCGTAAAGAAAAGTGAGTTCAGGTCATTGATGGCGTGCAAACTCTAGTAAAGAAAGGTGAACTTCAGGTCATTCATGGCGTGCAAACTCTAGTAAAGAAAGGTGAGTTCAGGTCATTGATGGCGTGCAAACTCTAGTAAAGAAAGGTTAGTTCAGGTCATTGATGGCGTGCAAACTCTAGAAAAGAAAGGTGAGTTCAGGTTATTGATGACGTGCAAGCTCTAGTAAAGAAAGGTGAGTTCAGGTCATTGATGGAGTGAAAGCTCTAGTAAAGAAAGGTGAGTTAAGGTCGTTGATGGGATGCAAGCTCTAGTAAAGAAAGGTGAGTTCAGGTCATTGATGGCGTGCAAGCTCTAGTAAAGAAAGGTGAGTTCATGTCATAGATGGAGTGAAAGCTGTAGTAAAGAAAAGTGTGTTCAGGTTATTGATGACGTGCAAGCTCTAGTAAAGAAAGGTGAGTTCAGGTCATTGATGGCGTGCAAGGTCTAGTAAAGAAAGGTGAGTTCATGTCATTGATGGCGTGCAAGCGCTTGTAAATAAAGGTGAGTTCATGTCATTGATGGCGTTCAAGCTCTGGTAAAGAACGGTGAGTCCAGGTCATTTATGACGTGCAAGCTCTAGTAGAGAAAGGTGAGTTAAGGCCATTGATGGCGTGCAAGATCTGGTAAAGAAAGGTGAGTTCAGGTCATTGATAGCGTGCAAGCTCTAGTAAAGAAAGGAGAGTTCAGGTCATTGATGGCGTGCAAGCTCTAGTAAAGACAGGTGAGTTCAGGTCATTGATGGCGTGCAAGCTCTAGTAAAGAAAGGTGAGTTCAGGTCATTGATGGCGTGCAAGCTCTAGTAAAGAAAGGTGAGTTCAGGTCATTGATGGCGTGAAAGCTCTAGTAAATAAAGGTGAGTTCAGGTCATTGATGATGTGCAATCTCTAGTAAAGAAAGGTGAGTTCAGGTCATTGATGACGTGCAAACTCTAGTGAAGAAAGGTGAGTTCAGCTCATTGATGGCGTGCAAACTCTCGTAAAGAAAAGTGAGTTCAGGTCATTGATGGCGTGCAAACTCTAGTAAAGAAAGGTGAGTTCAGGTCATTCAAGGCGTGCAAACTCTAGTAAAGAAAGGTGAGTTCAGGTCATTGATGGCGTGCAAACTCTAGAAAAGAAAGGTGAGTTCAGGTTATTGATGACGTGCAAGCTCTAGTAAAGAAAGGTGAGTTCAGGTCATTGATGGAGTGAAAGCTCTAGTAAAGAAAGGTGAGTTAAGGTCGTTGATGGTGTGCAAGCTCTAGTAAAGAAAGGTGAGTTCAGGTCATTGATGGCGTGCAAGCTCTAGTAAAGAAAGGTGAGTTCATGTCATAGATGGAGTGAAAGCTGTAGTAAAGAAAAGTGTGTTCAGGTTATTGATGACGTGCAAGGTCTAGTAAAGAAAGGTGAATTCATGTCATTGATGGCGTGCAAGTGCTTGTAAATAAAGGTGAGTTCATGTCATTGATGGCGTGCAAGCTCTGGTAAAGAACGGTGAGTCCAGGTCATTTATGACGTGCAAGCTCTAGTATAGAAAGGTGAGTTAAGGCCATTGATGGCGTGCAAGATCTGGTAAAGAAAGGTGAGTTCAGGTCATTGATGGCGTGCAAGCTCTAGTAAAGAAAGGAGAGTTCAGGTCATTGATGGTGTGCAAGCTCTAGTAAAGAAAGGTGAGTTCAGGTCATTGATGGCGTGCAAGCTCTAGTAAAGAAAGGTGAGTTCAGGTCATTGATGGCGTGCAAGCTCTAGTAAAGAAAGGTGAGTTCAGGTCATTGATGGCGTGCAAGCTCTAGTAAAGAAAGGTGAGTTCAGGTCATTGATGACGTGCAAACTCTAGTATAGAAAGGTGAGTTAAGGCCATTGATGGCGTGCAAGATCTGGTAAAGAAAGGTGAGTTCAGGTCATTGATGGCGTGCAAGCTCTAGTAAAGAAAGGTGAGTTCAGGTCATTGATGGCGTGCAAGCTCTAGTAAAGAAAAGAGTGTTCAGGTTATTGATTACGTGCAAGCTCTAGTAAAGAAAGGTGAGTTAAGGCCATTGATGGCGTGCAAGATCTGGTAAAGAAAGGTGAGTTCAGGTCATTGATGGCGTGCAAGCTCTAGTAAAGAAAGGAGAGTTCATGTCATTGATGTGTGAAAGCTGTGGTAAAGAAAGATGTATTCAGGTCATTGATGGCGTGCAAACTCTAGTAAAGAAAGGTGAGTTCAGGTTATTGATGGCGTGCAAACTCTAGTAAAGAAAGGTGAGTTCAGGTCATTGATGGTGTGCAAGCTCTAGTAAAGAAAGGTGAGTTCAGGTCATTGATGGCGTGCAAGCTCTAGTAAAGAAAGGTGAGTTCAGGTCATTGATGGCGTGCAAGCTCTAGTAAAGAAAGGTGAGTTCAGGTCATTGATGGCGTGCAAGCTCTAGTAAAGAAAGGTGAGTTCAGGTCATTGATGACGTGCAAACTCTAGTAAAGAAAGGTGAGTTCAGGTCATTGATGACGTGCAAACTCTAGTAAAGAAAGGTGAGTTCAGGTCATTGATGGCGTGCAAGCTCTAGTAAAGAAAGGTGAGTTCAGGTCATTGATGGCGTGCAAGCTCTAGTAAAGAAAGGTGAGTTCAGGTCATTGATGACGTGCAAACTCTAGTATAGAAAGGTGAGTTAAGGCCATTGATGGCGTGCAAGATCTGGTAAAGAAAGGTGAGTTCAGGTCATTGATGGCGTGCAAGCTCTAGTAAAGAAAGGTGAGTTCAGGTCATTGATGGCGTGCAAGCTCTAGTAAAGAAAAGAGTGTTCAGGTTATTGATTACGTGCAAGCTCTAGTAAAGAAAGGTGAGTTAAGGCCATTGATGGCGTGCAAGATCTGGTAAAGAAAGGTGAGTTCGGGTCATTGATGGCGTGCAAGCTCTAGTAAAGAAAGGAAAGTTCAGGTCATTGATGTGTGAAAGCTGTGGTAAAGAAAGATGTATTCAGGTCATTGATGGCGTGCAAACTCTAGTAAAGAAAGGTGAGTTCAGGTTATTGATGGCGTGCAAACTCTAGTAAAGAAAGGTGAGTTCAGGTCATTGATGGTGTGCAAGCTCTAGTAAAGAAAGGTGAGTTCAGGTCATTGATGGCGTGCAAGCTCTAGTAAAGAAAGGTGAGTTCAGGTCATTGATGGCGTGCAAGCTCTAGTAAAGAAAGGTGAGTTCAGGTCATTGATGGCGTGCAAGCTCTAGTAAAGAAAGGTGAGTTCAGGTCATTGATGATGTGCAAACTCTAGTAAAGAAAGGTGAGTTCAGGTCATTGATGACGTGCAAACTCTAGTAAAGAAAGGTGAGTTCAGGTCATTGATGGCGTGAAAGGTCTAGTAAATAAAGGTGAGTTCAGGTCATTTATGATGTGCAATCTCTAGTAAAGAAAGGTGAGTTCAGGTCATTGATGACGTGCAAACTCTAGTAAAGAAAGGTGAGTTCAGGTCATTGATGGCGTGCGAACTCTAGTAAAGAAAGGTGAGTTCAGGTCATTGATGGCGTGCAAACTCTAGTAAAGAAAGGTGAGTTCAGGTCATTGATGGCGTGCAAACTCTAGTAAAGAAAGGTGAGTTCAGGTCATTGATGGCGTGCAAGCTCTAGTAAAGAAAGGTGAGTTCAGGTCATTGATGGCGTACAAGCTCTAGTGAAGAAAAGAGTGTTCAGGTTATTGATTACGTGCAAGCTCTAGTAAAGAAAGGTGAGTTAAGGCCATTGATGGCGTGCAAGATCTGGTAAAGAAAGGTGAGTTCAGGTCATTGATGGCGTGCAAGCTCTAGTAAAGAAAGGAAAGTTCAGGTCATTGATGTGTGAAAGCTGTGGTAAAGAAAGATGTATTCAGGTCATTGATGGCGTGCAAACTCTAGTAAAGAAAGGTGAGTTCAGGTTATTGATGGCGTGCAAACTCTAGTAAAGAAAGGTGAGTTCAGGTCATTGATGGTGTGCAAGCTCTAGTAAAGAAAGGTGAGTTCAGGTCATTGATGGCGTGCAAGCTCTAGTAAAGAAAGGTGAGTTCAGGTCATTGATGGCGTGCAAGCTCTAGTAAAGAAAGGTGAGTTCAGGTCATTGATGGCGTGCAAGCTCTAGTAAAGAAAGGTGAGTTCAGGTCATTGATGATGTGCAAACTCTAGTAAAGAAAGGTGAGTTCAGGTCATTGATGACGTGCAAACTCTAGTAAAGAAAGGTGAGTTCAGGTCCTTGATGGCGTGAAAGGTCAGGTAAATAAAGGTGAGTTCAGGTCATTTATGATGTGCAATCTCTAGTAAAGAAAGGTGAGTTCAGGTCATTGATGACGTGCAAACTCTAGTAAAGAAAGGTGAGTTCAGGTCATTGATGGCGTGCAAACTCTAGTAAAGAAAGGTGAGTTCAGGTCATTGATGGCGTGCAAACTCTAGTAAAGAAAGGTGAGTTCAGGTCATTGATGACGTGCAAACTCTAGTAAAGAAAGGTGAGTTCAGGTCATTGATGGCGTGAAAGCTCTAGTAAATAAAGGTGAGTTCAGGTCATTGATGATGTGCAATCTCTAGTAAAGAAAGGTGAGTTCAGGTCATTGATGACGTGCAAACTCTAGTAAAGAAAGGTGAGTTCAGGTCATTGATGGCGTGCAAACTCTAGTAAAGAAAGGTGAGTTCAGGTCATTGATGGCGTGCAAACTCTAGTAAAGAAAGGTGAGTTCAGGTCATTGATGGCGTGCAAACTCTAGTAAAGAAAGGTGAGTTCAGGTCATTGATGACGTGCAAACTCTAGTACAGAAAGGTGAGTTCAGGTCATTGATGACGTGCAAACTCTAGTAAAGAAAGGTGAGTTCAGGTCATTGATGACGTGCAAACTCTAGTAAAGAAAGGTGAGTTCAGGTCATTGATGGCGTGCAAGCTCTAGTAAAGAAAGGTGAGTTCAGGTCATTGATGGCGTGCAAGCTCTAGTAAAGAAAGGTGAGTTCAGGTCATTGATGACGTGCAAACTCTAGTATAGAAAGGTGAGTTAAGGCCATTGATGGCGTGCAAGATCTGGTAAAGAAAGGTGAGTTCAGGTCATTGATGGCGTGCAAGCTCTAGTAAAGAAAGGTGAGTTCAGGTCATTGATGGCGTGCAAGCTCTAGTAAAGAAAACAGTGTTCAGGTTATTGATTACGTGCAAGCTCTAGTAAAGAAAGGTGAGTTAAGGCCATTGATGGCGTGCAAGATCTGGTAAAGAAAGGTGAGTTCAGGTCATTGATGGCGTGCAAGCTCTAGTAAAGAAAGGAAAGTTCAGGTCATTGATGTGTGAAAGCTGTGGTAAAGAAAGATGTATTCAGGTCATTGATGGCGTGCAAACTCTAGTAAAGAAAGGTGAGTTCAGGTTATTGATGGTGTGCAAACTCTAGTAAAGAAAGGTGAGTTCAGGTCATTGATGGTGTGCAAGCTCTAGTAAAGAAAGGTGAGTTCAGGTCATTGATGGCGTGCAAGCTCTAGTAAAGAAAGGTGAGTTCAGGTCATTGATTTTTTTGTTTAAATATCCTTTATTAGGGGTATAGGAGAAGAGATTACGAGAGCAAACCGCTTGAACAGCCATGAACGAGCGGGTATTGACAAAATCTCTCAAACGACAGAGATTACCAGTCCTCACCGCTATACCTACATGCAACAGACTTAGCCAAAGCTATCCTCACACATGACATTGACGTTGCGTTCCTCACTGAGACCTCGCTAAATAAGACCTCTCCTCCCTGCCTAGACATGCTGGTACCACCTGGTTTCTCCCTCATCTCCAAAGAGAGGATAGAAAAACGAGGAGGTGGGTTCGCTATCATCCACAAGGACAGCTGGAGCATCACAGAAACCTCCTCCTTCGAGTACGACTCATTTGAATGTCTATCCACTGTCATCAAGACCAAAGACAACGACTCTACTGTGCCATCTACTCTATCACCCCCCGGGCAGAAACAACGAGTTTGGAGAACAACTATCCAACCTGATTGCACAAGACGCTCTCGGCGATTCCAAAAACCTAATTCTTGGTGACCTGAATCTCCGATGGAACGAAACTCATAACCCTCTAATCAGATCGCTATCCAGCCTCCTCGCTGACAACAACCTTACTCAACACTGTACTGAGGAGACACATTACAAAGGAGCCATACTGGACGCCATCATTGCACAAAAGAATTCAATCACGGTCAACCACATACTTCCCGTTGACTGGTCAGATCATCATATGATCTTATTTCACATCAATCACCCCATCATCCCGCTTAAACCTCCTCAAGACACCCCCAAATGGCCGAGAAACCTCTCCCAAGTACCCCAAGACATCATAGAAGGTCAGCTAAGTTCACTTCTTCCAGACAACTCTCTGCACCTTTCGATCAATGATCTCATCTACCACTATAACTCCGAGCTAGTCTCCATTCTCGATAATCTAGCTCCTCTAAAGCTCAAAAGAAGCCGTGCCACCCCATCTAGAACCTGGTTCAATGCGGACCTCAACGCAGAAAGAAGAACCCTGAGAGCCAAAGAAAGAAAGTGGAGAAACAACCCAACAGCCATCCTTTGCTTACAACTAAAAACAGCCCGCAGGAAGTATAACAACCATATCAAAAACAAGAAATCCAGCTTCTTCCGAGAGGCACTAGCCAATTCCAAAAACAGACCTAAGGAGCTCTACAACATAATCAGACATCAAACATCCAAGCCTCTGCCCACACCCCTGCAGGCGTCCAAAGAACTATGCGATAACTTTGCCAGCTTCTTCAACGATAAGGTCTTAAAAATAGAATTATCTCTAGACATCAACAACTTACACCTCCAGAAGAGCAACGCGGCTATCCCACAGGCCCTCCCATCCGGCTCCTCTCCCCTCCTTTGGCTAAGCTTTCGCCCCGTGCAGGAAACTGAGATAATCTCGTTGATCTCGACCTCAAAACCATCAGCACACATCTCAGACCCCATTCCTCCCTCACTAATCAAAAAAATGAAGCTCACCTTAGCACCTATCTGGGGCAAAATCATAAACAGCTCCCTACAAAGCGGAGTGGTCCCCAACTGTCTAAAAATGGGACAAGTCACCCCTCTGCTGAAAAAACCCGGTCTTGACTCAACTGACTTGAACAATTTCAGACCGATATCTAACCTCCCTCTGCTCGCTAAAACACTGGAACGCTGCATACTCCTGCAATTGACGCATCATCTGGACAACATCAATCTCCTGGACCCCCTCCAATCCGGCATCAGACAAGGCCGCAGCACAGAAACCGCAATGCTGAACATCATAGACGACATTCACGGTTCTCTTGACGCAGACAAGTGCTGCCTCCTCATACTCCTTAATCTATCCGCAGCTTTCCACACGGTGGACCATAAGCTCCTCATCAAGACTCTGCAAGTAAGAGATGGCCTCGGCGAGGTAGTTCTCGAGTGGTTTTCCTCCTTTCTACATAACCGCTCGCAAATAATAAAAATGAAGAACTTCACCTCCGAAACTCAGCAAGTCAACAAGGGTGTCCCCCAAGGATCAGTACTTTCTCCTCAGCTCTTCAACATCTATATGGAACCGCTCGCCAAACTACTCAGGAATGCCAACATCCACTTCCACCTCTACGCGGATGACACGCAGATCTACCTGGAAACCTCTTCTCTTAATGACATCCACAGACTAAATGCTGTCCTAAATGATGTTCAAGATTGGCTGACAAAGAATCACCTGAAACTCAATCCCGACAAGACCGAAACTCTTCTCATCTCAAACAAAGAAGACAACCCTCAAATCATCGAGTGGCTGAAGTCGATCGATGCTCTTAAAGGTACTCTCACGCTAGCTGACTCCGTAAAATCTCTGGGTTTCACCCTAGACCCCAAACTAACCTTGACAAACCACATTAAGAACTCGGCAAAAAGTGCATTCTTTAACCTCAGACTTCTGAACAAAATCAAACCTTTCATTCCCAACAAGGACCTTAAACTAGCCACGCAATCTCTAGTCCTATCTAGACTAGACTATGGGAACTCAATCCTAACAGGCATCCCAAAATCGCACCTGGCCCCATTAAAAACAACACTGCATGCGGCAGCGAGAATGATCACAGGATGCAAAAAATCTGACCACATCTCCCCAGCACTCAAAGAACTTGAATGGCTCCCGGTGGAAATGCGTAGCACCTTCAGAACGGCCTGCCTAACCCACAAGGCCCTCCACACCGGAAAACCAGAATACTTGGCAAACAAGCTCAAAAAAGCTGGCCAAGCTAGAAATTTGAGAAGCTCTAACTCCCTGCTGCTCATCCTACCAAACACCAGAAAGAAGAGAACTGCGGACTGCTCCTTCACAGGAAATTCCCCCAAAATATGGAACTCTATCCCCCCGCACATCAGAACCATACCGTCCTATGCGGAATTCAAGAGCCAACTCAAATCCTTGTTCCTTATCCGTTCCCTAGGTCATGGGTAACTAGGATCAGCAATCATCCCCAGAACTATTGTGTTATCTCTGTATCTTATTACCAAGAAGTCCTACTGTACGAACTTTTCCTCCTCCCAAATTGTCTTTCGTTGATCGCCTTTACTTGTTACGTGTCTTTTTGTTCACCTTTTCATTCCTTTTACTGTAAAGCGCTCTGCTACCTTCCGGTCTTGTTAGCGCTATAGAAAACTTCTAAATAAAAAAAATAAAAAAAAATTGTAAAAACGTTAATAGAACGAAAAGAAACGGAGGAATATATTTCGGACATGTGCAACTCATATACCAGCAGCCATAGGCATCACTTTGTCGTACGTTTTTGCTACCACACCCTCACAGCCTATGAGGAGAGATACCAGAACAAAAGGCCTGAACGCCTTGCGAACTTGTACAGAAAGGTAGACGTAGGAGATGAGAGCGAGTGTGATGTGACGGAACTCTTCGCGCATACGCTGGAAGTCTTCCGCCACCTCACTGAACACGAACCGATAGCTAGGAACACGACTCCTGTAACGACCGAACCCCCAATAGAGAAAGTTGACACCATGATGCCAATAAAGGAGGCCGCTCCCTACTGGGTCCCCCCACGAGGTCAGGGAACTAATGACGACATTAACCATCAGGACGCAAAGGGAAGGGTGGTTTATAACTGGGTATACCAACCCTGGGACCGACAGGACATCCTGACATTCCGAAAAACCTTACCGGACTTGCGAAAGAACCCCACAGCCTTTTATACAGAGCTAAGTACGGCCCTAGGTTCGACAATCATGACCTTAGCAGACATCGACTTATTTTTCGGGTTATGTCTACCAGCTGATGTGTGGAAGCAAATCCGGAAAGTCGACCACCTTGAGCTGTTCGGACATACCTGGATACAACTCGATGGCATAGATAAACAACGAGATCCCGGACAGAAACCCTTAAAGGCTATCTTAGAACTCCCAGACAAAATTGTTCAAAAACTAAAGACACTGATCCCTGAGAAAAAGGTAGACTGGTCGATCGTAACGGCTTGCCGTCAGAAACCCCAAGAAGATGTCTCCGAATACTTTTCTCGATTCGAGGCGGTGTTTTCTGACTATAGTGGTCAGGACATGACCACTGCAACCGGACATCACCTGTTTGTCTAAAATTATGTTAAAGGTCTGTTACAGGAAGTCTCACAGAAACTGCAGACTAGCGAGAGTAGTTGGGCGGCCTCAAAACCCGCGGCTATCCTTCAGATGGCCCAGTACTATAAGCATCAAAAGAACGAAAATGATAGGGCATCAGAGAAAAATAAGAAAGACCTCAAAGAAAGGGTTATGATTGCACAGTTCCAGGGAGTGACTATAGGAAAGGAACCATACAAAGGGAATTACCAACCAAATGCCCCTAGAAACCCGCCTCCTAGAGATAATGCACCCACATCCTACGCTGGTCGTAGAGATTTGAGTGAAAACCAGTGTGCGTTCTTTAAAGGACTCGGACATTGGAAATTCCAGTACCCGATTCTGCTAGAAATTATCAGGAATAAGGAGACGAGGGACTCCACGAACGAACCGAGAAATAGAGAACGTGGGCGAGGGTACACGAATGATAATAGCGACGAAAGGCCCGGCAAAACGAACACATTTGACCGTCCCCGACAGAACCAGTGCCAACAGTCTGATCACGACAACACGTACGACTTTGCATAGGACTGCCAAAGGCAAGGGAGGGATCCAGTCGAGCTCTATGTTGACCAGCAAGGCCCTTATGTCACCGCTAAGGTCCAAGGCACGAAGTCTCCATTTTTGGTAGACACAGGAGCAACACGTAGTGCTTTATCTAAACGACTGATTCCATGGGCACCCTTGTCTGGCTCACATGTAACATCGATAGGTTTTGATGGAACGCCCTCCACTAATCCCTTGTCCACACCAATCCCTTTTGCTTTGGAAAACCACGCTACTGACACGACATTCCTACTCTCCTCCAACACCCCCGATACCATTATGGGTTTTGACTTGTTGAAGCATTTCTGAGCCACCATTAGATGCTCAATGGACGGAGTCCGAGTCATTTTATACGATATTGCCCTGAGAAGACGAGAAGCGGGTTGGATATGTAGACTACGCTGTATTGAACTCGGTCACAATACCGAGGACGAGTTACACCACTTCCTTGAATAGTTCTGCATCGTACCTCTGTTCTCTAGACCCCTTGAAATACATATTGCATTACTGTATATCCAACTGCATGTTATACAAGTGAGGTCCACTGCGGAGGGAGCACTCTGCAAATACCATTTCTCCTGGATAGGACTCGGTACACCTTAGCACAATAACACTATACTAACAAAATGATATTGGATAAGAGGAGTCCATTAATTTAAAAGTATGTGAAATTGTGCAAGAATAACCCGGGCTGGCTTTGTACACATGTGCACTCTTTCACACTCCTTTACACACACACCCCCCTCCCCACCTCACACCTCCCTTCCTAACTTTTTAAGGGTCAAGATTGGTTAATATGCCGTAAACATCTATCTTGGAGGACTGCCACTATGCAATTTGCAAGCGCTGTCCCTTGGTTCTCATTCCACGCAAATAATAATTTTCTTCGTATGGAATATGCAACATAATAACAATAACACAGGCCAAGATGGCTGCCGTTTTTGCCCCGTCCCCATGTAATGACATTCTGGTGCTTTCCAGCTCTTTCGTAGTAATCGGCCGTTTTATAGATTTGACTCGGTTTTCGTTATTATTCGCTTGATTATTTATAATGTACACACCCAAATGTGCTTGTTTTAATTCAGCGTATCGGTTGGATTAAAAGTGAAATATATTTTACTTTCACTGCTGTTGGGTAAACAATGTTTATTAAACAAACTCTTTGTAGAATTGCCCCAGAAGTCAATAAATGTTGTGATTATCGACACATTGCCCTAGGCTTCGGTTTTATTCTAAGCATCTGTTTCAAAAACATAGGCTAAGATGGCCGCCGTTTTTGACTACACTTATTGCGGTCTTTTTATGACGCCCTCCGCCTTGTACTCCGGGATTCTGCCAAAAAATACACCACGCTTGGGTAAACAATGATTATTAAACAAACTTTTTGTAGAATTGCCCCACAAGTCAATAAATGCAGTGATTATCGACACATTGCCCTAGGCTTCGGTTTTACTTAAAGCATCTGTTTCAAAAACATAGGCTAAGATGGCCGCCGTTTTTGACTACACTTATTGCGGTCCTTTTATGACGTCGTCCGCCTTGTACTCCGGGATTCCGCAAAAAAATACACCTTGCTCGGGTTTTTACTATTATCAGTCTTTACCTTGCCCAAAATATAAACTCTAGAGTGTAGGGGTTATTATTACATGTCAACAGGTTTGAATCGGACAATTGGCTGGTAAATCGGTAAAATTTATTTCTTCTTCACTCGATTTTGGTTCATCTGGGTAAATTTCATAAACTGTCTGGAATGATCTCTTCAAAATGAAATTTCTATCAGGAGTGACGATCCATTGCATTTAATCAATAGTGCATACCAAGCACAGGGTCTTGTAGCCACTTGAAACGCACTACAAGATGGCCGCCGCTTTCCCTCCAGGAAGCAATAGCGCAATAGCTCAGTTTTCAAGTCGGCATTCTGGCGCGAAAAACACAGCTGTGACCATTTGAAACGAATTAATACCTGTATATAAGCCTGTGTTGTAATCAGAATGGTTGAACACAGCGACCTTGCGGGTGTTTCGGCGGGACGTAGGTTTGGTGGATGGGCGCCGGCTGCTTTGAACACAAACGGTAAGACTGTGAGGCCAAAGCCTACTTTTGGCTTTTGACTCTGCCCAAGGCCTACTCTGCCCATGTATCCAACCTTTTGTTTAGTAGCCTTTTTTTAAATTAATGGCACTAGGTTTATCACTATAATTAAGCATTCTTACTACTAAAAACCTATGAGAGGTATTGCTTAGTGTGATGAGCCTTATATTCAAGGCCATATTCCTAATTTGGGCAAGATGGCCTTTAAGGCCTTCGCTTTCAATCTCCCACATATGTAAATTACGATTTGGTCAATGCGGATGGGCATGTTTACATAAGTCTTTGGGGACGGATATAATGTAGATATCTGATCACATATCCTTGATCTCCCACATATGTAAATTACGAATTGGTCAATGCGGTTGGGCATATTTACATAAGCCTATGGGGACGGATATAATGTAGATACCTGATCACATATCCATGATCTCTAAATTATTTACTGAATTACAACAAACATCCTCTATATTTATTCTTCACTTGGCAGGCCTACTGGAATACAGTGCCCACCTCCTTCTTCTGGGGACCTATAGGACATCCTTGTCCCCTGATATTTTGTCAATATTACAGGTAAACTTTCTTGCGACAGAGTTTTTTTCTTACATCCCAACTGCAGGCTTTGCTTATTTATGCCATTTATTTATATATATCCTTTATATGTTTTTCAGAACATGTATAAGATGTTCAAACATATGAATCTTTGAAGAGTTTTCACTGTCTATATTCAGGAATCCAACCTGACCTAGTCCAGACCCAATACATAAATACATAGTAAGTCAAGTTAATGCCCTGACCAGACATGTTAAAGTGTAGGAATCTCCTATTCTGTCTCTCATTTCGCATCTTACCGAATCTGACTCTGTTTTTACTTTCCCTTCTGTTCCCTGGAGGTACAACCCAGCTTGTTCCATACTGATTGAGAAAAGGAAACATCAGAAATTTAATACACCAATAAGTGCACAATGGATGATTGAATCTGGGAACACGTGGTCCAGACTCTCCAATTTCGGCATACTCTCACTCCTTATGGGACAGCTTACATTTACATAAGGTAATTAAGTCAACTGCTTATATTTTCTGGTGAACAAAGGGTTTATAATATGACCGACCCTGTCTCCCTGACTATCCTTGATGTGAGCACATCCTTCTGGGTTTTTCTCAATAACATTAGATTTCAGACATACTCTAACATCAGATTGCTTTCTGCCTTTTGGTACGACCCCTGGGGGGGGGGGCCCCTACTCTTCTCAGTTTTTCCGCGCCATGAATCACTTGGTCATATATGAAGAAATTTGCTTATAGCCAAGTAATTTCCAAAATGATATTGCGAATATCCATCAAGTTTTTCCCTATCAACGTGTTATGTCCTATACTCAGTGTCTAATTGAGGTTCTTTTCCTCTATAAATGTTTATATTGTATATAGATTCACTTGTACATAATAGTTCATTTACACATAGGCACTCAATTGTTCATTTACATATAGGCATTCTTCCTTCGCCTAATTCTTTTTGTTTAGAAATAAATGTAAAGCACTGATTGCCTGATCAAAGATTTATACCTTTATATATGTAAATATTGTATATACAAACTTTAGTGTACATAGATGTTGATGTCAAAGATAGAGGCCTTTTTTCATCATGGTTTCTGAGGATTGATGCTGTTTGTTCGTACAAGCTCCTATGCCCATGTTTTAACATGTGTTTTAAAAAATGTTTTGTAAACTGTGTATGTTGTTGAAATGTTTGTCATTTTATGTAGCTAGTAGAGTAATCATCTGTTTGTATGTTTTTACCGACAGCCCTGAAGAAGTCCCAGCTTGGGACGAAACGCGTCGGCTGTACATTGTTTATGAATACATTGAAAATAAAGATCACTTGAAGATTAACAACATCCCGTTAATGCAAAACTTCCTTTTTTCTTGCTTATTAATAGCATTGGAATCTGTTCATTGTCTTTTGTGGTGCACCTTTGCAGTTGTTTAACTTGTATATAATTCCATAAGGAATCAGCACAGTAACGATGGGTGCCAGTCAGTGTGCACACACTTCCCTTTAGTCATCTTGGGGTCAATTATCATTTGGGGTGAAAAATAGTCAGGTGCTGACATTAGGAAGGGTCCGTCGTTATACCTTTGGTATTCATTTCAGTTCACCCTTAAAAGCACTGCTATACCCCGTATTGGGCGTATACGATTGTCTCATTGAGATCCCTATATAAACAAAGTGATCTCAAATATGCTGAGTTTTAAAGATAGACGGCAGGAGCTTGCCCAGGAACTCTTTACACCTGGGGCCAAACCAATTGGCACAACAACTCCAAAGGAGGATGGTTTAAAAGCCAAATTCCAAAAATTAGAAAAACTAAAAAAGAATGAGATGTCCCGTTGGTGGGATGGCACCACCTTGGGGAAGTACATAGAGAATGAGAAAGTCCCACGAGGGTTGAGGATACTCATCTTCCCCACGTTTGAAGACTTAGACACTGACCAATTAGAGGATTGGGAAAACAACTTGCGGAACGCTTCATTTACAATGATGCGTATACTTATAAAGAATGCTGAAAAAAAGGGAGCAAAAGCTCAGGAGGAAATAGAGGAGTTGGAAAAGGAGATAGCACTTTCAGAACTGAAAGAGGTAATTAAGAAGAACTATGCCATACTAGATGGTGTGCTAGAAAAACATCAGACTTACCTGAGGGATAAGAAACTAAAGAAAATAAGAAGGGATGACAAGGACTATAGTGACGGCAGAGTTTATACCTTCTCTCACAAATATGACAAGGTGAAAGTCCCGGGAGAAGACAAAAGAAAGAGAGCAGAGACTCCGGAAATGAGCTCTGCGAGCAGTTTTACATCACTCTCCTCAGTTGCAAGCTCTGTCTCCTCTACTGAACCCTTGAGCTCCAATCCAACTAACACTAGGCCTAATAATTTTTTATTAGAAATGGAGAGGTTGAGGCTCGGGGCACGTCCCACGCACAAAGAATCCCAAGGACAAGAAGGGGAGGGAGGAGGTGGCAGAAACACAAACAGAAACTTGAAAAAATCAGGTCAGGAAACAGAGGGGAGAGTAACAAGATCCAAAAAGAGGGGGAACCAGCAACAATAGTTGGTACAGATACTAATACTCCAGTCAGATCAATTGTAGTGAACCTGTCCAAGAGAGAGTTAAACCATGAAGAAATTTCGGTCCTTAGTAAGGGTCTGGGCTTTTGTCCTAACCAGACAGGAGGGGATGTTGACTTATTTGTTGATTTGATGAAGTTTTGTAGACTGTTAAAATTGAAGGATCATTTCTCACGTAATCCAACCAGTAATGTTAATTTGAATGTTGCTAATCATGTCTCGGACTATACTGTAAATGAAATAAATACCATACAAGCAATGATGTCTGTGGAATTTGATACACCCATTAATATTGAGACTGTAAGAGATGAACTAAATATAATGGAAGATGTACACATTGAAAGTGGACTAAAACCCAGATCTAAATTCATTCCAACAGGCACTCATCCTAACATTGAGATCTTCCGTGATAAGGTTAGCAAAGCATTCTACCAAATGCTCGAAAATCCGAAACAAACTTCTCCTCCCAAATATAATCTGTCCCGGTCTGAGTCTGAAGCTTTAAAAGAACTAAAGTCGGATATCAATATCGTTATCCGAGAAGCAGATAAGGGTGGGAACGTGATTGTTATGAATAAAGAGGATTATATGAATGAAATTGTCCGACAATTATCCGACTCCACCTGCTATACCAGACTTAGTAATAATCCAACGGAGGCCCTTACGTCCCATATTAACATGAGACTGGTTGAATGGTGTGAGACAGGCTTGCTTAGCGCTGAGGAATGCAGGTACCTTACAGTTACAGCTCCATCGTATCCATGTATTTACATACTCCCTAAAATTCATAAGGGGGGCCCCTTTCCACCGGGCCGCCCCATCATATCTGGGGTTAATTCACCAACGGAAAAACTGTCAGAGTACGTGGATACATTTATCCAGCCCATGGTACAGAATCTCCCGGCATACTTAAGGGACACTAAGGACATACTTGCCAAATTGGAGGGTTTCGTGTGGACAGACACCCTCCAGCTTGTCACACTTGACGTGGTTGGGCTCTACACCTGTATAAAGAAGGAGTTTGGGTTGAGGGCTCTAGAGTCTTTTTTGGAGAAAAGAACAGCAGACCATCTGTTGCATAACGGTGTTCTTCTTGAAATGACTGAGATCATACTATCAAAAAAAAATTTCCTCCACGATTCCAAATGGTACCATCAAACGCAAGGGACTGCGATGGCTTCCAAGTTTGCTCCCGCTTATGCCGGCCTTTTTATGGGCTGGTTTGAGCGGGAGCATGCTTGGGGTCGTCACTCGGCAAAATGGATGAACAACATAATTTTCTGGGGTAGGTACATCGATGATGTGATAATGATCTGGGATGGACCTACCCCAGACTTAATGGATTACTTTGGTTATCTTAATGATAATCCATTTAATGTCCGCTTCACCATGACACATAGTCAGGATGCCATTGAGTTTTTGGATGTAAAACTTTTTATAGAAGATAATAAGATTCAAAGCTGTACTCACCGTAAGGCGACTGCCTGCAACAGTATCTTGCACTATGACAGTGCCCACCCCCGACATGTAATCGAGAATATCCCCTACGGGGAAATGATCCGAATGCGCCGCAATTGCAGCACGGAGGACATGTTCAAGAAAAACATTCATGAAACAGAACAAAGGTTCCTGGAAAGGGGCTATCCAAAGGTCACCCTTGGGAGAGCCAACAAAAAAGTTCTAAACACAACTAGGCAGAGCACGCTAGCAATCAAAATCAAATGCACGGACTATAGCAGACCCCCCGCATTTAGCACTTAGTACTCAGACCAAAGTGGTAAAATTTTCAACATTCTAAGGAAAAATTTGCATTATATAGCTGATATACCGAGCCTACAGGGATTGATATCTAGGACACCCAAAATATGCTACAGGAGAGGTAAAAACCTCCGCAACATACTGTGTCCAAGCTATATAGAATCTAACAAACGGCCAAATTGGCTGCTGCCCTCTACCAAGGGTTTCTATACATGCAGTGACTGCAACATGTGCGCATTAGGGAGAAACAGGACCAAGAATTTCTGCTTTAACAGCAACAAAAACTATACAATAGATTCCCTGATCAATTGCAACACCAAATATGTGGTTTACATATTGGGGTGTGGCTGCAATAAAATATATGTTGGCAGTACCAAGAGAGCTCTTAAGATCCGTATTCAGGAACACGTCCGTGCGAGACGCAATGGGGATATGAGACACCCCATGACCTTCCATATGCAGCAACATCATAAAGACACAGAAGACATGTGGTTTATAGGTATTGATCACCAACCCGTCCACCCAAGAGGGGGTGATAGGGAACTTGCCCTGAGAAGACGAGAAGCGGGTTGGATATGTAGACTACGCTGTATTGAACTCGGTCACAATATCGAGGACGAGTTACACCACTTCCTTGAATAGTTCTGCATCGTACCTCTGTTCTCTGGACCCCTTGAAATACACATTGCATTACTGTATATCCAACTGCATGTTATACAAGTGAGGTCCACTGCGGAGGGAGCACTCTGCAAATACCATTTCTCCTGGATAGGACTCGGTACACCTTAGCACAATAACACTATACTAACAAAATGATATTGGATAAGAGGAGTCCATTAATTTAAAAGTATGTGAAATTGTGCAAGAATAACCCGGGCTGGCTTTGTACACATGTGCACTCTTTCACACTCCTTTACACACACACCCCCCTCCCCACCTCACACCTCCCTTCCTAACTTTTTAAGGGTCAAGATTGGTTAATATGCCGCAAACATCTATCTTGGAGGACTGCCACTATGCAATTTGCAAGCGCTGTTCCTTGGTTCTCATTCCACGCAAATAATAATTTTCTTCGTATGGAATATGCAACATAATAACAATAACACAGGCCAAGATGGCTGCCGTTTTTGCCCCGTCCCCATGTAATGACATTCTGGTGCTTTCCAGCTCTTTCGTAGTAATCGGCCGTTTTATAGATTTGACTCGGTTTTCGTTATTATTCGCTTGATTATTTATAATGTACACACCCAAATGTGCTGGTTTTAATTCAGCGTATCGGTTGGATTAAAAGTGAAATATATTTTACTTTCACTGCTGTTGGGTAAACAATGTTTATTAAACAAACTCTTTGTAGAATTGCCCCAGAAGTCAATAAATGTTGTGATTATCGACACATTGCCCTAGGCTTCGGTTTTATTCTAAGCATCTGTTTCAAAAACATAGGCTAAGATGGCCGCCGTTTTTGACTACACTTATTGCGGTCTTTTTATGACGCCCTCCGCCTTGTACTCCGGGATTCTGCCAAAAAATACACCACGCTTGGGTAAACAATGATTATTAAACAAACTTTTTGTAGAATTGCCCCACAAGTCAATAAATGCAGTGATTATCGACACATTGCCCTAGGCTTCGGTTTTACTTAAAGCATCTGTTTCAAAAACATAGGCTAAGATGGCCGCCGTTTTTGACTACACTTATTGCGGTCCTTTTATGACGTCGTCCGCCTTGTACTCCGGGATTCCGCAAAAAAATACACCTTGCTCGGGTTTTTACTATTATCAGTCTTTACCTTGCCCAAAATATAAACTCTAGAGTGTAGGGGTTATTATTACATGTCAACAGGTTTGAATCGGACAATTGGCTGGTAAATCGGTAAAATTTATTTCTTCTTCACTCGATTTTGGTTCATCTGGGTAAATTTCATAAACTGTCTGGAATGATCTCTTCAAAATGAAATTTCTATCAGGAGTGACGATCCATTGCATTTAATCAATAGTGCATACCAAGCACAGGGTCTTGTAGCCACTTGAAACGCACTACAAGATGGCCGCCGCTTTCCCTCCAGGAAGCAATAGCGCAATAGCTCAGTTTTCAAGTCGGCATTCTGGCGCGAAAAACACAGCTGTGACCATTTGAAACGAATTAATACCTGTATATAAGCCTGTGTTGTAATCAGAATGGTTGAACACAGCGACCTTGCGGGTGTTTCGGCGGGACGTAGGTTTGGTGGATGGGCGCCGGCTGCTTTGAACACAAACGGTAAGACTGTGAGGCCAAAGCCTACTTTTGGCTTTTGACTCTGCCCAAGGCCTACTCTGCCCATGTATCCAACCTTTTGTTTAGTAGCCTTTTTTTAAATTAATGGCACTAGGTTTATCACTATAATTAAGCATTCTTACTACTAAAAACCTATGAGAGGTATTGCTTAGTGTGATGAGCCTTATATTCAAGGCCATATTCCTAATTTGGGCAAGATGGCCTTTAAGGCCTTCGCTTTCAATCTCCCACATATGTAAATTACGATTTGGTCAATGCGGATGGGCATGTTTACATAAGTCTTTGGGGACGGATATAATGTAGATATCTGATCACATATCCTTGATCTCCCACATATGTAAATTACGAATTGGTCAATGCGGTTGGGCATATTTACATAAGCCTATGGGGACGGATATAATGTAGATACCTGATCACATATCCATGATCTCTAAATTATTTACTGAATTACAACAAACATCCTCTATATTTATTCTTCACTTGGCAGGCCTACTGGAATACAGTGCCCACCTCCTTCTTCTGGGGACCTATAGGACATCCTTGTCCCCTGATATTTTGTCAATATTACAGGTAAACTTTCTTGCGACAGAGTTTTTTTCTTACATCCCAACTGCAGGCTTTGCTTATTTATGCCATTTATTTATATATATCCTTTATATGTTTTTCAGAACATGTATAAGATGTTCAAACATATGAATCTTTGAAGAGTTTTCACTGTCTATATTCAGGAATCCAACCTGACCTAGTCCAGACCCAATACATAAATACATAGTAAGTCAAGTTAATGCCCTGACCAGACATGTTAAAGTGTAGGAATCTCCTATTCTGTCTCTCATTTCGCATCTTACCGAATCTGACTCTGTTTTTACTTTCCCTTCTGTTCCCTGGAGGTACAACCCAGCTTGTTCCATACTGATTGAGAAAAGGAAACATCAGAAATTTAATACACCAATAAGTGCACAATGGATGATTGAATCTGGGAACACGTGGTCCAGACTCTCCAATTTCGGCATACTCTCACTCCTTATGGGACAGCTTACATTTACATAAGGTAATTAAGTCAACTGCTTATATTTTCTGGTGAACAAAGGGTTTATAATATGACCGACCCTGTCTCCCTGACTATCCTTGATGTGAGCACATCCTTCTGGGTTTTTCTCAATAACATTAGATTTCAGACATACTCTAACATCAGATTGCTTTCTGCCTTTTGGTACGACCCCTGGGGGGGGGGGCCCCTACTCTTCTCAGTTTTTCCGCGCCATGAATCACTTGGTCATATATGAAGAAATTTGCTTATAGCCAAGTAATTTCCAAAATGATATTGCGAATATCCATCAAGTTTTTCCCTATCAACGTGTTATGTCCTATACTCAGTGTCTAATTGAGGTTCTTTTCCTCTATAAATGTTTATATTGTATATAGATTCACTTGTACATAATAGTTCATTTACACATAGGCACTCAATTGTTCATTTACATATAGGCATTCTTCCTTCGCCTAATTCTTTTTGTTTAGAAATAAATGTAAAGCACTGATTGCCTGATCAAAGATTTATACCTTTATATATGTAAATATTGTATATACAAACTTTAGTGTACATAGATGTTGATGTCAAAGATAGAGGCCTTTTTTCATCATGGTTTCTGAGGATTGATGCTGTTTGTTCGTACAAGCTCCTATGCCCATGTTTTAACATGTGTTTTAAAAAATGTTTTGTAAACTGTGTATGTTGTTGAAATGTTTGTCATTTTATGTAGCTAGTAGAGTAATCATCTGTTTGTATGTTTTTACCGACAGCCCTGAAGAAGTCCCAGCTTGGGACGAAACGCGTCGGCTGTACATTGTTTATGAATACATTGAAAATAAAGATCACTTGAAGATTAACAACATCCCGTTAATGCAAAACTTCCTTTTTTCTTGCTTATTAATAGCATTGGAATCTGTTCATTGTCTTTTGTGGTGCACCTTTGCAGTTGTTTAACTTGTATATAATTCCATAAGGAATCAGCACAGTAACGATGGGTGCCAGTCAGTGTGCACACACTTCCCTTTAGTCATCTTGGGGTCAATTATCATTTGGGGTGAAAAATAGTCAGGTGCTGACATTAGGAAGGGTCCGTCGTTATACCTTTGGTATTCATTTCAGTTCACCCTTAAAAGCACTGCTATACCCCGTATTGGGCGTATACGATTGTCTCATTGAGATCCCTATATAAACAAAGTGATCTCAAATATGCTGAGTTTTAAAGATAGACGGCAGGAGCTTGCCCAGGAACTCTTTACACCTGGGGCCAAACCAATTGGCACAACAACTCCAAAGGAGGATGGTTTAAAAGCCAAATTCCAAAAATTAGAAAAACTAAAAAAGAATGAGATGTCCCGTTGGTGGGATGGCACCACCTTGGGGAAGTACATAGAGAATGAGAAAGTCCCACGAGGGTTGAGGATACTCATCTTCCCCACGTTTGAAGACTTAGACACTGACCAATTAGAGGATTGGGAAAACAACTTGCGGAACGCTTCATTTACAATGATGCGTATACTTATAAAGAATGCTGAAAAAAAGGGAGCAAAAGCTCAGGAGGAAATAGAGGAGTTGGAAAAGGAGATAGCACTTTCAGAACTGAAAGAGGTAATTAAGAAGAACTATGCCATACTAGATGGTGTGCTAGAAAAACATCAGACTTACCTGAGGGATAAGAAACTAAAGAAAATAAGAAGGGATGACAAGGACTATAGTGACGGCAGAGTTTATACCTTCTCTCACAAATATGACAAGGTGAAAGTCCCGGGAGAAGACAAAAGAAAGAGAGCAGAGACTCCGGAAATGAGCTCTGCGAGCAGTTTTACATCACTCTCCTCAGTTGCAAGCTCTGTCTCCTCTACTGAACCCTTGAGCTCCAATCCAACTAACACTAGGCCTAATAATTTTTTATTAGAAATGGAGAGGTTGAGGCTCGGGGCACGTCCCACGCACAAAGAATCCCAAGGACAAGAAGGGGAGGGAGGAGGTGGCAGAAACACAAACAGAAACTTGAAAAAATCAGGTCAGGAAACAGAGGGGAGAGTAACAAGATCCAAAAAGAGGGGGAACCAGCAACAATAGTTGGTACAGATACTAATACTCCAGTCAGATCAATTGTAGTGAACCTGTCCAAGAGAGAGTTAAACCATGAAGAAATTTCGGTCCTTAGTAAGGGTCTGGGCTTTTGTCCTAACCAGACAGGAGGGGATGTTGACTTATTTGTTGATTTGATGAAGTTTTGTAGACTGTTAAAATTGAAGGATCATTTCTCACGTAATCCAACCAGTAATGTTAATTTGAATGTTGCTAATCATGTCTCGGACTATACTGTAAATGAAATAAATACCATACAAGCAATGATGTCTGTGGAATTTGATACACCCATTAATATTGAGACTGTAAGAGATGAACTAAATATAATGGAAGATGTACACATTGAAAGTGGACTAAAACCCAGATCTAAATTCATTCCAACAGGCACTCATCCTAACATTGAGATCTTCCGTGATAAGGTTAGCAAAGCATTCTACCAAATGCTCGAAAATCCGAAACAAACTTCTCCTCCCAAATATAATCTGTCCCGGTCTGAGTCTGAAGCTTTAAAAGAACTAAAGTCGGATATCAATATCGTTATCCGAGAAGCAGATAAGGGTGGGAACGTGATTGTTATGAATAAAGAGGATTATATGAATGATATTGTCCGACAATTATCCGACTCCACCTGCTATACCAGACTTAGTAATAATCCAACGGAGGCCCTTACGTCCCATATTAACATGAGACTGGTTGAATGGTGTGAGACAGGCTTGCTTAGCGCTGAGGAATGCAGGTACCTTACAGTTACAGCTCCATCGTATCCATGTATTTACATACTCCCTAAAATTCATAAGGGGGGCCCCTTTCCACCGGGCCGCCCCATCATATCTGGGGTTAATTCACCAACGGAAAAACTGTCAGAGTACGTGGATACATTTATCCAGCCCATGGTACAGAATCTCCCGGCATACTTAAGGGACACTAAGGACATACTTGCCAAATTGGAGGGTTTCGTGTGGACAGACACCCTCCAGCTTGTCACACTTGACGTGGTTGGGCTCTACACCTGTATAAAGAAGGAGTTTGGGTTGAGGGCTCTAGAGTCTTTTTTGGAGAAAAGAACAGCAGACCATCTGTTGCATAACGGTGTTCTTCTTGAAATGACTGAGATCATACTATCAAAAAAAAATTTCCTCCACGATTCCAAATGGTACCATCAAACGCAAGGGACTGCGATGGCTTCCAAGTTTGCTCCCGCTTATGCCGGCCTTTTTATGGGCTGGTTTGAGCGGGAGCATGCTTGGGGTCGTCACTCGGCAAAATGGATGAACAACATAATTTTCTGGGGTAGGTACATCGATGATGTGATAATGATCTGGGATGGACCTACCCCAGACTTAATGGATTACTTTGGTTATCTTAATGATAATCCATTTAATGTCCGCTTCACCATGACACATAGTCAGGATGCCATTGAGTTTTTGGATGTAAAACTTTTTATAGAAGATAATAAGATTCAAAGCTGTACTCACCGTAAGGCGACTGCCTGCAACAGTATCTTGCACTATGACAGTGCCCACCCCCGACATGTAATCGAGAATATCCCCTACGGGGAAATGATCCGAATGCGCCGCAATTGCAGCACGGAGGACATGTTCAAGAAAAACATTCATGAAACAGAACAAAGGTTCCTGGAAAGGGGCTATCCAAAGGTCACCCTTGGGAGAGCCAACAAAAAAGTTCTAAACACAACTAGGCAGAGCACGCTAGCAATCAAAATCAAATGCACGGACTATAGCAGACCCCCCGCATTTAGCACTTAGTACTCAGACCAAAGTGGTAAAATTTTCAACATTCTAAGGAAAAATTTGCATTATATAGCTGATATACCGAGCCTACAGGGATTGATATCTAGGACACCCAAAATATGCTACAGGAGAGGTAAAAACCTCCGCAACATACTGTGTCCAAGCTATATAGAATCTAACAAACGGCCAAATTGGCTGCTGCCCTCTACCAAGGGTTTCTATACATGCAGTGACTGCAACATGTGCGCATTAGGGAGAAACAGGACCAAGAATTTCTGCTTTAACAGCAACAAAAACTATACAATAGATTCCCTGATCAATTGCAACACCAAATATGTGGTTTACATATTGGGGTGTGGCTGCAATAAAATATATGTTGGCAGTACCAAGAGAGCTCTTAAGATCCGTATTCAGGAACACGTCCGTGCGAGACGCAATGGGGATATGAGACACCCCATGACCTTCCATATGCAGCAACATCATAAAGACACAGAAGACATGTGGTTTATAGGTATTGATCACCAACCCGTCCACCCAAGAGGGGGTGATAGGGAACTTGCCCTGAGAAGACGAGAAGCGGGTTGGATATGTAGACTACGCTGTATTGAACTCGGTCACAATATCGAGGACGAGTTACACCACTTCCTTGAATAGTTCTGCATCGTACCTCTGTTCTCTGGACCCCTTGAAATACACATTGCATTACTGTATATCCAACTGCATGTTATACAAGTGAGGTCCACTGCGGAGGGAGCACTCTGCAAATACCATTTCTCCTGGATAGGACTCGGTACACCTTAGCACAATAACACTATACTAACAAAATGATATTGGATAAGAGGAGTCCATTAATTTAAAAGTATGTGAAATTGTGCAAGAATAACCCGGGCTGGCTTTGTACACATGTGCACTCTTTCACACTCCTTTACACACACACCCCCCTCCCCACCTCACACCTCCCTTCCTAACTTTTTAAGGGTCAAGATTGGTTAATATGCCGCAAACATCTATCTTGGAGGACTGCCACTATGCAATTTGCAAGCGCTGTTCCTTGGTTCTCATTCCACGCAAATAATAATTTTCTTCGTATGGAATATGCAACATAATAACAATAACACAGGCCAAGATGGCTGCCGTTTTTGCCCCGTCCCCATGTAATGACATTCTGGTGCTTTCCAGCTCTTTCGTAGTAATCGGCCGTTTTATAGATTTGACTCGGTTTTCGTTATTATTCGCTTGATTATTTATAATGTACACACCCAAATGTGCTGGTTTTAATTCAGCGTATCGGTTGGATTAAAAGTGAAATATATTTTACTTTCACTGCTGTTGGGTAAACAATGTTTATTAAACAAACTCTTTGTAGAATTGCCCCAGAAGTCAATAAATGTTGTGATTATCGACACATTGCCCTAGGCTTCGGTTTTATTCTAAGCATCTGTTTCAAAAACATAGGCTAAGATGGCCGCCGTTTTTGACTACACTTATTGCGGTCTTTTTATGACGCCCTCCGCCTTGTACTCCGGGATTCTGCCAAAAAATACACCACGCTTGGGTAAACAATGATTATTAAACAAACTTTTTGTAGAATTGCCCCACAAGTCAATAAATGCAGTGATTATCGACACATTGCCCTAGGCTTCGGTTTTACTTAAAGCATCTGTTTCAAAAACATAGGCTAAGATGGCCGCCGTTTTTGACTACACTTATTGCGGTCCTTTTATGACGTCGTCCGCCTTGTACTCCGGGATTCCGCCAAAAAATACACCTTGCTCGGGTTTTTACTATTATCAGTCTTTACCTTGCCCAAAATATAAACTCTAGAGTGTAGGGGTTATTATTACATGTCAACAGGTTTGAATCGGACAATTGGCTGGTAAATCGGTAAAATGTATTTCTTCTTCACTCGATTTTGGTTCATCTGGGTAAATTTCATAAACTGTCTGGAATGATCTCTTCAAAATGAAATTTCTATCAGGAGTGACGATCCATTGCATTTAATCAATAGTGCATACCAAGCACAGGGTCTTGTAGCCACTTGAAACGCACTACAAGATGGCCGCCGCTTTCCCTCCAGGAAGCAATAGCGCAATAGCTCCGTTTTCAAGTCGGCATTCTGGCGCGAAAAACACAGCTGTGACCATTTGAAACTAATTAATACCTGTATATAAGCCTGTGTTGTAATCAGAATGGTTGAACACAGCGACCTTGCGGGTGTTTCGGTAGGACGTAGGTTTGGTGGATGGGCGCCGGCTGCTTTGAACACAAACGGTAAGACTGTTAGGCCAAAGCCTACTTTTGGCTTTTGACTCTGCCCAAGGCCTACTCTGCCCATGTATCCAACCTTTTGTTTAGTAGCCTTTTTTTAAATTAATGGCACTAGGTTTATCACTATAATTAAGCATTCTTACTACTAAAAACCTATGAGAGGTATTGCTTAATGTGATGAGCCTTATATTCAAGGCCATATTCCTAATTTGGGCAAGATGGCCTTTAAGGCCTTCGCTTTCAATCTTCCACATATGTAAATTACGATTTGGTCAATGCGGATGGGCATGTTTACATAAGTCTTTGGGGACGGATATAATGTAGATATCTGATCACATATCCTTGATCTCCCACATATGTAAATTACGAATTGGTCAATGCGGTTGGGCATATTTACATAAGCCTATGGGGACGGATATAATGTAGATACCTGATCACATATCCATGATCTCTAAATTATTTACTGAATTACAACAAACATCCTCTATATTTATTCTTCACTTGGCAGGCCTACTGGAATACAGTGCCCACCTCCTTCTTCTGGGGACCTATAGGACATCCTTGTCCCCTGATATTTTGTCAATATTACAGGTAAACTTTCTTGCGACAGAGTTTTTTTCTTACATCCCAACTGCAGGCTTTGCTTATTTATGCCATTTATTTATATATATCCTTTATATGTTTTTCAGAACATGTATAAGATGTTCAAACATATGAATCTTTGAAGAGTTTTCACTGTCTATATTCAGGAATCCAACCTGACCTAGTCCAGACCCAATACATAAATACATAGTAAGTCAAGTTAATGCCCTGACCAGACATGTTAAAGTGTAGGAATCTCCTATTCTGTCTCTCATTTCGCATCTTACCGAATCTGACTCTGTTTTTACTTTCCCTTCTGTTCCCTGGAGGTACAACCCAGCTTGTTCCATACTGATTGAGAAAAGGAAACATCAGAAATTTAATACACCAATAAGTGCACAATGGATGATTGAATCTGGGAACACGTGGTCCAGACTCTCCAATTTCGGCATACTCTCACTCCTTATGGGACAGCTTACATTTACATAAGGTAATTAAGTCAACTGCTTATATTTTCTGGTGAACAAAGGGTTTATAATATGACCGACCCTGTCTCCCTGACTATCCTTGATGTGAGCACATCCTTCTGGGTTTTTCTCAATAACATTAGATTTCAGACATACTCTAACATCAGATTGCTTTCTGCCTTTTGGTACGACCCCTGGGGGTGGGGGGCCCTACTCTTCTCAGTTTTTCCGCGCCATGAATCACTTGGTCATATATGAAGAAATTTGCTTATAGCCAAGTAATTTCCAAAATGATATTGCGAATATCCATCAAGTTTTTCCCTATCAACGTGTTATGTCCTATACTCAGTGTCTAATTGAGGTTCTTTTCCTCTATATAAATGTTTATATTGTATATAGATTCACTTGTACATAATAGTTCATTTACACATAGGCACTCAATTGTTCATTTACATATAGGCATTCTTCCTTCGCCTAATTCTTTTTGTTTAGAAATAAATGTAAAGCACTGATTGCCTGATCTTAGATTTATACCTTTATATATGTAAATATTGTATATACAAACTTTAGTGTACATAGATGTTGATGTCAAAGATAGAGGCCTTTTTTCATCATGGTTTCTGAGGATTGATGCTGTTTGTTCGTACAAGCTCCTATGCCCATGTTTTAACATGTTTTAAAAAATGTTTTGTAAACTGTGTATGTTGTTGAAATGTTTGTCATTTTATGTAGCTAGTAGAGTAATCATCTGTTTGTATGTTTTTACCGACAGCCCTGAAGAAGTCCCAGCTTGGGACGAAACGCGTCGGCTGTACATTGTTTAGGAATACATTGAAAATAAAGATCACTTGAAGATTAACAACATCCCGTTAATGCAAAACGTCCTTTTTTCTTGCTTATTAATAGCATTGGAATCTGTTCATTGTCTTTTGTGGTGCACCTTTGCAGTTGTTTAACTTGTATATAATTCCATAAGGAATCAGCACAGTAACGATGGGTGCCAGTCAGTGTGCACACACTTCCCTTTAGTCATCTTGGGGTCAATTATCATTTGGGGTGAAAAATAGTCAGGTGCTGACATTAGGAAGGGTCCGTCGTTATACCTTTGGTATTCATTTTATACGACAACCCCAATCAGCTCAGACCTTGTCCCACACTACACATGTTCTCTGTGACTGACGCCGACATATCATTGCTCGACACCTCACCCCCGTACTTATGGGCAAAGACCGACTCAGACGTAGGACGGATGATGATTGACCCTGTGCATATAACTGTACGACAGGACGCAACACTCCCAACACTCCCACAATATAGGATATCTCCCGAAGGCGAGAATTCATTGGTAGAGATTATTCAATCCTTAGTGGATGCAGGAGTAGTAGAGGAGGTGGTCAGCAACGTTTGTAACAGCCCTATCTTACCGATCATCAAGAAGCAAGGAGAGGGAGATGAAAAAGCGTACCGCTTCATCATCGACCTGCGGGAGGTTAATAAAGTAGTTGTGCCACAATACCCCGTGGTCTCCGACATCACCACCATTTTGACCCTGATCCCGTCCACTGCCACCACTTTCACTGTCATTGATCTCAAAAATGCCTTCTTCTCTATCCCTATCCACCCAGACAGTTGCTACCTTTTCGGATTTACCCTAAAATCCCGCTCGTCAGATTTTGTCGAGCACCCCAAGGCTACACTGAAAGTCCCAGCATCTATGGCCAGGCCCTCAAGAGACAGCTAGACGCAGTCCAGTTGCCGGATGGAGTGGTGTTGATACAATATGTAGATGACATCCTCCTAGCAGCCGACACCACTCCGCTTGCAGTCACAGCCACCATCCAGCTCCTACATTTCCTTGCAGAGAATGGTCACAAGGTCTCCAAGAAGAAATTACAGTTCTGCCAGCCCCAAGTAACCTACCTAGGCCACCTCTTGTCCAAAGAAGGGAGGAAACTTACGCCCGACAGAATTCAGACCATTTTGGAAACTCCCGTCCCTAAGACCCAGAAGCAAGTCCGCTCTCTGGTAGGCCTCACCTCCTTCTGTCGACAGTGGTTGCCAAACTTCAGCCTCATTGTTAAGCCATTACTTTCCCTCCTGGCCAAAGATGTCCCCTACCCACTCCCTTGGACCCCCGAATGCCAATCTTCCTTCAAAGAATTACGAGATGCCCTCTGTTCAGCTCCCGTTCTAGGAACCCCAGTCTATTCCAAGCCTTTTTCCCTTTATACTCACGAAAGGGAGGGATGCGCTTTATCTGTCCTAACACAATCCATTGGCTTCAAACAACGCCCTTGCGCTTACTTCTCTGCCACTCTTGACCCTGTAGCCAGAGGTTTGCCTGCCTGCCTTCGAGCCGTAGCTGCCGCTGCGGTCTCCATACGACAGAGTGAAGGAATTGTACTCTCTAATTCCCTCACCGTGCTAGTACCCCATTCCATTGACACCCTTCTGAACCAAACCAGAACTCAACATCTGACTAGCGCACGACTGACTGGGTATGAACTGACTTTACTGGCACCCCACATAACTTTGAAAAGGTGCACCACTCTGAATCCAGCAACCTTGCTACCCTTACCCGAGAATGACCCCAATGTCGCTCCCCTCCATGACTGTGTGACCCTCACTGACGAACGGACTAGGAGCAGAGTAGACCTCCGAGATACTGCTTTCCCAGAACCTGACAGTGAACTGTGGGTGGATGGTTCATGCATTAAACTCCCCGACGGTACCACTTCCGCTGCATACGCTGTTACCACAGCCCGAACTGTTGTTGAGACAGCTCGCATCACACAACGATCCGCACAAGCAGCAGAACTGATTGCCCTTACACGAACATGCGTCCTAGCAGCAGGGACGACCGCTAACATATACACGGACAGCCAGTATGCCTTTGGGGTGGTTCATCACTTTGGGCTCCTTTGGAAGGAGAGGGGATTCCTGACCTCACATGGCACACCGATCCTACATGGAGACCTAGTCTCTGCCCTGACCGAAGCAGTTCTCCTCCCCAAACAACTAGCGGTAATCAAGTGCCAGGCACACAAGAAAGTCACAGACATTGTAGGACAAGGGAATGCACTAGCCGACATCACTGCTCGAACTACAGCTGAGAATAGGATGACAACCCGCATGTACGTAACCAGGTCTCAAGCAGAAAAATTGAAAGACGCTAGAGAGACTATAAAGGACATTCAAATGACTAGCACACCACAGGAACTGACTGAATGGGCGTGGGTGGGACTAAAAGACGACGAAGGCTGCTGGCGGACGAAAGATACAAACAAATGGCTGCTACCCAATTCCTATCTGATCCCTATACTGACCATGGCACACTCCCCTGCACACATAGGATCTGCCCCCATGACTGAGCTCGTTTCTAAAGTTTGGCACAATGACAAGATAGCTGACGCAGCGAAACGCCTGGTTCAAAAATGCCTGATATGCCTACAACACAACCCGGGGAAAGGGACTGTAGTACCCCAGGGAGGCTTTGGGGTCCCTGACCATCCCTTCGAAGTCCTTCAAATGGACTACATTCAGCTAGAAAGGTGCCATGGTCTGAAATACGTGCTTGTCATTGTGTGTGCATTCAGCAAATGGGTGGAAGCTTACCCCACTCGAGACAACACCGCCATCACTACTGCTAAGGTGTTGTTGAAAGAATTCTTCCCACGCTACGGCCTTTGTCGAATTTTGTGGAGCGACAACGGCCCCCACTTCGTAGCCAAAGTTATCCAACTCATACTGAAAGGGTTGGGTGTAAAACAGAAATTCCACGCGGTCTTCCACCCCCAATCTGCAGGCCTAGTGGAACGACATAACGCCACACTGAAACTCAAACTAGCAAAAATAGTTGCCACCACAGGGCTGAAATGGCCAGACGCTCTCCCACTGGCATTACTGTCTATGCGCTCCACTCCTACCAAGCACCACCTAACCCCTTATGAAGTCGTTTTTGGCCGACCCATGAATATCTGGGCTGCGCCGAAGCCAGCATCTATCCATGATGTCCCAGACATCCTAATGTCTGATTACCTGCATAACTTAACGAAAACCCTAACTGTTATTCACCAACAGGTGCAGTAAGCCATTCCAGACGCATCCAGGGGCCCCGGACACAACATCCAACCCGGCGACTTCATCCTGACCAAAAAGTTTCAAAGGACGAAGAGTCTGGAACCCAGGTGGACGGGCCCCTGGCAAGTCTTGATCACCACCCGAACTGCACTCCAAGTGGAAGGAAAACGGAATTGGCTTCACGCACATCATTGCCGGAAAATCTCACTGACACTGACAACGAGTGAAGACGTGGACACCCAAGAAGAGCTCCTGAACAGAGACAGACCAGCCCTGAGTTGCTACCCTGACACAGAGACACTTGAATTGGCAAAGTTTCCCGATCCCACTGTGCCATCCAGGGAAGGGTACAACTTGCGATGAAAGGAGAAGGCTCCAGCAAAGCAGGCCACTAACTGAGTCAACAGTCTCAGAACTGTAGCTAACACTACAAAGGCTACCAGGAGAGACGCCAGACAAAGTGTGTGGTTCTGCCCGCTACCGGGCCCTCTTGAAGGTGATGGAAGCTCCCGACATGAAGATGATGGAAGCAACCGGATATCCGAAGATCAACTACAAAAATCCAGAGACTGAAAAGCTACACAAAACAAAGACAATTGCCCTCTTCATTTCTTTTCTCTTCTGCCTCCTCCTCATGGTCACCTTCTGGGTCGTGGAAGAAAGTGTACCGGCCCATGAGACTTTGATACCCACTGTACAACCCACCACCAAAAGAGAACACTATCTCATTTCACTTCCACCCCAGCTCCGAGAAAGGCGCAAGGAGTTCTGGAACAATTCTTTTGTACAATTGCTACACCAGCACAACCTTGCTGCCAATGCCACCAACTGCTGGATCTGTGGGCTGCTGCCACATGCAACTGAACATTCTATCCTCTTCATCCCTTCGCCTTTTTCCGTTCATGGGTCCTGCCTTGCCTGGCTGATGCTCTTGCAAGAGAGTTACAAGGACAATACAACTTCTGGCGAAACCATTTCACACTTCTACGATGGGTTCTGGCTGGGCAAAACCGAAAAAGCTTCCACTCCCTTTTGCCCTCAGACCTCAAACGCAACGCTTCAACTGGACATTCCGGAGAAAGAACGACTCGAGATGCAGGTTTTCAACAACCCAGCCAGACCCACTTTTTCATACCTGCGCAAATGGACTGCTGCACCTCTGACTGTGGCCCTATCTGTGGTAAATGTCTCCGGCCTTGTTTGCATTGAGGGCCATGGGACAAAAATCGTGGGCCACAGCTCCTGCTCCATAAAAAGGACCTTGAACACTGCTGACCCCCCTTCATTTGTAGCATCTTCCAACATGTATTTCGTCTGAGGCACCAAAGCCTACACCTGGCTCCCTAAAGGCTGGGGAGGCACTTGCTACATCTCCTTTGTCCTTCCCCCCACTTATGTGGCACCGGCAGCATACCACAGGCAGAAGCGCTCATTGGACACAGAACAAGCAGATTCCACCTCTTCGCAGTTTCTCGATGCTGAGAAGGGACTCATTCCTTTTTTTTTTTTTTTTTCATTCCTTTCTGGGGCCCGATGTCAAACAGTCGAGCCATCCGTCATTTGACCCAAGCAGTCGAAACAGCATTGAACGTCACAGCCGGCATCCTTGCTAACAACACAGCTGAGCTGCAGGTGGTCCGCCTCGTGGCTTTGCAGAACCGCCTTGTGCTCGACGTGGTTCTGGCGGATCGCGGAGGAGCATGCCGCATCATCGGTGCCAGCTGTTGCACCTTTGTCCCAGACTATTCACCTTCTGTCTACAAAGCAATAGAACACCTCCACAGACTATCTTCAGAAATCCACCAGGAACAAGACGGCTGGACACTCGGAGGCTGGTTTTGGACCACTTTGAAAGACTGGGGCTGGAAATTATTGATAATTGTATTGGTGCCAGTTCTTGTATTATGTGGGTGTTGCCTGGGGATACAATGCATACCGCCCTTGTGCTCTCTGTTTGCAAATTCGATATGCACTAAGACTTTGGACAATAAGTTTGTACACATGAAAGCATTGTACGAGACAGAGATCCACCACATAATGAACATTGACATAAATTAGCAAGATGTCGTGGTATGTTCAAAGGGTATACTGTTAAATATTAGATTATGGCAGCCATTTTAAGACTATGGCCACTCTTGTAACATTGCCGATCACCTGCATGTCTCCCCGACCTTGCGATCATCCCCCGCGCTCTGGCAACCCCCACGCACATGTTGGAACCATAAAACCGCCTCAGTGCGATCCAACCCCGGAGCCACATCCCGTGCGGAACCCACATACCCTTTCATCTCTTTCACGCAAACGGGCCCTTTGATAACCCCTTTCCTCCTTGCCCGATTGTCCGAGCTGATCCCAGGCTATCACCTAGCCCTGCGGATGCAGTTTTTTGCCCCCTACAGTAGAAAATCGCCTCTCTTCAAAGGGGCTGAGATTAATCAATGTCTTCACACCATAAGATCCAACCGATCACACATATTTCTGTTCCCAGCGGAATGTCCAGCTGCGCCATAGCCATCACATGCTGAGATTGGGGTGAGGACTTCTACTGTAGATATGTGTGGGAACGGGCCTGGAGCGGGTATTCCGAGGATGTCTTTCCGAACATCAAAGCATTACCAAGAATGTGTTGTATGTAATAAAGCAATAAACCTGTGAATAGGAGGCCAGGCCTCAGAGATGCTGTTAGAGCACCTCGAGACGATACCCCGTTTGTCCGATCTAACGTGTTCTGCTCCGGAGAGAATTAAACTCTGTTTCCTGCTTTCCAATTTCCAGCGCCTGCCTCTTTATTTGATAATCGTCGAATGCTTTAGAGGTAACTAACGCCAAAGCAGTGTTAGAAAAGGTTATCCAAAGTAGCTGCTTTTCCACAATGTCATTGATGGCGTGCAAACTCTAGTAAAGAAAGGTGAGTTCAGGTCATTGATGGCGTGCAAACTCGAGTAAAGAAAGGTGAGTTCAGGTCATTGATGGTGTGCAAGCTCTAGTAAAGAAAGGTGAGTTGAGGTCATTGATGGCGTGAAAGGTCTGGTAAAGAAAGGTGCGTTCATGTCATTGATGGAGTGGAAGCTCTAGTAAAGAAAGGTGACTTGAGGTCATTGATGGCGTGCAAGCTCTACTAAACAAAGGTGAGTTCAGGTCATTGATGACGTGCAAGCTCTAGTAAAGAAAGTGAGTTAAAGTCATTGATGACGTGCAAGCTCTAGTAAAGTAGGGTGAGTTCAGGTCATTGATGACGTGCAAGCTCTAGTAAAGAAAGGTGAGTTCAAGTCATTGATGACGTGCAAGCTCTAGTAAAGAAAGGTGAGTTCAGGTCATTGATGGCGTGCAAACTCTAGTAAAGAAAGGTGAGTTCAGGTCATTGATGGTGTGCAAGCTCTAGTAAAGAAAGGTGAGTTGAGGTCATTGATGGCGTGCAAGCTCTAGTAAAGAAAGGTGCGTTCATGTCATTGATGGAGTGAAAGCTCTAGTAAAGAAAGGTGAGTTGAGGTCATTGATGGCGTGCAAGCTCTAGTAAAGAAAGGTGCGTTCATGTCATTGATGGAGTGAAAGCTCTAGTAAAGAAAGGTGAGTTCAGGTCATTGATGACGTGTAAGCTCTAGTAAAGAAAGGTGAGTTCAGATCATTGATGGCGTGAAAGCTCTAGTAAAGAAAGGTGAGTTCAGGTCATTGATGGTGTGAAAGCTGTAGTAAAGAAAAGTGTGTTCAGGTTATTGATGACGTGCAAGCTCTAGTAAAGAAAGGTGAGTTCAGATCATTGATGGCGTGAAAGCTCTAGTAAAGAAAGGTGAGTTGAGGTCATTGATGGTGTGAAAGCTCTAGTAAAGAAAGGGGGGTTCAAGTCATTGATGGCGTGCAAGATCTGGTAAATAAAGGGGAGTTTAGGTCATTGAGGACGTGCAATCTCTAGTAAAGAAAGGTGAGTTCAGGTTATTGATGGCGTGAAAGCTCTAGTAAAGAAAGGGGGGTTCAAGTCATTGATGGCGTGCAAGCTCTAGTAAAGAAAGGTGAGTTCAAGTCATTGATGACGTGCAAGCTCTAGTAAAGAAAGGTGAGTTCAGGTTATTGATGGCGTGAAAGCTCTAGTAAAGAAAGGTGAGTTCAGGTCATTGATGGCGTGCAAGCTCTAGTAAAGAAAGGTGAGTTTAAGTCATTGATGACGTGCAAGCTCTATTAAAGAAAGGTGAGTTAAGGTCATTGATGACGTGCAAGCTCTAGTAAAGAAAATTGAGGTAGGTCATTGATGGCGTGAAAGCTCGAGTAAAGAAAGGTGCGTTCAGGTCATTGATGGCGTGCAAGCTCTAGTTAAGAAAGGTGAGTTCAGGTCATTGATGGAGTGAAAGCTCTAATAAAGAAAGGTGAGTTCAGGTCATTGATGGCGTGCAAGCTCTAGTTAAGAAAGGTGAGTTCAGGTCATTGATGGAGTGAAAGCTCTAGTAAAGAAAGGTGAGTTCAGGTTATTGATGGCGTGAAAGCTCTAGTAAAGAAAGGTGAGTTCAGGTCATTGATGGCGTGCAAGCTCTAGTAAAGAAAGGTGAGTTCAAGTCATTGATGACGTGCAAGCTCTAGTAAAGAAAGGTGTGTTCAGGTCATTGATGACGTGCAAGCTCTAGTAAAGAAAGGTGAGTTCAGGTCATTGATGACGTGCAAGCTCTAGTAAAGAAAGGTGAGTTGAGGTCATTGATGGCGTGCAAGCTCTAGTAAAGAAAGGTGAGTTCAGGTCCTTGATGGCATGAAAGCTCTAGTAAAGAAAGGTGAGTTCAGGTCATTGATGACGTGCAGGCTCTAGTAAAGAAAGGTGAGTTCAGGTTATTGATGACGTGCAAGCTCTAGTAAAGAAAGGTGAGTTAAGGTCATTGATGGCGTGCAAGATCTGGTAAATAAAGGTGAGTTCAGATCATTGATGGCGTGCAAGCTCTAGTAAACAAAGGTGAGTTCATGTCATTGATGGCGTGAAAGCTTTAGTAAAGAAAGGTGAGTTTAAGTCATTGATGAAGTGCAAGCTCTAGTAAAGAAAGGTGAGTTCAGATCATTGATGGCGTGAAAGCTCTAGTAAAGAAAGGTGAGTTCAGGTCATTGATGGCGTGAAAGCTGTAGTAAAGAAAAGTGTGTTCAGGTTATTGATGACGTGCAAGCTCTAGTAAAGAAAGGTGAGTTCAGATCATTGATGGCGTGAAAGCTCTAGTAAAGAAAGGTGAGTTGAGGTCATTGATGGTGTGAAAGCTCTAGTAAAGAAAGGGGGGTTCAAGTCATTGATGGCGTGCAAGATCTGGTAAATAAAGGGGAGTTTAGGTCATTGAGGACGTGCAATCTCTAGTAAAGAAAGGTGAGTTCAGGTTATTGATGGCGTGAAAGCTCTAGTAAAGAAAGGTGAGTTTAAGTCATTGATGAAGTGCAAGCTCTAGTAAAGAAAGGTGAGTTCAGATCATTGATGGCGTGAAAGCTCTAGTAAAGAAAGGTGAGTTCAGGTCATTGATGGCGTGAAAGCTGTAGTAAAGAAAAGTGTGTTCAGGTTATTGATGACGTGCAAGCTCTAGTAAAGAAAGGTGAGTTCAGGTCAATGATGGAGTGAAAGCTCTAGTAAAGAAAGGTGAGTTCAGGTCATTGATGGCGTGCAAGCTCGAGTAAAGAAAGGTGAGTTCAGTTCATTGATGGCGTGAAAGCTCTAGTAAAGAAAGGTGAGTTCAGGTTATTGATGACGTGCAAGCTCTAGTAAAGAAAGGTGAGTTCAGGTCAGTGATGGCCTGCAAGCTCTAGTAAAGAAAGGTGAGCTCAGGTCATTGATGACGGGCAAGCTCTAGTAAAAAAAGGTGAGTTCAGGTCATTGATGGCGTGAAAGCTCTAGTAAAGAAAGGTGAGTTCAGGTTATTGATGGCGCGCAAGCTCGAGTAAAGAAAGGTGAGTTGAGGTCATTGATGGCGTGAAAGCTCTAGTAAAGAAAGGTGAGTTGAGGTCATTGATGGCGTGCAAGCTGGAGTAAAGAAAGGTTAGTTGAGGTCATTGATGGCGTGCAAGCTCTAGTAAAGAAAAGTGTGTTCAGGTTATTGATGACGTGCAAGCTCTAGTAAAGAAAGGTGAGTTCATGTCATTGATGGAGTGAAAGCTCTAGTAAAGAAAGGTGAGTTCAGGTCATTGATGGCGTGCAAGCTCTAGTAAAGAAAGGTGAGTTGAGGTCATTGATGGCGTGAAAGCTGTAGTAAAGAAAAGTGTGTTCAGGTTATTGATGGCGTGCAAGCTCTAGTAAAGAAAGGTGAGTTCAGGTTATTGATGGCGTGCAAGCTCGAGTAAAGAAAGGTGAGTTGAGGTCATTGATGGCGTGCAAGCTCTAGTAAAGAAAGGTGAGTTTAGGTCATTGATGGCATGCAAAACCTTTTTTTAATTAAGTTTATTTGTTATATTTCTTTAAATGTATAAACAACTTAATTATTATTTTACAAATAATCTTATTACTTAAGATATTTATGACTGATATATGTTTTTTCGATATTTCTGTACTTACCATAATAAATATAGGATGTCGATATTTTTAACTCGATATTGTGTTATGGGGATATTTTAGGCGCCGATATTCTGTCAGTGAACCCTTTAGTGGAGGATGCACTGATTCCCTTTAGCTCCCTGCAGTGGGAATACAGTTTGCAGACTCCTCAATATTTTAAATATCTGCAATTAAAACATGCCCGGCAGGTGGAAAGCATAGTGATAGAGGACCTCCAGGAATATGCCCACTTGAAGAGAGGCTCCTCCAGGGGGCATTAATTGAGAAGGCAATAGCATGGACCTGTAAGACTATCCCAAATAATGTCCCTGACACTCTGACGCAACTGAATGAGGTGGCTGAATTACACTCCACAGACTGGGAAGCGGCACTGATGCACCCAAGAGAGGTGGCTCTCAAATCCCGCCTGCAACTAGTTCAATTTAACGTCCTCCACAGAGTCTACTATGCTAGGGCCCACCTGCATAGGTTTGGCTGGGCTGACACTCAACTGTATGAGATGTGGAGAGTAACCCTGGGCGGAGTATGCGGAGTGGTGCTCTGCGTAGTTCCACAGAGTTTTAAAAAGACTCCGTGGAACTCCACTCCGCCCCATCCCATGCCCACAGAATTTTTTTTATTTAATTTTCAAAACCCACTTACCTTCTCTGCAGGCAGGCCCTCCTCCTCGCGACGGGGATTTCTTCTTTCTGTCATCCTCCGAGTTGCTGGCCTCGGCTGAGGGGCGTATCCCACTCCGCCACGGAGTCAGAGTTTTGCCGCAACTTCACGTTCACAGCAGAGCGCGACGTTGGTAAAACTCCACAAACTCTGCTGGCAGAGTGTAGTACTCGGCGCCGGGTTAGTGGAGAGGAGACAGGGTGCTTCTTACACACATTATGGTCATGCCCTGAGATAAGTGTCTACTGGCACAAGATAGTTGAGGAACTTACGAAGATACTAGAAGTCATCCTACCGATAGACCCCCAAACTCATCCTACTAGCAATACCCACAGAAGTGAATGTACCCAGAAGCAAGGTCCTCTTTGGAATTCTGGGCATGGTAGTTGTGGAATGAGATGTGGCACAATACTGGGGAGCCCCTGCACCCCCTACCCTTCCAGAATGGAAGCGGGGAATGGCCCTCTACATGGCTGCTGAGAGGGTTATCTATCAGGCAAGAGGCTGTCCCAGGAGGTTTGGCAAAGCGTGGGGCCATGGTTTAATACTATAACCTCAATATGAATGGAAGCGATGCAGAATTTCCATCGGCCAGGGCCCCTGAAGGATAAGGTTATAGCCTGGTGGGACTTGTACTTGCAGAAGATAGAATACTTGGATATACCCTGACAATGTACAGTATCACTGAACTTCTGAAGGCTCTGTATGCTCTACCCTATGTAGCTCTGTTGATGGATATGTTGTTTTGTGACATGTCGTGCTTGAAGAGAAAACTGAATGAAAACGCTTTTTTTTTAAAGCATAATTATTTTTGAGAAAAAAGAGACATTCTATGAATAGGTTTCTATGAAATAGTAAATGCCATTCATCCTGCAGTTTCCATTAAAAAATGTTGGTGAATTGTTTTCTCAGGTAGGGTATTCCATGAAATGGTTTCTCGATGAAATCACATCCAACCTAAGTGCACTGCACACCCATCTCCTCAGGGAGCCATCACTTACTTTATGGGACTCCCTGCTTCATCCACGCCCGGGGGGCCTACAGGTCGGGCGGATGACCCCTCCACACTCCAGGGCAGGGTCCACTTCAGGACACTGTGACACAGTTAGTGCGACATCCTCCTGCTGCCCCTTACCTCCTCCCCAAGGCTCTCTGGTTCTCAAATACATTCCTCCCTTCCATTCTCAACTCTTCTTCTTTACCTCTCTCTCAGCAGCCTATCGCCCCTCCCCTCCGAGGCACTGGCTTGTCCCTTTCACCATGTTAAAAGCAAAACGACAATCATAAACATTACCTGCGCCATCTTGTCTGTTGGAAGTTCCTACGTGCACATAAGCTGCAGTCATTCTGACCGACCGCAGCCATTTTGTATTCTGTTGGTCCCCTTTGTTTCACCCTGCCCTTACTAGCATCCCTCTGACCAACCTGGTATGTGAGTTGGGGGCTATAAACTATTGCCACGACAAACATCAACACCACTTGCTGCCACAAACTCGTTTTTCCTCTCATCTCTGTTTACAAGCAAACCCATGGACACTCTTACACAAACAGGTTCCAAATACCAAACAGACTCTTGCAAACATGGTTTATTGCACTGCACACAGCAAGACTTGTTTTTGCTAACAATGGGACCTGTTTTTATCAACAGAACAGACTCTTAGATTTGGCCAGTCTCACATGTTTTAGACCCTGAAGCAAGGTCCAGCTGCAATATTAGATTGTCTGTTTCGACCTGGGTTGGAGGAGAATTAAGGTTGGGCTTGTGTAACCATGTTGATGAAACAATGTTGGGCTTGTATAATCATGTTGATGAAACAATGTTGGGCTTGTGTAACCATGATAATGAAACAAATGCATTGTGTCAAACCTGTATAAAAGGAAGAGCTAAAGGAGTTGCCAGCAGAACACCTCCCTGAGACATCCCGGTGTCTGCAGTTGACGTGGTCTCCTCTTAAGAGTAATAAACCTTTTTCTTGCCTTCCAGTTTCCAGCACCTGTCTCGTTATTTTGATAGCGAATCCAAAGTGAATTAAAGGTGACCCTGCGCTGGGCAGCATTGGGGGTCTTAGGAGACTCGCTGCTTTTCACAAATTGGTGACCCAACGTTGGAGCCCATAAGAGACACGTGGGTCCGGTAGAGAGGTCCTAACGACGGAGTGAACGACTAAATGATTGGAGTGCACCTGCCTGAAAGAGACCCTCGTCTGGCTGCCGATCGACTGAACTTCACCGGTTCCGAATGGACCTCTCTCGAGTGACCTGCGGTCCTGACTGGGACCTTACAGGAACACCGCATTGATTGTTGGAGTAAGAGGACAACCAGGCGCTGGAAGGGGAAGACGAAGAACTGTCCATACGGTCCGGGTAAGGTCGTCAAAAAATGACTTAAATTGATTGATAGAAATACTAGTATTCCTTTTTTGAGTTATTTGAGACATTCCCTGCTTGCAAACAACGTAGAATACGAATATTCTCTCTTTGCAGACAGCGAAGGACAGGTAGTGCAGACTTTTTGTCTAAAATGAATTGAGATATTCATTTTGACCGATAAATACGTCATGCCTGTTTTCTTTAGATTGTTTGATTGTTTTGGACCGGACCGTTTGTTAGAGGTCAGTCATCCGGCACCGCCGAAAGGCACCCCTAACAAGGACATATACGCAAAATATGGATTAGCCACCGTAGCTTATAGCAAACTATGGCAAAAGTACACTAGGAAGGACTGGGTAAATCAGTGGCCACTGACGTGATCTTTCGATCCCGCTAAAATAGAAACGTTAGAATTAGCTCTCCACAAAAAATAAGCTAGACCAGCCATGTTTGACAGTTTTGGTTTATGGCGAAAAGAGGCAGCTCAACGAAAGGAAAGAGACGAAGCTAGACAAGATAAAGAAACGCGAAAATCAGCTTACCAAGCCTGTAAAAAGTTAGAAGAAGAACTAAAAGAAAAGGAAATCGATACAAAGGAACAGGAATCAAAAACATCAGGTCAATGCCCTGTTAGAACGCCCTCAATTCTTTACCCCGAGTTACCAGCAAAACAGAGGGTAGATAATGATTTATTGTTAGGTCCCACAATGATATACATGCCACACTCTTATGCCCCTTCTTATCCCGTAGTACAACGCCAGGACCCCCAAAGTATAGCTGGAGATGGCACGATCGCCTCAGTCTCCACTGCCTCTGTTCCCACCGAGTCACCCACACCAAATGCCTCATCAAAGGCTGCAGTAGTAGAGGTAGGAACAAAAGAAATAGGAGCGCCCAGGGTCCCGCGATTAAGTAAAAATGAGCGAGCAGGCATTGATAAAATAGTTAAAACCCTCATAGATAGGAAAGAAACAGATGAATATGTAACTGACATGTGCGACTCCTATGTTGAAAACCACAAACGATACTTTATTGTATGTCTCTGTTACCACACCCTTACTGCATATGAAGAGAAGTACCAAGACGTAGGGCCCGAGCGACTAGTGGCTCTCTATAGGAAGGTAGACATCGGAGATGAAGGCAACAACGATGTTGCAGAACTATTTTCATCCACACTAGAAGTATTGCGTCACCTCGAAGAACAAGGACAGATAGATAGGGACAGGACAACTAAGATAGCAGGACCCCGGGTGGAAAAACCAGATAGCATGATGCCAATAAAAGAAGCTGCCCCTTACTGGGTACCTCCTCGAGGACAAGACTAATGACGATATAAACCATCAAGACGCTAGAGGAAGGATGGTCTACAATTGGGTGTATCAGCCATGGGACAGACAGGACATCTTGACATTCCGTAAATCTTTGCCGGATTTACGAAAGAACCCCACCGCCTTTTACACCGAGCTAGGTACCGCTCTGGGATCAACAATAATGACACTTGCCGACATAGACTTGTTCTTCGGGTTATGTTTGCCAGCAGATGAGTAGAAACAGATTGGGAAAGTAGACCATACCGAACTTTTTGGTCATACCTGGGAACAACTCGACACACTAGATAAACAGAGGAACCCTGGTCAAAAACCAGTTAAAGCAATATTAGACCCCCCCTGACAAAATAGTGCAGACAGTGAAAACGCTGATCCCAGAGAAAAAGATAGACTGGTCCATAGTAACCGCATGTCGCCAGAAACCACACGAGGATGTCTCAGAGTACTTCTCCAGATTTGAAACTGTGTTCTCGGATTACAGTGGACAAGACATGTCCACCGCAACCGGACACCACTTATTTGTGCAGAACTACGTCAAAGGACTACTGCCAGATGTATCCCAGAAACTACAAGCCAGCGAAAGTAGTTGGGCAGCATCTAAACCGTTGGCCATTCTCCAAATGGCCCAGTACTACGAGCATCAGAGAAACGAAAATGAAAGTGCTACAGAAAAGAAAAAGAAGGACTTGAAGGAAAGGGTAATGATAGCACAACTCCAGGGGGCGAATACAGGAAGGGAGCAATATAGGGGAGGAAACCAGCAGAATACCCCTAGAGTACAGCCACCTAGGAACAATCCATCGACATCATATGTAGGACGCCAAGACCTAGGACAGGATCAATGTGCATTTTGCAAAGAATATGGACACTGGAAATCCCAATGCCCGGCTTTGTTAGGAGCTGGTAGGGGCAGAGGGGCGAGGGAAATAGCAAGTGGACAGAGAGGAAGAGGACGTGGGAGAGGGTATGCGAGTGTAGCAAGCGAGGAAAGGCCAGGAAGAGTGAACACATTTGACCATCACAGACAGAACCAGTACCAACAGACAGATTACGACAACACGTACGACTTTGCCTAGGACAGCCAAGGGCAAGGGAGGGATCCAGTCGAGCTCTATGTTGATCAGCAAGGCCCTTATGTTACCGCTGAGACCTGGACACAAAGTCGCCATTTTTGGTACACACGGGAGCAACACGTAGTGCACTATCCAAACGACTGATTCCAAGGGCACCCTTGTCAGGCTCACATGTGACCTCAATAGTATTTGACGGTTCGCCCTCCACCAACCCTTTGTCCCGACCAATCCCTTTTAATCTTGACAGCAATGGCATCAAAACGACATTCCTCCTCTCATCTAACACCCCAGACGCCATATAGGGTCTCGACCATTTGAAACACTTCCATGCGACTATCAGATGCTCACCAGAAGGAGTGCGTGTCATCCTGTATGACAACCCCCTACGCCATAGAGAGAACCCTTTTCAGCACATGTTTTCCATCTCCGAGACTGACGCATCCCTACTAGACACTTTGCCATCACACTTATGGGCTAGGGCTGATTCAGACGTAGGACGAATGATGATTGACCCAGTACACGTAACAATACGACAGGACGCAACCCTACCGAAGGTACCGCAGAACAAAATATCGCCAGAGGGTGAGAAAGCACTGACAGAGATCATACACTCTTTGGTAGAGGCAGGGGTGGTAGAGGAAGTAGTGAGCAACATTTGTAACAGTCCCATACTACCAATTGTAAAGAGACAGGGAGCGGGAGACGGGAAAGCCTACCGCTTCATCATTGACCTGCGGGGGGTAAACAAAATCGTAGTGCCACAATACCCAGTAGTTTCCGACATCACGACAATTTTGACTTTAATCCCCTCCACTGCCACCACCTTCACTGTGATCGACCTCAAGAGCGCCTTCTTTTCCATACTTATACACGAGGGCAGCCGCTATCTTTTTGGATTTACCTTAAATTCCAGTTCGTATAGATTTTGTAGAGCACCTCAGGGGTACACTTAGAGCCCAAGCATCTATAGCCAGGCACTTAAAAGACAGTTGGACGCCATGCAATTGCCAGATGGAGTGGCACTAATACAATATGTAGACAACATCCTTCTAGCAGCAGACACCATACCAATAGCCGTCACAGCCACCTTCAAACTACTCCATTTCCTTGCTGAGAATGGTCACAAGGTATCCCGAAAGAAATTGCAGTTCTGTAAATCACAAGTGACCTATTTGGGTCACCTTTTATCAAAAGAAGGGAGAAAACTCACGCCTGACAGGATCCAGACAGTTCTAGACACCCCTGTCCCCAAAAATCAGAAGCAAGTCTGCTCTTTGATAGGCCTCACCTCGTTTTGCAGACAATGGTTACCGAACTTTAGCCTCATTGTCAAACCCCTTCTCTCCCTCCTAGCTAAAGACATCCCCTCACCTCTCACCTGGCCCCCCGAATGCCAGATAGCCTTTGAAGAACTACGCAATGCCCTTTGCTCAGCGCCAGTCCTAGGAACCCCAGATTACTCCAAACCATTCTCCCTCTACACACACGAAAGGGATGGATGTGTATTGTCTGTCCTAACACAATCAATTGGTCACAAACAACGCCCTTGTGCATATTTTTCTGCCACCCTCGATCCAGTAGCCAGAGCGCTGCCAGCATGCCTGCGCACTGTGGCAGCTGCAGCAGTATCAATACGCCAGAGCGAAGGAATAGTGCTCTCCCATCCAGACACTGGTTTAGTATCCCATGCAGTCGACACACTACTGAACCAGACCAAAACTCAACACTTAACTAGCGCCCGACTGACAGGATATGAGTTGACCCTGCTAGCACCGCACATTACCCTAAAGCGATGCACCACCCTCAATCCAGCCACACTCTTACCCCTACCCGAAAATGATCGTAACGTGGCTCCACTACACGACTGTGTGACACTAACTGATGAACAAACAAAGAGAAGAGTAGACCTCAGAGACACCGCCTTTCTAGATCCAGATGGAGAACTATGGGTGGATGGTTCGTGCATCAAACTCCCTGACGGCACCACCTCAGCTGCATACGCTGTCACCACTCCTCGAACCATTCTAGAAACAGCCGGTATTGCCCAACATTCCGCCCAGGCAGCAGAACTTATTGCCCTCACACGAGCATGTATTTTAGCAGCTGGCACGACAGTTAACATATACACCGACAGCCTATACGCCTTCGGGGTGGTTCACCATTTTGGGATCTTATTGAAAGAAAGAGGGTTCCTGACTTCACACGGTACACCCATCCTGCATGGAGATTTAGTCTCCGCCTTGATGCAAGCAGTCCTCCTCCCTAAAAAGTTAGCAGTGATAAAATGCCAAGCACATAGGAAAGTGACTGATCTCATTGGACAGGGAAATGCACTAGCAGACGTTACTGCCCGAGCCACGGCAGGAGACAGAACTACGACACAAATGTATGTGACCAGGTCACAAGCTGAACAATGGACTGATGCTAGGACCATTGTAAGGGACATACAGACTATAGGCACACAAGACAAGTTGACCGAGTGGCAAAACGTGGGACTAAAAGACGAGGAAGATTGCTGGAGAACTAAAGACGGAAATAAATGGCTGTTACCCGATGCCTACCTCATCCCCATATTGACCATGGCACATTTACCAGCACACATAGGCTCCACCCCCATGATTGAACTAAGCACCTGAGTATGGCATAATGTCAAGATAACAGAATCTGCAAAGCGCCTAGTACAACATTGTATAGTCTGCCTACAACACAACCCAGGGAAGGGGACAGTAGTACCACGGGGAGGGTTTGGAGTCCCTGACCACCCCTTTGAAGCCCTTCAAATGGATTACATCCAACTAGAGAGATGTCATGGTCTAAAATATGTCCTGGTGGTTGTGTGCGCTTTTAGCAAATGGGTGGTGGCATATCCCACCCGCGACAATACTGCCATAGCCATTGCAAAAGTATTGTTGAAAGAATTATTCCCTTTGCAGAATTTTATGGAGCGACAACGGCCCACACTTCGTAGCCGAAGTGATACAGAACATACTGAAAGGGTTGGGGGTAAAACAAAAGTTCCATGCCGTCTTCCACCCCCAATCAGCGGGCCTGGTAGAGAGACACAATGCAACATTGAAACTAAAGCTAGCCAAAATGGAAGAGGTGTGGCGCCGCGGCCAGGGCGACTGATGCTGGAATCTGGGGACCACGGTTCGATCCCCGGCTCCGGCGGCAGGTTAGCCCAGCACCATGTGACTCTGGGCAATAGCTCGCTTAATCTTCCCGACGGCCCCCCAGCGCCTAGAGACCCTTACGGGTGATTGTGCGCTTTACAAATGTGGACTTTAAAATAGTTGCCATGACCGGGTTGAAATGGCCAGACGCCCTTCCATTGGTATTGCTATCAATGCACTCCACCCCAACCAAACACAGACTGACCCCATATGAAGTGGTCTTCGGCAGGCCTATGAGCATTTGGGCGGCACCAAGACCCACCTCCATTAACGGTACAGCAAGCCTTGCCTGACGTATCCAGGGGCCCAGGACATGTGATAAAGCCTGGGGACTTCATCCTAGTTTGCAACTTCCAAAGAACGAAGAACCTGGAGACCAGGTGGACGGGCCCCTGGCAAGTCCTTATCACCACTCGAACTGCCCTCCGAGTGGAAGAAAAACTAAACTGGCTGCACGCCCATCACTGCAAGAAAGTCCCTCCAACGCTGGCAACCTGTGAAGAGGTGGAGGTGCAAGAGGAAGTACTCGCGAAGGACCGACCAGATCTGAGTTGCTACCCACAAGAAGACACCCTCCAACTGTCTGAATTTCACGACCCCACGGTGCCATCCAAGGAAGGGTACAACCTAAGATCGACGAAAGGGGAGAGCTCCAACAACCAGGCCACTAACTGAATCAGAGTCTTAAATCGGTAGCACAGCCAAACAACGCTACCAGGAAAAGCGCCAGTCAAAAGTCTGTGGTCCTAACAGTTGGTGAGCTCCTCGAAGCTGATGGAAGAGACGGAACACCTGCAAAGCCACCACAAAGACACCAAGACTGTTGAACTGCACAGTACAAAGACAATTGCACTTGTAGCCGCATTTCTCACCTGCCTCCTGCTAATGGTCACACTCTGGATCATTGAAGAGAATGCACCTGCATACAGAACATTTTCACCAACCATGCAAACAATCACCAAGAAAGAACACTACCTGGTATCACTGTCGCCACATCTCCGAGAATGACGCAAAGAATTCTGGAATAATTCTTTTGTACAGATGCTGCACCAGCACAATCTTGCCACCAATGCCACTAACTGTTGGGTCTGTGGGCTGCTACAACATGCCACTGAACATTCCATCCTTTTCATCCCTTCACCCTTTTCTGTTCACGGATCTTGCCTTGCCTGGATGATGCTCCTACAAGAAAGTTACAAAGACAACGCCACTTCCGATGGGACAATCGCTCAGTTCTACAACGAGTTCTGGCTAAACAAAACAGGAAGAACAGCCGCTCCCTTTTGCCCTCACACCTCCAATGCAACATTCCCAATGAATGTCCCCTCCAAAGAACGAGTGGAAATACAAGTGTTCAATAATCCTGTCAGAGCCACATTTTCCTACCTGAAGAAAAGAACTGCTGCAACACTGACTGTGGCCCTATCTGTGGTGAACGTCTCTGGACTTGTTTGCATTGAAGGCCGTGGGACTAAGAATGTGGGTCACAGCACTTGTGACATTGTAAGGACTTTGAACACTGCCAACCCTCCAGCATTTGTTGCATCACCCAACATGTACTTTGTCTGTGGAACCAAAGCTTACACCTGGCTCCCAAGAAACAGGGGGCACGTGCTACATCGCCTTTGTTTTGCCATCAACCTACACAGCCCCTGCATTGCATCATCGAGAAAAGCGTTCTAAAGACACTGATCAAGCAGACTCTGCCGCATCACAGTTCCTCGACGCAGCAAAAGGGCTCGTCCCGCTATGGGGTCCGATGGCAAACAGCCGAGCCATCAGACATCTGTCTCAAGAGGTAGAAACCACCCTGAACGTCACAGCTGGCATCCTCACCAACAACACTGCCGAGCTTCAATCGGTCCGTCTGGTGGCCCTACAAAACCACATGGTCCTGGATGTGGTACTAGCGGACCGTGGAGGAGCATGTCGCATCATCAGTGCCAGTTGCTGCATATACATCCCTGATAATTCACCTTCTGTCTATGAAGCAATCGAACATCTCCACAGACTGTCTTCAGAAATTCATCAAGGATCAGAGACTTGGACAATTGGAAGTTGGCTTTGGGGCATCTTGAAGAACTGGGGTTGGAAAATATCAATGATTCTCTTGGTCCCAGTATTGGCAATATGTGGTTGTTGTTTGGGTGTACACTGTATACCACCTTTGTGTTCTCTTTGCATAAGTACCTTGCGCCCTAAGACTATGGACACTCAGGTAACAAAAATGAGAGTAATGTATGAACAAGAGATACAGGACATTATGGAGATCGAAATAGACTGACAAGCTGGCTAGTTATGTTCAAAGGGGCGACTGTTAAAAGCAAAACGATAATCATAAACATTACCTGCGCCATCTTGTCTGGTGGAAGTTCCTACGTGCACATAAACTGCAGTCATTCTGACCGACCGCAGCCATTTTGTATTCTGTTGGTCACCTTTGTTTCACCCTGCCCTTACTAGCATCCCTCTGACCAACCTGGTATGTGAGTTGGGGGCTATAAACTATTGCCACGACAAACATCAACACCACTTGCTGCCACAAACTCGTTTTTCCTCTCATCTCTGTTTACAGGCAAACCCATGGACACTCTTACACAAACAGGTTCCAAATACCAAACAGACTCTTGCAAACATGGTTTATTGCACTGCACACAGCAAGACTTGTTTTTGCCAACAATGGGACCTGTTTTTATCAACAGAACAGACTCTTCGATCTGGCTGGTCTCACGTGTTTTAGAACCTGAAGCAAGGTCCAGCTGCAAGATTAGATTGTCTGTTTTGACCTGGATGGGAGGAGAATTAATGTTGGGCTTGTGTAACCATGTTGATGAAACAATGTTGGGCTTGTGTAACCATGATAATGAAACAAATGCATTGTGTCAAACCTGTATAAAAGGAAGAGCCAAAGGAGTTGCCAGCAAACCACCTCCCTGAGACATCCCGGTGTCTGCAGTTGACGTGGTCTCCTCTTAAGAATAATAAACCTTTTTCTTGCATTCCAGTTTCCAGTGCCTGTCTCGTTATTTTGATAGCGAATCCAAAGTGAATTAAAGGTGACCCTGCGCCGGGCAGCATTGGGGGTCTTAGGAGACTCCCTGCTTTTCACAACCATTCCCTCCATTCTCCCCCTTCTCTCCCTGGGCTGCAGCTGGCTTCACCTCCCCAGATCTAACTCTTCACTGTCCCCATCTCTCTACCCGAAATCTTACTTCCGCCCTGTAGGAGAGTGGGGTCTGCAATCCTATGGTCACCTCAGATTTTTGCTTCACTGGTTTACGACTTTCCCTGGCTGTGGGCCTGCTAATCAGACCCACAGCCTAGCTGTTCTCTCTCTAAATTGACAACCATGTACCTTAGGTGCATTTACCAATTGGTACTGGGCCACCTTATCAGTCCCTGTACAGTATACCTTAGGTATCCAGGGCATAGGTGTACCCAGGGCCTACCAGGGGCTGAAGCATGTATTATGCCACCCCTGGCTGGCCATCTAAACAGACACAACTGGCTGCACGACAGCTGGGGCAAGGTGGTGTAAACACCCTTTGCTGTAGATATAGTATACCTATATCTAAACCGAAAATGGACAGATATATTCCTATCAGTCACTCCTATGGAAGGCCTTATCAATCCTGAAGGCAGAGTGCTTGGAATTATGTGAGATGGTGCTCTGGCATGAGCTGAGCCCGTTTGCAGCTTGCGGAACCAAGTCCTTATAGCTGTTCCATGATAACGCTATATCATATACTCTTAAGTGCATTATAATCCTCGCGATTAAATGCTAACTCTGATATAACATTATCAAAACATGTCGAGTAAGGTGTCATACGAATTGGAATACTACCCCCTCGCCAATTCTGGCGACGGGGGTAGCATTCCACCCTTCTAGAGGGACACGACATGTATGTAACTGTGAACCCCGGTTAAAGTTAACTCGAGCCTTGGCATCACAAAATGGATGCCACCACCACAGACACAAGTCTGACCTCCTGCTGTTGAGAGTCCTTCCAGCGAGGAAGGCTTGGACAAAGGGTTTCCTGCCTTGGGAGGTGCTAGCACCACCCCAGACAGGATTTTGTGTATTGGGTAGGATAGGCCTGAAAGGAATGAGACATGCCCGGGGCACACAAGGTGTCCTGTGCATACACCGGTTCAAACCAGTTGCTGGGGCATCCCTGCCCCAGCTCTGGCGGGAAACCGGACAAAGGATAGGGGGTGTAGCCACCCCCCTTCCTGGTCCCACCCAGGGGAGGGACCTAGTCAGTAGTGCAGCCCCCTTTAGCAGGATAAAGGTAGGAGCTGGTCCCATTCCAAATTAGATTAATCCTGAACTACTCTACAAGAAGAAACTCTGGACTTCGACGTTCTGCTCCACAGAAGACTGAAGAAATCTCCCTTGTGGGCAAGGAGTGTCCACCCTGCACAAGCAGGCACCATCAAGCGTCCAGCGGCTTCCCTTTGTCGTCTTCCCTCGAGGATCCAGACTTCAGAGCCCGACGAGACCCAGATTCCCAGACCTCTCCGACCTCAACCTACATCTGCAGCACAGCTGAGACCCGTGGGTGCGACGAGACACGTGGGACCGGCCATCTTGGAAGAAACTGCACTTCGCTCCCAGCACGACTCCCGAGGTAAACTCGACCAAGTGCTTTGGGGACTGAGAAGCCCCAGCCCCGAGCAGCCCCTGCACCGAAGATCAGCCCTCCAGAATCCACGAGATCTGCGTGGGGCCCTTCTGCTTGTTTGCTGCTCGACGCGTTGTCTGGTCACTTGCCGGCTGGCTAGTGGCCTCCTAGACGACGAACCTTTGAATCTTTGCTGCTGGTCTGGTTGCTCCAGACTGGCCCTTGCTCCCTTCCAAAAGAGGGGCACCCCGGACTCTCCTAGTCCGCACCAGACGCTTTCTTCACTCACCGCGTGGGTTGCCTTTGCCAAGGCCTGTTGACGCCGATTCCGGATCCAACACCGCCGACAGCGAGAGCCTGTGTGGGACAGCTCGTGCCTCCATCCTGGTCGTCAAAGACACCTCCTGGTCCACGTGGCTGCAGAGTCAAGCGTCCACTCTTCACCTGATCGCGACGACACCATTTGGTTCCTTCCTGGTTCCACACCGGTCACTGGCTAGTGACTTTGAACATTGTCCCCTCTGCTTTCAGGTCCTCTTCTTCACCGATCTACACTTGGATCGCACCGGACATCTTCCTCCTGGTCGCCTGCAGCATCTTTTCTTTCAGGCTCCATTGACTTCAACGCGAGAACCCGACACACTTTGGCACCTATGCACCCGCAGCCCGTGGGTGAGGTAACGAGAGCATTTCGGTGCTCAAGGGTAGTTTAACTGTCCTAGTGTCCAGTTCCACAGTCGTTGTTGTCCTAACTAGTCAGGATTGTCCGTACTTACGTTTAACTTGAACTGTACTGTCCATAGACGTTGTTACGCATCTCGCGTGTGAGTTCACACTCTGCACACGCGTTCCGTGGGCCTCCTATTACTTACCTAGTGTTAGAGTAGCGTGGTCCCATCGCTCCTACAGCCTCTGGACAGCTCCATTCCTACTATCTACTTTCACATTCCACTTACTTAGTATATGGTTTGTCGTGCCCCTAGGGCACCATTGTAATTTTGTGCAACTTATCGTATTTTTCTTAAGAGATTGTCATGTGCTTAGCCCTCTGACCTCATAAAGAGTTCAGAGGTGTTTGTTATTAATAAATATACTGTTTATTTTCATAACAACCTGTGTGGTGTCCTTTCATCTGGTATTCAAGGGCTTATATTGTGGTAAAACAGCTGGCTTCACATGCCAAAAGAGTTTAGCCTAAGACTGCTTTGTCCATGCTACCATTAGGATAGCTGGTCTATAAGGTTGACTTACAACCAATCACCATAAGGGTTGTTTGGACTGATACAAGGTGATCACTAGAACTAGTGAGCATCATATATCAGGCCAACTTCTCACACGCCCCCTCCATTCTTCACTACCCCCTCTCTCTCCCAGATCTTACCTCCCCCTCCATTCTTCACTGACCCTTCTCTCCCGCAGATCTTACCTCCTCCCCTTCCAATCTTCACTGCCCCCCTCTCTCCCAGATCTTACCTCCTCCCCCTCCATTCTTCACTACCCCCTCTCCACCCCAGATCTTACCTCCGCCTCCATTCTTCACTGCCCCCTCTCTCCCCAGATCTTACCTCCCCCTCCATTCTTCACTGACCCTTCTCTCCCCCAGATCTTACCTCCTCCCCTTCCAATCTTCACTGCCCCCCTCTCTCCCAGATCTTACCTCCTCCCCCTCCATTCTTCACTACCCCCTCTCCACCCCAGATCTTACCTCCGCCTCCATTCTTCACTGCCCCCTCTCTCCCCAGATCTTACCTCCCCCTCCATTCTTCACTGCCCCCTCTCTCCCCAGATCTTACCTCCCCCTTCCAATCTTCAATGCCCCCTCTCTCCCCCAGACCTTACCTCCCCCTCCATTCTTCACCTCCCCCTCCATTCTTCACTGCCCCCTCTCTCCCCAGATCTTACCTCCTCCCCCTTCCAATCTTCAATGCCCCCTCTCTCCCCCAGACCTTACCTCCCCCTCCATTCTTCACCTCCCCCTCCATTCTTCACTGCCCCCTCTCTCCCCCAGATCTTACCTCCTCCCTGCTAAAAATCTTCACTGTCCACCTCTCTACCCCAGATCTTACCTCCCCCTCCATTCTTCACTGTCCACCTCTCTACCCCAGATCTTACGTCCTCCCCCTCCATTCTTCACTGCCCCCTCTCTCCCAGATCTTACCTCCTCCCTGCTAAAAATCTTCACTGCCCCCTCTCTCCCCCAGATCTTACCTCCTCCCCCTCCATTCTTCACTGCCCCCTCTCTCCCCAGATCTTACCTCCTCCCCCTTCCAATCTTCAATGCCCCCTCTCTCCCCCAGACCTTACCTCCCCCTCCATTCTTCACCTCCCCCTCCATTCTTCACTGCCCCCTCTCTCCCCCAGATCTTACCTCCTCCCTGCTAAAAATCTTCACTGTCCACCTCTCTACCCCAGATCTTACCTCCCCCTCCATTCTTCACTGTCCCCCTCTCTCCCCCAGATCTTACCTCCTCCCCCTCCTTCCTTCACTGTCCCCCTCTCTCCCCCAGATCTTACCTCCTCCCCCTCCATCCTTCACTGTCCCCCTCTCTCCCCCAGATCTTACCTCCTCCCCCTCCATCCTTCACTGTCCCCCTCTCTCCCCCAGATCATACCTCCTCCCCCTCCATCCTTCACTGTCCCCCTCTCTCCCCCAGATCTTACCTCCTCCCCCTCCATCCTTCACTGTCCCCCTCTCTCCCCCAGATCTTACCTCCCCCTCCATTCTTCACTGACCCTTCTCTCCCCCAGATCTTACCTCCTCCCCCTCCATCCTTCACTGTCCCCCTCTCTCCCCCAGATCTTACCTCCTCCGCCCCCATTCTTCACTGTCCCCCTCTCTCCCCTCCAGATCTTGCCCCCCTCCATTCTTCACTGTCCCCCTCTCTCCTCCAGATCTTTCTCCCCTCTCCATCCTTCACTGACCCCCTCTCTCCCCCTGATCTTACCTCCCCCCTGTCCCCCTCTCTCCTCCAGATCTTTCTCCCCTCTCCATCCTTCACTGCCCCCTCTCTCCCCCTGATCTTGCCTCCCCCCTCTATTCTTCACTGTCCCCCTCTCTCCCCCTGATCTTGCCTCCTCCCCTCCATTCTTCACTGCCCCCCTCTCCCCCCCTGATCTTGCCTCCTCCCCTCCATTCTTCACTGCCCCCCTCTCCCCCCCAGATCTTACCTTCTCTCCTCTGACTCTCTCTGGTCATGTACCTGTGATCACCACCTCTCTCCCTCCACTGCCTGCTCTTCCATCTCTCTGATGGTTCTTCCCTCTCTCCCTCTCCCCTGGCCCTGCTCCCCTGGTCACAGCCCCCCCTCCCCTCTAGATGTTGCTTCCTCTCCCCTGACGTTCCCTGCTGACCTCCATTCTTCACTTTTGCCTTCTCTCCTCTCACTGTTTGTGCTCCTGCTCTCCTTCTCACATTATCCCATCCCCCCACCCCCTTCTCTACTCCTCCCCACGCCTCTCACCGTCTCTGGTCCAGCCCGTTCATCACATCACCTCCCTTCCACCCCTCTATTCTCTCCTCAACTCTGGCCCTGTCCCCCTCGTTACACCGTCCACCCCTCTATTCTCTCCTCATCTCTGGCCCTGTCCCCCTCGTTACACCGTCCACCCCTCTATTCTCTCCTCATCTCTGGCCCTGTCCCCCTCGTTACACCGTCCACCCCTCTATTCTCTCCTCTTCCCCTCTCCCCCCAGTCCTCTCACCGTCTCTCCCCGGGCTCTGGTCTGTTCTCTTCTCTTCTCTTGTTTTATCTTCTCTTCTCTTGTTTTCTCTCCTCTCTTCGGTTCTCTTCTCTTGTTCTCTCTCCTCCTCTCTTCGGTTTTCTCCTCCTCTGCTCTCTTCCCTCTGTCTGTGGAGAGCAGGGTGCTGCTGAGCCCCTCAGGAATGCGCAGCTTATGAGGCTCTGCGGGGTCTAAGTCCGTAAGAGCCACTAAATCCAGGCCTGGGGCTGGGGGGGGGGGGCTCTGAGAGGGGAGGGGTGAAGGACAGCGGCCCCCACCCTGGTCCCTGCCGCATGCACGGACTGACACCCCCTGCTCCAGCCTAAGTGATGATAGATGCACGCACAGGACCCTCCGACGGTCTCCGTGCTGCAAGCGAGGGGCCCCGCCCCTGCCGAGCCCCGCGGTGCTCGTTATCGACCCCGTAAAGATTAAAGGTTGAGCCATCTGTTAGTCTACAAACTCTTGAGCTTCAGGCTGCAGCCGCCGCTGCGCCAGGCGCCTCGACGCAGGGACCAGCTGGTGGATTCGAGAGGAGCTGAGGCCCCTGCTGGCCCCCGCAGTGCGCACTTCAACTCCCTCACACCCCCCCCCCCCCCCCTCACCACCCCGTCCCAGGTGCCCGGCCTCTGGCCTGGCCTCAAGGGGGCCCGCAGTCAAGGTCCGGGGCTGGAAACACTGCCTTGGCCCCCGCAGGACGGCTCCTGCTCTGGGGCCCCTGCGCAGCAGGCCTTGCTGTTCATCCTCCCCACATCTCTCCACATTAGGGTACCTGGGGATGCTCTGCACCTGGCTCAGCTCTGTGCCGCGGGTCACAGTGGAGTCAGTGAGGCGCGGGCTGGGCACCGGTCCACACACAGCCTCGCCCTGAGCGATCATCTCCCCTAAAGCCCTGCACGGATTGCAGTGATCGGGGGCCCGGGGGGTGGAGGGGGTGGGCGTCTCCAGCTGTACTGGCATCAGTGAGAACAAGAGCAGGGCCCCCCTATGAAACGTCCACCCTGAGACTCTAACATCCCAGTTAAAGGCTATTGGGCATTGCTGGCGACATGTCTGGGTGCTGTGCCTTGCTGGAGGCCTGCCTGGATGCTGTGCCTTGCTGGAGACCTGCCTGGATGCTGTGCCTTGCTGGCGACATGTCTGGGTGCTGTGCCTTGCTGGAGGCCTGCCTGGATGCTGTGCCTTGCTGGGGACCTGCCTGGATGCTGTGCCTTGCAGCAGACCTCCTTGGGTGCTGTGCCTTGCTGGGGACCTGCCTGGACGCTGTGCCTTGCTGGAGGCCTGCCTGGATGCTGTGCCTTGCTGGAGGCCTGCCTGGATGCTGTGCCTTGCTGGATACCTGCCTGGGTGCTGTGCCTTGCTGGAGACCTGCCTGCCTGGATGCTGTGCCTTGCTGGAGGCCTGGCTGGATGCTGTGCCTTGCTGGAGACCTGCCTGGATGCTGTGCCTTGCTGGAGGCCTGCCTGGATGCTGTGTCTTGCTGGAGGCCTGCCTGGACGCTGTGCCTTGCTGGAGGCCTGCCTGGATGCTGTGCCTTGCTGGAGACCTGCCTGGACGCTGTGCCTTGCTGGAGGCCTGCCTGGATGCTGTGCCTTGCTGGAGATCCGCCTGGATGCTATGCCCTGTGGGAGACCTGCCCGGATGCTGTGCCTTGTTCGAGGCCTGCCTTGACACTGTGCCTTGCTGGAGACCTGCCTGGATACTGTGTCTTGTGGGAGACCTGCCTAGGTGCTGTGCGTTGTTTGAGGCCTGCCTGGATGCTGTGCCTTGCTGGATACCTGCTTGGACGCTGTGCCTTGCTGGATACCTGCCTGGATACTGTGCATTGTGGGAGACCTGCCTAGGTGCTGTGCCTTGTTTGAGGCCTGCCTGGACGCTGTGCCTTGTTTGAGGCCTGCCTGGACGCTGTGCCTTGCTGGAGGCCTGCCTGGATGCTGTGCCTTGCTGGATACCTGCGTGGACGCTGTGCCTTGCTGGAGACCTGCCTGGATGCTGTGCCTTGCTGGAGACCTGCCTGGATGCTGTGCCTTGCTGGAGATCCGCCTGGATGCTGTGCCTTGCTGGAGACCTGCCTGGATGCTGTGCCTTGCTGGAGACCTGCCCGGATGCTGTGCCTTTCTGGAGACATGCCCGGATGCTGTGCCTTGCTGGAGACCTGCCTGGATGCTGTGCCTTGCTGGAGACCTGCCCGGATGCTGTGCCTTTCTGGAGACATGCCCGGATACTGTGCCTTGCTGGAGACCTGCCTGGATGCTGTGCCTTGCTGGAGATCCGCCTGGATGCTGTGCCTTGCTGGAGACCTGCCTGGATGCTGTGCCTTGCTGGAGACCTGCATGGACGCTGTGTCTTGTTAAAAACCTGCCTGGATGCTGTGCCTTGCTGGAGACCTGTATGGATGCTGTGCTTTGTTCGAGCTTGCCTGGATGCTATGCCTTGCTGGAGACCTGCCTGGATGCTGTGCCTGTGCCTTGCTGGAGACCTGCCTGGATGCTGTGCCTTGCTGGAGATCCGCCTGGATGCTGTGCCTTGCTGGAGACCTGCCTGGACGCTGTGTCTTGTTAAACACCTGCCTGGATGCTGTGCCTTGCTGGAGACCTGTATGGATGCTGTGCCTTGTTCGAGCTTGCCTGGATGCTATGCCTTGCTGGAGACCTGCCTGGATGCTGTGCCTGTGCCTTGCTGGAGACCTGCCTGGATGCTGTGCCAGTGCCTTGCTGGAGACCTGCCTGGATGCTATGCCTTGCTGGAGACCTGCCTGGATGCTATGCCTTGCTGGAGACCTGCCTGGATGCTGTGCCTGTGCCTTGCTGGAGACCTGCCTGGACGCTGTGCCTTGCTGGAGACCTGCCTGGATGCTGTGCCTTGCAGCAGACCTCCTTGGGTGCTGTGTCTTGCTGGAGACCTGCCTGGATGCTATGCCTTGCTGGAGACCTGCCTGGATGCTGTGCCTTGCTGGAGACCTGCCTGGATGCTGTGCCTTGCAGCAGACCTCCTTGGGTGCTGTGTCTTGCTGGAGACATGCCTGGGTGCTGTGCCTTGCAGCAGACCTCCTTGGGTGCTGTGTCTTGCTGGAGACCTGCCTAGATGCTATGCCTTGCTGGAGACCTGCCTGGATGCTGTGTCTTGCTGGAGACCTGCCTGGATGCTGTGCCTGTGCCTTGCTGGAGACCTGCCTGGATGCTATGCCTTGCTGGAGACCTGCCTGGATGCTGTGCCTTGCTGGAGACCTGCCTGGATGCTGTGCCTTGCTGGATACCTGCCTGGATGCTGTGCCTTGCTAGAGACATGCCTGGGTGCTGTGCCTTGCTGGATACCTGCCTGGATGCTGTGCCTTGCTGGAGACCTGCCTGGATGCTGTGCCTGTGCCTTGCTGGAGACCTGCCTGGATGCTATGCCTTGCTGGAGACCTGCCTGGATGCTGTGCCTGTGCCTTGCTGGAGACCTGCATGGATGCTGTGCCTGTGCCTTGCTGGAGACCTGCCTGGATGCTGTGCCTGTGCCTTGCTGGAGACCTGCATGGATGCTGTGCCTGTGCCTTGCTGGAGACCTGCCTGGATGCTGTGCCTTGCTGGAGACATGCCTGGGTGCTGTGCCTTGAAGTAGACCTCCTTGGGTGCTGTGTCTTGCTGGAGACCTGCCTGGATGCTGTGCCTTGCTGGAGACCTACCTGGATGCTGTGCCTTGCTGGAGACCTGCCTGGATGCTGTGCCTGTGCCTTGCTGGAGACCTGCGTGGATGCTGTGCCTTGCTGGAGACATGCCTGGGTGCTGTGCCTTGCAGCAGACCTCCTTGGGTGCTGTGTCTTGCTGGAGACCTGCCTGGATGGTGTGCCTTGCTGGAGACCTGCCTGGATGCTGTGCCTTGCTGGAGACCTGCCTGGATGCTGTGCCTGTGCCTTGCTGGAGACCTGCCTGGATGCTGTGCCTTGCTGGAGACATGCCTGGGTGCTGTGCCTTGCAGCAGACCTCCTTGGGTGCTGTGTCTTGCTGGAGACCTGCCTGGGTGCTGTGCCTTGCAGAAGACCTCCTTGGGTGCTGTGTCTTGCTGGAGACCTGCCTGGATGCTGTGCCTTGCTGGAGACCTGCCTGGATGCTGTGCCTTGCAGCAGACCTCCTTGGGAGCTGTGTCTTGCTGGAGACCTGCCTGGATGCTGTGCCTTGCAGCAGACCTCCTTGGGAGCTGTGTCTTGCTGGAGACATACCTGGGTGCGGTGGCAGAAGTGAAGGGGTTCCACACTCTGAAATGTCCAGTTCCATCTCTTCCAGGAATGGTAACAGAAGGACGAGGATCCCCCACCTGTGCTTGTTGGTGTGGTGGTATGGTCTGTGGTCACGTGGTCTGCGCTGTTTGGAGAGCTAGAGCACCTCAGGTGTGTAGGGCAGGCCTCCCTGGCCTCCTTTACTTATTTCAGATATAAGAGGTTCAGGAGGCCTCCACTCTGTCCAAGGTCCTGTCTCACATATACAGGGCGGAGTCTTTATCGCCTCCAACCACCAGGATAGGGCATGGGGCACGTCACCCTTGGCTGTTCACTGTAGCGGGCTGGGAACCATGAAGTGGATGCCCTCAGCACAAACTCTCACCCATTCCTAGCTTTCATTTTTAGGTCTCGTGACCTTTCAATGCGCGCAAGCGCATTGAGGGAGCGAGAATTCAAGTGATCAAAATAATCGTGAAACCAAGGGTTTCGTTCGTGCGGTTTTCTTAAAGTTCATGTGAATCACGTGAGCAAACAAGCACGCGCATTCACGGCCGCACAGCACATCAAAGGGCTTCGCCCAGCGTGCGCTCTGCGGCTTCTCCTCCCCTAACACGCTGGCATTCACGGCCGTACAGCACATCAAAGGGCTTCTCCCAGCGTGTGCTGTGCGGCTTCTCCTCCCCTAATTATTCATGGCTGGCCGGTGGCCGGCCGTACTTTCAGTACACCATTTGCTCAGGACATTGCTTTTTTTTAATTATTTGCAGTGCCTTTAGAAATTTGTAAACTTGCTTGCTTGTTGCTTTCACATCATGCGCTTACAACGCTCGACTTTCATTTAACATGTTAGGTTTAAAAGCTGCAATAAATACGTGCACGTTCGCTTTGCTGCCTTGTCACATCCTGCGCTTACAGCGCTCGGCTTTCATTTAACATGTTAGGTTTAAAAGCTGCAATAAATACGTGCACGTTCGCTTTGCTGCCTTGTCACATCCTGCGCTTACAGCGCTCGGCTTTCATTTAACAGGTTAGGTTTAAAACCTGCAATAAATACGTGCACGTACGCTTTGCTGCCTTGCTCCCTCGCCCCCGCTCCTCTGTGGTGCGCGCGCACCACTGGTTTCGAATCCGTGCATTTATCTTTTTCGACTTTCGTATTAAATAATCAATGCGCAACAGCGACTGAAATTCTCTTTTTGTTTTGTTTCCTGCGTCGGCTCGTGTTCTGATGCACATGTTTTTGCCCTACGCATTCATTCAACAGATGGGAGTTTGTTTGCAGGCAGTTACCAGCAGCAATGTGTTTTAATTTGTATGCTATGAAAGTCCGCTTGCACGTCATGCTTTTGTAATGTATGCATATGTTTTTCCGCTTTGAAACAGTTTTTTTATTTTTTAACGGAGCCATGTTGGTTAATTGTTTTTCGAATTACTTTTCGGTCAGCTAGATTGTAATACCTGCTGACGTCAAGATCCCTTGCTTCTCACATAGAATTGTGTGATAGGCCCTCCGTGTTATCCAGCACAGACGAATAGTGCACTGCTCTTGAACCGTCGATGTTCTCCAGCACAGCTAGATCGGCAGGTCTCCTGAGCCATGATTGTTTCTATACATTGCAGGACGCCTATACAAGGGAAGCTATCTCTTCAGACAAATTATTCAGATGATTTTAGGGACAGTGTAAGACTGACCACAGTCAAACTACCTCCCCTGCGAGACTGCTGCTGTTCCCCACCCCGGATTACACACCATGGGCCATTCTCACCATACTCCATTCTCACCATACTCCATTCTCGCCATACTCCATTCTCACTATACTCCATTCTCACCATCCTCGCCATACTCCATTCTCACCATACTCCATTCTCACCATACTCCATTCTCACCATACTCCATTCTCGCCATACTCCAGCTCCTATAAAATCAGGCCAGGGTGAAATTCTGATCACACCACTGAAGTTAGCCAAATTCCCATTACTTGATTTGGTGTACTTTTTTAAGTAACACAGCACCTCATATGGATAGATTGAAACCCTTAGGATGGTATTACTTGACATATTTGTCCACAGGCTCGTTCGCTTAAAAAATATCCCCTTCGATACTGTTAAGCATAATGTTGCAATGTAGTCCGGGCCATTACTACAGTTTCTGTGTTAAATATTAAGGGACACCACCACATCACTCAGGGACACCATCACACCACTCAGCAACACCACCACACCAATCAGGGACATCACCACACCACTCAGGGACACCACCACATCAATCAGGGACACCACCACATCACTCAGGGACACCACCACATCATCACTCAGGGACACCTGAGTTGCCAATAGGTCTCGCAGTAGGAAAGTCGGAGCTATTGGTTTTGTAAATGACAAAGCCCTTTATGTTTTTAAAATGAAAACAAAAATAAAAGGCATTGTTATTTGCAATTGTAATAGCTCAAACTTTCCTACTGCGAGACCTATTGGCAACGCCAGTGCTTGTTATCTTGTGTGAACTTCTCCAAGTTATGCACGAGTTTCAGGTGTCCTTTTTTTTTTGGTTTGCCACAGTCCCACTTCCATCTGCTCGCTCTGACAGCTTGAGCTGTGACAACCTGTGCTCTCCTGAGTCTTTCCTTTATGCTTTTCCTCCAGGTCTCCTTATCTGAAGATTTATTGCATGGGTCCATGAGTTTCAAGCTTAGGCTTTGGGGGTCACCCCCCTTTTGGCCCAGAAGCCTTGGTTTCCTCTCTGCTGACAGAAGTCAGTCAAACAGGAAGAGTTCTCTTTGTGTTTGCATCCTCAGTGAGGAGGACTCCCCTTCAACCTTCACTCTCCAGGGCCTAGTGATGCCTCACCTGCACTCCAGAACTCTTGCAGAGAATCCACTCTAAGGGCTGGACCGCGGCCAGGACACTGTCCAGGCTGGTGTGAGGCCAGTGAAGGGCAGCCATGGGATTGGAAGTGGGGCTCATCTCGCGAGCTGCGGATGACTCTAACAAGAGTATGGATGTTTCAGCCTTGAGGGTCATTTGGTAGTGGTCCATGCATTGAAATCTCTGGAATTGAATGCCTTAAGGTTGCTTACAGGATAGTCAGCAGTGGGTCGCGGGTCTCCCCTTGGGATCTCCTTCTAGTTCTCCGACCACTACAACATCCTTTGGCGTTTCCGTCTCCCGTGCGGTCATGACCTGTGCTGAATGACTGGGTGAGTGTGGCTCTTTGCTTGATCTTCCTTCTCATCTCTTGTCTTCTGACAGAGTACTCTCCACATTTGGACCATGTTTTTACAGCACCTTCGAGGCAAAATTTAGGACAGGAAATTTATTTTCCTTCATTGTATCCATATTCAGAAGGAATAAAGTCTCCATTGCCTGGATTCACCTATGGTGGTCTCAGTCCACCTGGGAGGACTGCTGATTTTTGTCACGGTGAAGCCCTTTTTGTAAACTTCAGGTCCACCAGGAAGGGTCTTAGACCTACCTGCCAAACCCTCTCAGAGTGGGTCGATGGCGTCTGTCAATTCTTCGGCTTATGTCTTCAAGGGTTCTCTTCTTTCTACCAGCCTTCAGGTAAGGTCTTTGAGGGGAAGGCAGTAAACACCTCTGGGGATGAGGGATTCACTATGAACTTTTGCAAGCAGTTTGGGAGTCTCCTGGCACTTCAACTAGCAGACCTACTGAATGATATTTAGGAGGTAAAGGTGGGGGGTCAGGCCTGTTCTCACCAGCAATCCTGCAAGCCCTGGTCACTGTAATGCTGACAGGGAGGGAGCAGCATGGTGACTGAAGTGTATACCAGACCATTTCAATCTCAAACATGAATGCAAAGGTCATGGCCAAAAGACTGGTAAGAATTATCCCAGATAGTTCAAATGTTAGGGCGCGGAGCGGAAAATCTGCATAAGTCTGTGACCCTTACACAAATAGCTCAACGGGATGGTATAAACTGAGTCCTCATTTCAATTAACGCTGAAAAGGCTTTGGACTATATCATATAGCTGTCTGTGCTTCAGACACTGAAGAGGTTTGGGATGCGATCACATTATCAACAGCGCGTCGAAGCACTGTACGAGTCCTAACCAGCTGAGCCGTCCATCTCGAATGGAGCAAGTTCAGACTGATGCATTCTGATGAATAAAGCCAACATCACCCCATTCACCACTTCCATTTCACTAATTAACAACTACCATACAATATCCTGCATTCTTTGCCTAACGCTACTTGATCAGGTTTGAGATTTTTCAATTCATCGATGGCTACAGCAAGATAGTAAAAAAAAAGGCATGATAGTTTGTTGATGCTATTGATCATTACTGGTCAATATGGGGACACCTGGTCTCACGGAGCTGGAAGGGATTCAAGGCAGTTAAAAATAAGATTAAATATATAGGTGTCGAAAAAACCTGCCAATGTTACTGAATTTTAAGTGTATGACCGCCCATCCATTTACACATATATTTATGTGGATGAGATGTATGATCTCGGTAAAAATGAATTTTACAACGCAGTCAAGTGTTCCATCCACAGTTTTTAATTTAATTAAATAGAAGAATCATGAAATTTGGAGGACAGAGCTTGCCTGGTCCAAAGATGGCCGCACTTTGGGCGAGCTCCCGGTGCCATGGCCACAAAATCCTGCAATATCGCTGCTGGCTGCCACTAGAAATACTGGACGGGGTGCACTAAAGACTCGGAGTCCGTGATACGTCGATTCCAGTCTCTGGTGGCTGCTCCTGGGCCCCATGGTGCCTGGGCTGTGATGACCGACAGGTGCGGCCTAGTCAGCCCTCGGAAGCTGAGCAGAGAGCTGTACCAACAACTGTCTCCAAACCAGATGGTGTGCGCCCCCCCCTGCTGAGACCCTTCCTGGCTAACGTTGTTGATGGGAGACGTGGCTGCGGAAAGCTGACTGGTGCAGGGACGCTGGAGTTCGCATGGGGCTCTGACGTGCATGCCTGCAGAGATGGTGGGTGCGCACTTGCAGTGGAGTGCGGGCGCTGTGGAGGAGAGGGTGCTGATGGAGTACCGCTTGACCTAGAGGGAGGCCAGCTGTGCAGAGGATCAGCACTAGCTTCACCAATCCAGGCCTGGATCCACTGTGACCCGTGATGCGGCTGCCCCTTGACAAGCAAAATACAAGGGGGGTGGCGGCCCTGTGGACACCCAGAAACATAATAAGCTTTGTAAACAGCATGTGGAGTTACAACTGCAGCATAGACTTGGGTGGACATGGAGGACAAGGCCTGTGCTGGGTAAAATTGTGGCCTCGACACAGTGGTCTAACCGAGTGCCATAGTTGGTGCTGTTGAAACTGCTACCACGCACACGAGCAAGACAAGATGGAGAAACTGGACAGGAATCAACCAAAGCTAAATTTTGATCAACGCGAGTCCACGAGAGCTCGCAATGAAAGTACACCTACACAAGAGCAGGAGGAATGTGCAACAGGGGTGGAGTTCTGAGATTACATAAAAGAAATGCTGGTTACCATGCAACAAAGCCTGTCCAATATAGACGATGAGATTGACTCTCTCTCTTATCATATGGACCGTATGTAAGAAATTATTGACAAGTTAGACATAGTGGAAAGGCGCGTCTCAGATGCAGAAGACTCACAAAACCAAACATTGGAGGTGCACAAGAAAACAGAAAAACTAATAACGTCATTGCAAAACAAGATGGAAGATTTGGAGGCGCGCTCATGACGGAACAATCTGCTCATGGTGGGCCTGGTGGAGTCAACGCCTGTTGGAACATGGAAACCTTTGTTGGGAATTTACTGATTACACCACTAGGCCGTGATACCTTCCTAGCAGTTTTCATAGTTGAGCGGGCCCAGCGATCTGTAGCTCCGTGCCCAGTGCCGGGGGCACCGCCTTGTCCCATTATAGCCCAGGCTGCTTAATTACTGGGACAGAGATGCTGCTCTATGCCACACCAGGAAACTTGAGGCACTTCGATATGAGGGCTCTGACCTCTCCTTATATCTGTACATCACCCCACAAGTTCAAGAGGCATGACGGCAAATTGTTCCATCAAAACTGAAACTCCGTAAGATTAATCTGGAATATGCCATGCTCTATCCAATGCGATGTGGGTGCTGGTGGAAGGCAATCCAAAATCTTCGCTGACCATAAGCCTCCAACAGGCACTCAAGAAGCTGGAAACAGCAAAGAAAAACAAATGCTGAGTGCACGGCGGAACATCGCAAATCGTCCAACGACTTAGATCAGTAGGACTAACAGACATTTGCTAAGGGGATCACGACATCCACCTATAAACTTGCCAATGGAACAGAACTCTATTGGTGGCTGCTGGCAACATGACAACAAGGGCGATTAGGATTATTCAATGGGACCTTGAGGCACCAAGCTCCAATAATGGCAGACAGACGTCAATACTGAAAGGAGTCAACTTGGTGTACCTATCTAGCTTATTGGAATGCTGAATTAGAAATAAGACCAGTACACCCGACTTTAAACAAGGTGGAAAGTTAACAGAGAACTTTGGTTGTAGTCACCTGGTCCTTCAAGTTAGCTCTCATACAACATGCAAGATTTGTTACAGCAGCGATAAAGTAACACTGAGACGGCACAGATATACAGATCTTCCAAGTAGTGATAGCACTGCACTCTCTGCCCTAGTGTGCTACGCACAATGGTTGTTTGGGTACTTTGTTTAGAGTTTTCCTCTTTTTTTTTTTTGTCTTTAGTTATTTTAATGGAGTTAATGTGGGAGAGAATACGCAAGCTAGTCTTCTTCTTAGAGACATGGCGTGGGTGGGGGAGGAGGGATTGTATTGTTTTTCTATACTGGTGCACCATAATTGTTGGTACTTCCAATGTGGTTGGCGGAGTGTGTGCTTTGACTGGCAGATGTATGAAATGGGAGTTATACCCAGAATTGTTAATTCTATACCTACAAATGGGGCTACACTGAGATTCCTTACTTGGAACATAATGGGATTAAACGATCACTGTAAAATATGTAAGGTAGTGCAATATCTACAAATTGATAATATAGACATGGCCGTACTGCAAGAGACGCATCTAGCCCTGAGCTAGAGCACAGAGGGAAGGGATACTGTCTCGCAGCTGTGTTTACATCACCTGCGCGCGGGGCCATGGTGTGGGCTCGAGGCTCAGGTATTAAACTTACAGAAGGGCACCTTGATAAGGAAGGTAGATATGTGATTGCTCACTGCAGGCAGGGACACTTTGAGGTGCTACTGATAGGCATCTATGGCCCTAACTACAACGACCCACAATTCAACCATAAGCTACATAATAAAATAATAAAGTACAGCCACAGACCTCGTAAATGGGGAGGTGACTTCAACTGTGCCCTGCCCCCTGAAATGGATAGATCTAGAGGCCCGGTGTGGAAGCCTGTGGTGTTCGCCTGTGTTATCTCTGCATAGTCGAAATCGGAGGGATGGTAGACCCTTGGCGACATGGTAACCCGCAGGGCAGGGAGTACACGCACTCTTCATCCGTATATGATATTCACACACGTATAGACTAATGGCTGACATACATGAACCTTGTTAACAACAAGGACCCCCTGATACGGATAGTTATCCTGGGACAGGGTAAACAATATATGTAGAGAAAATTTAATTAAATTTTCTTGTGAATACACATGTATTAGTATAATATTTTTTATCAATTTTGATCAATGCACTGTTTTTTATTGAATCCTTTTTAATCAAATTAAAAATGTATATTTTCGGCAAATTGGCCGGGCGATGATGGCGGTCGCAGCGTTGTAGAGCTCCCGCCTGCCCTGACACAATCCTACCATTTATCCTGACCCCCGAGCCCGCTACCTGCCCTACCTGAGTGGCGATTGTCCCTGGCGGCATCTGGACCTGTCCGGTGAGGCGCGCTGTCCCCCCGGCTGCTCTGGTGAGCCGACATCGGATGTGGAGTGGTGCGGCCTGGGGCCGGCAGGCGGAGCCGGGACCTCAATTTTCGAGGCATCGGCTGGCGGCCGCTGGTCGGACCGGTGGGAAGCCTTCCTGATTGGTGCCTGCGACACCGGAGGTGAAAGGAGCTGCGGCGGTGACCAGTGGAGCGGACTCCCACGCCGGGGTGGCCCCTGGAAGCTCCGGTACCACTGCGGCCTATGCTGACCCCGAGAAGCCGGGGCCTCGATTTTGGAGACGCTGAGCTGACCCGCGCCTGGGAGGTGGTGAGTCGGCGCTGGGTGCCCCTGGGGTTGTTGGACCGAGCTCTTGCCACAGGACGCCATTCGTCGTGAGGAGGGGGTGCCACGGGAGACCCCCCGTGACTGCGGCCCATCTGCGTTGTGGGTTGGCCCCCCTTTTGGTGGCGTGGGTCCAGAGGTACAATTCCCTTGCCTGGGACTGAGGCTGCCTGGTTCCCGGGGACGTGACGGAGGGCTCCCCGGACTGCCTTTGCTGTGACGACTGGGGGACCTGGCCCCCGGGGACACCGGAGTGGTGCTGTGCTCTGCTGGGCCTCTGGACGCCGGGACCTTGAGGTTGGCGGTCCCCGCCTGGCGCAACCGTCTTTGGCTATCTGTCGGGGGAGCCGACGCTGTGGTCAGTGGCGCGTGGGGTCGAGGGCCCCTCTGCGACTGGACTGTTACGGATCCTGCGGCTGTGCTGGCTGGGCAGTGGATCGGTGGCAGGCAGTGTCCAGTGCAGCCTATCCCCGCCAGCCTGGGGATCGCGCCTGCTGCCCAGGAGTGGACTGTGGCCTGATCCGACTGCGACACGCAGAGAACTGTGAGTGCCCCCTGATTTGGTGTGTCCACCTGCGGTGTGCAGCTAAGCCCCCGAGTGCATTCTACGTCTACTTTACTGCGGGTGCGGAGGGGTTCGCCCGACTTCCCCTGATCATGACAAGAGGTGGGGGCGGCGCTGGACCCAACAAGCAAGGTCCAATCGACAAGTTTACCGGACCCAGCGGGGGGTCAGGAGCCTCGGGTGGCAGCCAGAACGCGGGACCTGACAACGCGGCCCTGATGGCGGCCATCACGCAATCCAGGGACTCACTGGACGCCAAGATCGGGGCCGTTGGGGCTGATGTCATGCTTCTGCGCCAGGACCTTCGAAACGCGGTTGCTCGCATCACGGAGGCTGAAACCAGGATCACGGGAGTGGAAGATGATGTTGGTGCCCTAAAGAAGAAAGTGGCGGAGATGGACAAGATTCAGAGGGGTCTGGCACTCCGAGTTGAGGATGCAGAAGGGCGAGCGCGCAGGAATAATCTACGCTTCATTGGCTTTCCGGAGGATTGCGAGAAGGGGCCCATAGATGCGTTCTTGACGCGTTGGCTAGAAGGTTGGCTCCCCCCGGATGTCCTCTCGAGCTGTTTTGTGATCGAACGGGCCCACAGAGCCCTGATGCAGAAACCGCCTGTGGGAGAACGACCGCGCCCAATCATCGCAAAAATCCTCAACTTTCACGATAGGGATACCATACTTCGAGAAGCAAGGGCCACGGACGCGTTGCTGTTCGATAATCATAAGATCATGATTTTCCCGGACTATACCAGACAAGTGCAGCAGCAGCGTCGCTCCTTCCAAGATGCGAAAGCCAAGCTCCGGGGTTTGAAGATTCCTTATTCACTGCTCTACCCGGCCCGTCTACGCGTCGTATTCCAGTCCAAGACTCACTTTTTCGATACTCCAGAGGCAGTGTATGGTTGGACGGATGAGACTATCCGGCTCCGGCCGAACGCCCAACCGGGCCTGAACCCAGGGCCATCACGTGGATCGTCGCAGGAGAGGAGTGACTCCTCCACTAGGGGTAAAAGACGCGGGAAATCTCGGTCGCGGAGACGCTCCCATTCCGGGAGCGCCCCGCGGGATGGTGTACAGTCCGACACTGATCAGTCCGGGAAAGGGCTTTGATGATCATGAGACCTCCATTTCCTAAGTCAGTTCTCTTTTCATCAGTGGACTATCCGAGAGGCCCGGAGCAACTGCCGCGATGGCCGAGGAACTAACGCCAGGGGTGGTGAGACCCGGACATTGGTTTGTCTCAGGTGGGGCGCTGTTGGTGAGGCCTGATTGCCTCGCCCTGACCGTGTTACAGGTCACTAGTGGTTCATTGGGGCTCGGGGTGTTGACATATGGGCAGCCTTGTCCTCTCACGTTGGGAGGCGGCCCCGAAGGGTAGTTCCCGTTAGTTTGGGGGGTGTAGTGGGATCCATTGGTATGGGTGGTTTTGGGCACTATGTTTTGGGCCCGAAGCTCCCCATGCCGCGACAGGTACTTCAAGGTTTCATGAGGTATAGGGGTGGGGGGAGGCGGAGTATTGGGTGTTGGGTGGTTTGTGGGGTTGTGTCAGTTGGGGGAGCTGGGAGGGCTGGGGGGGTGTTGGATGGGATGCACGTGATTTTGGCTACAGTGATTTGCATGCTACAGGGTGCCTGGGCCGGGTCCTGGGGCTTTCTGAGACTTTTTCGTCAGGACAATGGCTGATCCCGCACAATTGACACCTACTAGTGGATCTATGAGAATTTTAAGCTGGAATGTGAGGGGGATGTTGGACAAAATTAAGCGTGGGGCAGTGTTGCGCTGGGGCAAGAGAGACTCAGCTGATGTCATGCTATTGCAGGAGACACATATGTTGGGAACAAAGGCGCTAAGCTTACAGCGCTTTGGCTACACTCAAGTGTTTCATGCGGGATTTTCTAGAGGTTCGAGAGGGGTGGCCATCCTTATACACAGGAGACTGTCCTATACCCACGAGCGTCATTGGCTGGATCCCCAGGGTCGATATGTCTTTGTCAAAGGGGTGATAGGCGCGGAGCCGGTGGTGTTTGGCTGTGTGTATGCCCCTCCTCCTCTACAATGGTCCCTGGCTGAGCGCCTCTTTGCGTTGTGGGCTGAGATTCCGGACTCTTTGGCTGTGATAGGTGGTGACTGGAACGATGTGGTAGATGTGTGCCTGGATCGGCGAAGGCTGCAGGAAACTGCGGTGGCCACCTCCCCTACTCGCTTGAAGGCGATGGTTGATGGGCTGGGCTGGGTGGATGTCTGGAGGCATTTGCATGCCAGGTCGCGTGAGTACACATATGTCTCTGCTGTGCATGGCTCCTTCTCCCGACTAGACTGTGTGTTTGTGCCGGGGGCCTTTCTTGACAGAGTGAAGCAGGCCGTGATTCAGCCTCGTGGGCTGTCGGACCACTCCCCAGTCGTAGTACAGATCACGCTGCACAGGTCGCCCCAGCCGTTTCGGTGGCGGATGTCCTCGTGGCATCTCCAGCAACCAGACTATACTACTCACATGCGCGGAGCGATTGCCCACTACTGGCACGAGAACCTGACTGAGGAGATTGATGGGGTGATGGTCTGGGAGGCCATGAAGCCCACGTTGCGAGGCGTCGACATAGCTTGGTGTGCTGCAGCCCGTCGACGTCGTCGTGAGGCTATAGTGGCGGCGTCAGATAGAGTAGGGGTGTTGGAAGCTCGGTGTCGGACTGACGGTAATGGGGTAGCTCTCAGGCTGCTCCTGCAAGCGCAGCAATCTTACGCCTCAGTTTTACTTGACGAGGCGCGACTGGCCTGGCTGGCTACGAGGAGCAGGGTCTACCAATGGGGCGACAAATCTTGCACCATGCTCCATAGATTGTGCCAACAAACACTGCAGCCGATTACTGTGCCGGGCCTCGTGGACGAAGACGGGTTGGCCATGACGGATCCGGCTGCCATTGCGGCGAGCTTCGCTCGCTATTATGCGATACAATATGCCCCTCGGGACAGTCTCCCGCCGGAGGCTATTGACAAGTTCATCGCTGACCTTCCCCCTCGCGCGATTACAGACGAAGCCAAGACCGCCCTTGATCTCCCCTTGACGGCGGAGGAACTAGGCGATGCATTGGGTCAACTCAACACTGGCAAGGCGCCCGGACCGAGCGGATTTCCCAGCGAATTTTATAAGAAATTCCACTTGCAGCTGGGGCCGCATTATAGGCGGGCACTAGAGGCAGCGCGGGAATGTGGTAGCCTGCCGATTGACTGGCGTCAGGCAGAAATTGTGGTTTTTCAGAAACCAGGCAGACCACCCGACAGACACGAGTCATATCGTCCCATATCCTTGATCAACTTTGAGGCCAAATTGTTGGCCAAGGCGTTGGCGAACCGCCTCCTCCCGTATATGGCGGATTTAGTCCACCCGGATCAAGCGGGCTTTATGCCCGGTAGGGCGACGCGTCACAATATCAGGCGCGCGCAGGTGGCCGTCGATGCGATGGGAGCGACGGGAGAACAAGCGGCGCTTCTACTAGCGGACATCGATAGGGCATTCGATTCAGTCAGTTGGACTTATCTCTTCGCTCTTTTGCCGCGACTCAACCTCGGTCCAATTTTTGTCTCGTATGTCCGGCTTCTATACACAGACATCACCGCCTCGGTGCGTGTTTCGGGGGCTGTGTCGGAGAAGTTCCCAGTTGCCAGGGGGACTCGCCAGGGGTGCCCCCTCTCCCCGTACCTTTTTGCCTTGGTCATGGAACCTTTGGCCGCGTGGGTGCGCATTGATGCACAACTTCGGGGCTTTGTGTGGGGAGCTGGACTCTCGGACAGGATTGCGTTATACGCAGACGATGTCCTCTTCTTTCTGACAGACCTTCACCGTTCTGGCCCGCGGATCCTAGACATAATGCGTATTTTTGGTGAAGTGTCGGGACTCTTCCTTAACCCGCGTAAATCGACTTTATGGGTGCTGGGCGGGAGATCGGAGGTGTTCCCCTGGGCCTCGGCCTTGCAAGTCGCGGTTGGTGGTCTAAAATACCTGGGAGTTTTCCTGTCTGAATCTGCCGCGGTTGCGTGGGAGCGCAATGTGTTGCCGGTGTGGGACAGAGTTCAGTCGGACGTCAAGACCTGGTCTCGCATGCCCCTTAACATCTATGGCAGGTCGGCGATTTTTAAGATGGTCGCCCTCCCTAGACTCCTTTACCAGCTTCAGAACTTCCCATATAGGGTTGACCCACAATGGTTCCGTCGCGTGAATTCGGTACTGGGACGTTTCCTGTGGGCAGGGGGTGCCTCCAGAGTGGCACTGCGGACTTGTTTCCTGTCCACGTACTGTGGTGGTCTCGCTACATCAGACATACCATCCTACTACCAAGCCTCTCATCTGCTGGTTCTGAATGAGTGGTGGTACGGTGGGCGTGATGACCCGGCATACGCCCTGGAACGCTTTCTTATGGGGGATGCCACGCTCCACGCGCTGTTATACTCGGCCAGCCGGCGGCGGAAGCTGCCGCAGGCTACTCAGGTGGTTTTCATGCTTTGGAGACAGGTGCTACGTCGTATGGGCTGGTGGGGTCGCCTAACAGCGGAAACGCCACTCTGGAACAATGGCCGGCTCCCTGCACTTGCCTCACTGTCGGGGTTTAGTGGATGGGACTCTATTGGGATCTCGACGCTAGGCCATGTCCTTACTGGGACTACTCTTAAAACCTTTCAAGCCCTTAGCGCCGAATTCGACATGCCCAAGACCCAATTTTTTAAATACTTACAACTGCGTCACGCTCTCGCGCCGAGTCTAGTGGGGTTAGACCAACTCCCAGAATTTAGCCCCGTTGAAGCCAAGCTCTTCATGGGGGATCTGGGGGATAAAAAAGTCTCCAAAATTTATCAAACCTTAATTACTCACTGCTCCTCTTCCCTCTTGTCGTTGAAGGCCTCCTGGGAAGTAGATGTTGGCCCCTTGGATGAGGATGATTGGAGGGAGGCACTGGAGTCCCCCCGTGGGGCAGCCATCGCTGTGAGACTCCGATTTATACAGTTCAAGTACCTGCATCGGGCCTATTACACCAGAGAGAGACTGTGGAAGGCTGGCCTCATTGCCACCCCTGTATGCCTGCGTTGTGGGACGGAGAGCGGTACGCTGCTGCATACTGTGTGGTCGTGTGTGGGTCTGACTCGATTCTGGAGTGGGGTTTGGTCTTGCTTGTCAGAGGTGCTGCACTGGGACCTTCCTCGCACGCCCAGACTAGGTCTTTTACATATCATGGATCAAGTAGGGGGTAACATCTATAAGCGTCACCTCCTTCTGTTGGGCCTGACGGTCGCCAAACGGGATTTGGCAAAGGCGTGGAAGAGTGACCGCGCCCCCCCACTCAGCGCATGGAGGGCGGGACTAGATTTTCTTATGGGACTGGAATTGCCTGTGTTTGAGGCCAGGGGCTGCCCCCGCAAACATTACAAGATCTGGAAGCAGTGGGCAGAATACAGAGACTTGCCATTGGATCCTCCCGTTGACCTGGATGATGGACTGCCTACCGGCAGTGACCTCGGGGCCTAGGTGGCTCCAGGACGCCTATTGTGCTTTACACTATATGCTGCAGCTGATGGTGATCACGTGCACTGGGTTTGGGTGGGATAAGGGGAGGGTAGTCGGGGTTTTTTTTTTTTTTTTTTTTTTTTTTCTTTTTTTTTTTTTTTTCTTTTTGGGGTTGTTGGCTGGGGGCGGGACGGTGGGTGGGGGGGTAGTTGAATGTCTAGGCTGTTCATGCATTCTATTATGTGTTTTCCACTGGCAGTGTCCTCCTGGCTATGGAGTACTGTATGTATGATTTGCCTGAAACCCTTAATAAACACAGTTGTGAAAAAAAAAAAAAAAAAATGTATATTTTCTAAAACTGTACTAGTTTGTTTTGTTTAATCTATTGGTTATTGTTCTAATATATGCCTGGGATTGATACTCTACATATATGACATACATGAACCGCTGCAAACATTTGCCCAGAACTTACTCCAACCATTTTCCAGGGCAACTCACTCTGAAGGTTGAAGATATGCAACCTAAAACATTCACATGGCTCTTCCCACAATACTCACTTCTAGATGCAGTGTTCCGCAAAGACCACGCGCAGGCTATTGATGAATATTTCAGCACTAACATGGGCAGTGTCTCTAAAATGGCTACGCTTTGGGAAGCCTTCAAAGTGTACATGCATCGTATCACAATCTCAAACCATGCAGGGGGATTGCGATCTATCCGAGATCGGCTACATAAACTGGAAGGGGAACTGAACGTGCTGGAGCAGGCATCAATAGCGAGGTCTAGCCCGGGGCTCCTCGCGCAGATTAAAACTACACTGGAAGAAAATAACTAATTAGCCCAAAATTAGCTCTCACACCTAGGGAAGCATGCTATGGCTAGAATATAAGGGGAGGGTGAGAAACCGAGTGCGACACTAGCGGCCCTGACCCGACCAAATAGAGCAGAGAATGAGGTGCTAATGGTGCATAGAGATGCAGGAGAATCCATATGCAGAGCAGCGCAGGTTGTAGATAGGTTCTGCGCATACTACACCGAGCTATACGCATTGCGCCCTACTCACACAAACAAAGCTACCACTGGCTATTTATCCCACATAACTATGAAGTGGATTAAGAATGCTGATAGCGGAAAAGCTGATGGCCCCACTTCGCCCAATAGAAATAATAGCCGCACTCAAAGAAATGCCCAGAGAGAAGGTGCCTGGAATGGATGGCCTCAATGTGGCTTTTTATAAGGCATACCTGAATAATCTTATTCCCCATATGGTGAACCTCTTTGAAGAAATGGCCCGAGAGGGCACTCTGCCCCCAACTATGCAAGAAGCGATGCTAATAGCAATACCAAAACCAGGGAAGCCCTCGGAGCAATGCTCCTCTTACAGACCATTATCATCGTTGAATACAGACACAAAACTGTTTGCCAAGATTCTAGGGAACAGACTCGCCCCCCTACTCCCTGGCATGATAGGGCGAGAACAATCTGGATTTGTTCCCGGGAGATCACTGACTTTGGCACTATTGCACAAATAGACCATGAAGTCCAGGCCGCAGCAGTGTTTTCAGATGCCTAAAAGGCATATGATTAAGTAAAATGGCCTTTCATGGGGTGGTGCTGTGACCCGTGGGCAACATTTTTATAAAGCTAATACAAGTTTTGTATTCTAAATGTACGGAGCGAGTATACAAACGGTAAGATATCTGCTCCTATATCAATTTCACGAGGTACGCAGCAAGGATGCCCACTCTCCCCGCTGCTGTATGCACTGGTCGCGGAACCTCTAACCTGCGCTTTACGCGAATACCACGCACACCAGAGAATAATATTCCCAAACTATAAGTACAGAATCTAGCTCCGGTACTGGGGGAGGTTTGGTGGCCACTCAGGATTGAGGGTAAACTAGGAAAAATCACTGATATTCCCGCTAACAGCATCAACCATGTCCATACAAACAGAGTTCCCTCTAGTGTGGACCAGCGAGCCAGTGTAGTACCCTGGAATTCAGATTCACACTGACCCCGAGGTGGTAAAACGCGAAAACTATAGGAGAGCAGTACAACATTTAACAGAAGCAATAGAGAAATGGATACGGCTGCCCCTCTCATTGTTGGGCCGTGTAGCTCTTATTTAAATTATTGTCCTCGCCAAATTCCTTATCCTGTTTGCGAATATTCCAATTTAATTATCAAAAACAATGTTTTGCACTTTGCGCCCTCCCTTGACTCGCTTGGCCTGGGCTGGGGAAGCAACCACATGTAGGATGGTCCACACTAACCCTCCCCTATAGGATGGGCAGGCTGGATGCACCAGACTTTGAAATATACAGTGAAAAGCCAGACATGCACACTATGGGATTCATGGACCGCTGGAACTCCCACACTTGTACCTGGAAAGGAAGCTGCTGACCCTCTGACGCTCCCACGCTACCTGTTAGGCACAGCTTGACATACATTTCATACAACTGACCCTATAGGCGCTATGCATTACCTATTAAAAAAATGGCAGAAGCAAAGTAGATCCCACTACTATATTCGCCAAAACTGCCAATAGAGTGGTGCGCATGGTTCCCTTTGAGTGCAGATAAGGCCATAACACAGACGATGCACAGGTTGAAAATACACAACATGGGAGACTTTTTCACAGGTGGGACTCTTACTACTAGGGAAGTGATCCAAGACTCGCTACCTGAGGCAACACTGGTCACTAGATGTAACTGCCACAGGGCATATCAGTCGCTGCACGCACTGCTGCGGGCAGAACCACTTGAAAAAGTCCTCTGACATATTTACTCAAGACAGCCTCCCCCAGCCACAGGATTTCAACACTATACAAACTTATGCGACATAGGATTACTCCACCAAACATAAAGGTTCAACAGGAGTCTCAGGAGGATTTGGGCGTAATAATAATGGACAAAAAGTGGGCATATTGCTGCTCAATCACTAAGAACATATTTCAAAATGGTAGACATCGCTTGGTGCACTTAAAATACCTTAACAGAGTATACTATACCCCAGCACGCTTATTTAAGTATGCCTTGTGCAGCGATGACAAATGCATAAGATGCAGCACAGGGGGTGCTGGGTTTGGTCATCTAGCATGGTCCTGTCCTGACATCCATGAATTCTGGTTAAAAGTGGCGAATGAGCTCCAAGAAATGGTGGGGCAGCCACTCCCAGACTAACCAATGCTAGCCTTACTGGGCTTTGATGGCGATATACCTAAAAACATAGACGATTGTTGGCAATGGGCTTGCTATTGGCAAAAAAAAGGGTCGCAATGCGCTGGATGAGAGGCCCGGTGCAGACGATCCCGGAATGGCCTGCCGATATGATCTATTGTAATACCAATACAGACAGGTTCAAAGCTTTGATGTCGATCCGTAGCAGACCGCGTGACATATGGGGGCCATTTAAGGCATACTTGCATAGCAGGGCAAGTAGAGTATCCTTCCACGTACCCAAGAGGAATCTCCGTTCCGCCGACTTCGCCCTGGCAGAGGTCCCCCTCATCCGCAGGAACAGAACTGGCAGAATAGCTTTTTCCCACTTCGCAGCCAGAACCTGGAATGAGCTCCCGGTTAACATCAGACGCTCCCCGACCCTGCACCCGTTCAGGAAGGACCTCAAGACCTGGCTCTTCGACTGATCCGGAGCTGCCTCTCCCCCACCCCCCTACAGCGCCATTAGACCCTCACGGGGAGTAGCGTGCTATATAAACCCCTGATTGATTGAATGATTGAGGGCAGAAACTAAGAACCATGAGAATGTAAAACAAACAACAGAGCAGGTGTGTGATGTGGGAGACCAGGCTGCTGGGTGAGGGGGTTCGTGTATCCCCTTTGCTCCGGTTGTATAGTCATGTAACTAATAAGGCTAGAAGTTTTATCCTCTTTAATTGATTGTCTGAACGATAAAGTTATGCATTGATGATGTTAAGTACCTGATATAAGAACGTGACTTATAAGTGACGGTTACAGTTGTAGCCCTAATAATAAAATCTCCCGTGGATACATGTCTGCGATCTTATAGGAAGGTGCACTATCTTTTCACCACACATAAATGCTTGTTTTATGCTCACACTGTAAATGGTGCTAATTGCAATGGATTGTACTTTATTTGGAAAATGATAAAGATTAAAAAAAATAATAATAATAATGAAATTTGACTAATGAAGAAGAGAGGCAACTTGCCCCATAGGACACTGAGCCTTTCCTACGAGACAGGATTGCTTCCCAGATCTGGTAAAAGTCTAAAGGGCAGCCCAACGTAAGAGTTTTGGAGGAAACCTACACGTCAATATTGGTAGGTAGTGGACATACCTTGAGGAGTCTGCAGCCTCCTGATATCAAGTGAAATATCTAATGTGGGCTCCTGAGAAAAACAAAATATCAAGCAAGGTGAGAAACCACACCCCTCTGGAGGTCCTTAGTTTTGACTAAATCAAAGAATGTAAAAAGATCCACTTGGCCCTCCTTAATAAGATCATTGTGGTAATCCTGCTTCCATTTTATAGGAGAGCCTCTAGGATTGGATGGACGCTGGCTTACAAGGGTGGACCAAATGTTTTAGGAAGGAGAGATGACTGATATAGAAATGCATTGGACAGAACTAGGTTAGGGCCGGATGGACATCTTTCCTTTTCTGAGAAAGAAGGGCAAACTGCGAGCGGATTAATGGGCAAAGAAGGTCTGCCTACTCCAAGGTAAAGGTCTTAAGTATCTCCTACGGGCATAAGGTTTTAATCTCCAAGTTATATAAAAGAATTATGACTAAATAATATTAACACTGTCTCTACGTTTAGGGACCATGGGGGAAGGAGATAGGCTGAACCCTAGAATATTGTACATGTCAACCATCTTGTCCATAGCTTTTAACTTATGTATGCCATTAAAAATCATAATTGTGCCCATCCCACAGGATTCAAAGGTAAGGAATCAGGCACAGCTTGCGTCCCTACAGCTCAACAAGCTTGGGATTTACATCTGGCCAAACCCACACAATACAGATTACCTCATTTAGAAGGTAAAATATTGATGGGTGGAATACGTCAATTAAAATAATTTAAATCAGTCTTCCCATTAGTTCCAATCTGCAGTCTTTTCTCGCTCTCTACCATTGGCGGTACAGCTAAAACTTGTTTACATCGATACAGTTTCTGGACCTTTTTACTGCTGCTTTTAAATTAACTTTATTGCTTAATTACAGACTAGCTTGCGGCTGAAATCTATCCTTTTTTGTTGCTTAGTTTTTTTAAGTCTGGCTAGTTGTCACCAAAGTAACCAGGTCCTGGGCTTTAGTGGACGGTTTTTCTGAGGTTCTTGCTGGGAGGTTGGTTGCAATGTTCTACTGAACTATTGACTGCCTAAATCCCTAGCTTTACCAAGGCAGTGGATAAACATTCAGCTCCATTTCCTAATCTGATCAAACTAGTGGATTTCAGCATCTAGGCTCCGTGCCCTTTGCTACCACCCTATGACAAACATGATCATCGGCTGCACTCAAACAAGGGTTGTAATCTTCAATTTTTTGCGCCAGAATGAATGATTTCTGTGAAATCTCCTCTAGCCTCACCTGACAACACGTCCATTCCCTTGTCCTTCTAAATCAACCTTTCAAGTCCATCTATAATCCTAATCCTCGCCAGAAACGAACCCCAAAATATTGCTGAAATCCTAAGTAATAATTAAGCTCTCCAATTTACCATCCCCTTTGGCTATCTTGGATTTGCCTGTTTGAAAAAAATTAACCTGTGTTTTTCGATGCTATACTCCTCTCTAAAACAGTGAGACCGTAATCAGCTACTGTTTCTTTTCCTGTTTTTTTTGTTTAGTTGAAGGGGCGTCACAGGCTTGTAAACAGCTACTTAGGATAGGTGAACGCGCATTTGTTAACTATCTATACAGATCATTCTGGAATTGAGATCTATGGCCACTCCTTCTTCGGGGTCTACCTCGGCCCCCTGCCTAGCGGCGCTGGACCAGTGGATGGAAGTGAAGTTTAAACCTCAGCCCATCAGAGAGGGGACTCCTGATTGTTAGGAGCACTACTTTCTGCATCTAATATTCAACCTTCTGGCCTGCGATTTCTGTCAGAATGGATGGATTCCTGCAAGCTCTCCCATTCTCCTAGGAAAGTGCAATTAGGTTACTAAGGGTGTGCCCCGGTTGCTCATGCAGCCCCCCCCCCCCAAACACTCACCAAAGAACTGGGAGTGCAGCAAATTCTCCTGTGGCACTGGAGTGTATATCTAAGGAAGATAAGTGCAGGGCTGTGAGTAATGTGATCCAAATGGCTTTGCCGGCCTAGAGGGCATAGAAGTCCACGTGAATGAGCAGGACCACGAAGGCTGAAAACTTGGGGGCAGCATGGAACTCCTCATTTAGCATCATTTGGGCAGCAGGGCAGACTGGCACCAGAGACTGACTAAACGGCTCCTCTTGCGGTGGGAGAAGCTTCTGAAGCACCAATGGAACCGGGTCAAGCTATTTTGTTAAGAAACTTAGTTGGTATCATCCAAGTAGATCACTTAGATCTAGTACTAAATGTCTCCTCACCCCGTGACGAATCCGCACGCAAGGAACGGCGGTCGATCCTTTTCTTTTCTTGCACCTGCCCTCTGGAACAAGCTTCCGTCGCATCTTCTTTCCACCTCTGATCATAAACTCTTCTGCAAGGAATTAAAAATCTGGCTATTTGACCATCAATAATGCCGTCATATCAGATTGTCAGTTCGCAAGTAGTCTTCGCAAGCACCATGAGACCTTCTGTTGATATGTGCGCTTAATAAGTTCCTTTGACTTTGACAAGGAATCCCCGCTGGAACTCATGGACAATATTCACTGAGACTGAAGGCAGAGTAGCTGCTTCAACACAGATTTAAGTGAAGGCACAACAATCAAGTGAGGTACCTTTGACTTGGCATACTAGGCACTCCATGCCATGGACACAAGAGGGCAATGAGTGAGCAGGAGGACAGCAGCAACATGGTGGACAGAATAAAGAGCACGTCATCATGGAGACACATAAATATTGATGATCACAATGTCCTTTACACTCCAAGGTAGATGACTGCTGCCTGACGCATGGTAGCGCGTGGCTGCAGAAGAGGAGGGCTGAGGAAACGTAGTAGTCTGGAGTCCGAGGCTTTCGGGGTAGCACCTTCTGGGCACAAGTGGATTGAGATCTACTGCAACACAACACCAGTGAACATGATGGAGGTGCATCAACCGCATACGTTCTACAGGGAGGCCAAGTACACGATTAGTGGTGCCGATGCCTGACACAGTCAAACACTACACTTAACAGCCAGAAACAGAGGTCACGCACAATGGAAGGTTAGGAATATAAAGAAACCTATTGCACATCTAGTTTAGGAACACACTCTTGTTTGTCAATCAAGCAACTAATATTGGAGCTGAACAAGGACAAACATTGGAGCACAACTGTACTGTGGCACCACCTGGTGAAGATGAAACTGTAAGACAAGACTGGCTTTGTCAGCAAGATTATTGTGAAAAGATTTGAAGATGATGAAATCATTTGACAGAGGTGGAGAAAAAGTATCAGGCGCTGAAGAAAGGAGAGCAGAGCAGATGTCCACCCAGGTGGAGATGAGCACCAAGATAAAGAACTAAGAATCCAAGTTAGCAGATTTGGAAAATAGAGTGAGAAGAAATAATGTAAACTTGTTTGGCCTTTCGGAAGGAACAGAAATATATCAAATGGAGACGCTTCTGGAGGTGATAAAGGACACCAATGCTGGATCACCTCATAACATCCTCTTCTTCTGTTCTTGTTGTTCTATGGTCTCCATCTGGTTCAGCTGCTGCTAGGTACCACATCTCTTTAGCGCCAGGATACCCGTTGTGTCACAGTGCGCTTTATAAGTAGCCATTACATTACAGTCCCCACTGCATGTGCCTCAGGGGACAACATCCAGCACCCACACTCACTATTGGACTGCCCCACAAGTTCCACCATCCCAGGTCAGCAAGCGGACAAGGGGCATTCCCAATGGGATCTTCAAATGCAGACCTCTATGGAAACAAGATGGCGCACACTGGGCTGACCTCAGCACCCAGGCAGTAACAGGAGTCCGACAGCAGATCTCCGTCCTGCAACAGTCAGTGGTCACCAAAAGGACCATGCCAGCGAACCACAAGATGGTGGTCCACCTCCACTGCAGCAGGTCAACAGGTTTCCAGTCCAGCAAAGTGAAGACGGGCCACCGAAGAACATGAACAACTCTTGACAAGTGGAGCGAGCCACTCCCACCTACTAAACCAGACTGATATGGCAGCCCAGGCACGTAACACAGCCACAGCTCGCAAAGGCTCGTGTCACTGATGATTTTGATGTTCAAGCTTATAGGGCCACACGTACATAGATTTCATTTAGCGATTTCCTAATAGAATATTTTTGTAAACACTTATGTACTAATGAGTCTTTGACACATTTAGCGATTCCTAATGGGTTTGCAAATGACCTACCTCATTAATATTCATAAGGTAGGTTCCAATTTGTGACCCATTGGGAATCACTAAAACCACAACAATGGTGGCCTGCTGGGGACAGAAGATCACCATGTCAGTGTGTGCTTTTAAATAAAGCAACAGCTTTTTTTTTAATGCAGCCCAGTTTTCATTTCTTAAGAGCAGGCAGTGGTCCGTGGCATTCACAAAGGGGCTGGGGTCCCCAGGAGACCAATTCCCGTTTGCGAATGGGTTACCACCTATTTTAAATAGGAAGTAAAATGCAAATGTTTTGCGACTGCATTTCGGTTGCAAAACATTCATGCATATCACTGTGAGTTACTATTAGGAAGTAACGCCCAACACGTCCCTTCCTAATACAGAATCACTAACCTATTTTGTGATTCGGTAATTGGCTACCAAATCACAAAATGGGTTTGGTACATAGAAAAATACCTTTTACCAGTCGCAAATTCTGTGAATCAGGCCATTTGTGACCGAGAAAAAGCTATGTGCATGTGGCCCTTAATTTGGTATACGAAAATTTCTAATAAAAAAGGCTTCAACAGCTACAGAATGCAGCTGATGGAGGGTTATGAAGCTCACACTTCAGAGGTATTTACACTGCTGCCAGTGAAGAAATGGATGAAAGTAAAGATCCTACACAAGCTGCATGGAGCACTCAATAGCTCTGGTCCCGGCTTTTTTTTAAACAAAAACTCCAGCACGTCTGACATTGTTGGCCTCCAAAGACCAACCTCCTGTAACTCTCTCAATTCTAGCACTGTAAGAGAGGCAGATCTCAGAACTACCACAAACATTGTATGTTTTGATGAAAAGACCTACCTTATCTACCCATGATTACAGTCAGTTACAAGAGATCTTTGGGTGCATAACCGATTGTGCGGTTAATCCTCAACTTAGTAAGGATGGCGGGCTCCTTATTAGCTGAAGAAATACTGACAATGTCACCAGTCGATAAACACTTGCTATGCAATAACTGAAATGTATAAAAAGTGTACTAAAAATAAATCAAGATCAAGTTACTCATGTTGTAACTAGAGTGCCTCTACATGTAAAGCAATGTCAAGAAAACAAAACGACTCTCCAAACCCTCTGCTCCCTCCAAACCATGGAAACATATCCAAGTGGGTGGACTGATAGGCCTAATATGCAAGTGGTTATGGCTGGGACTTAGAAGTACTTAATTTGAGTTGGTAATTGCAGATGGGGCCCACCGGCACGCTTTTTTGGGGAACGGGCTCTTATTCTTCGTCAACAGACTTTAACCCAGAGCAAGGGAGGGAAAAAAGGGGAAAGATGAATAACTGTGTATAGGAAGCTCACTCTTTATCTGATACTAGCAGCCCGCCCCAGCGTTGCCTGGGGCAGAAAGGGGCTGGGGGCAGTACACCCGCTCCCGCCCCGACCCCCTCCCGCACCGACTCCCTCCCGCCCCAACTCACTCGCGCCCCCCTCCCGCCCCGACTCACTCCCGCTCCGACATTTTCATTTACTGCTGCCTCCTTCTTGCCTCCCCCTGCATCACACAGTCTCACTTTCCCTTTCCTTACCTGTGCCGCCGCTCCTCACTGCACAGCCGCTCGTCACTGCACCGCCCTCCTCCTTCGTCGTCATCACGCACGTCGCGTCGCGGCGCGGCCAGCGCTAGGTCCCGGCCGGCGCTACTTTCAGGGGACTACTTTGTTTACAAACTAAATTTTTTTAATTTACTTTTTTTAAATTTATTTATATAGCCTATGTCCATCTACACACCCTGACATTTTCATAGATGTATCGGGTGTGTAGATTGGCGCTGTGGTTCCAGAGTTTATCTGGCCAAAAGGTGCAAGTTCTCTCTTTATAATAGTTGTATAGATATCAATAATCTGATATATCATGTAACAAGTCCAGGGACTCCCTTTTCTGGGGCTTGCTATGCAATCCCAAAGTGCTCTGTTAGGGGGTAGTGTGGCAGAACAGCCGGAGGCTTAACACAGAGGAGTGCAAGACATTTGCAAAAGACTCCCAATGATTAATAAATGACAACACGACTCAAGAAGGAGATCCACACTAATTTATAGAAACAGCAAGTATCTTTATATGTTTAGGCAGAAGAGAAAAATTGTTCAGGTAAGTACGTTTTTATATATAAATTATTTTCAGTTTGAAAAGTGGACAGTGCAGTGTCTGAGTTCTGCAATGTTATCCTATAGAAGGAAGAACAAGTTCTGCAAACAGGTACAGGACAGCGACTTACAAGACCAACCTCCAGGAGTTAGGGTGAGGGGTGGGTAAGGTTCAAGGCAGCATCAAAAGAGCACCAGAAGTGGCACAAAGGTGGCCAGGAGCAAAACAGGGTCGGGAGGCCAATGCATTTCGATGGAGATCCGTCACTGTGTAAAGAGGCTGCAGGCCTGTCAGGCTGAACCAACAGCTGGGCTCTGGCCTCCCGATGCTCAGGTATGGGAGGGCACCCTTGGTCCTCTTCTCCAAGGCTCAGGGGCAACGGGTGCAGAGGTGTCTTTAGGCATCTGGGTTTTCTTACCTGAGCAGTCGCGGTTGAGTGGGTTGACGTCTAGAGGCTGCCGACGACATCGGGAAGTCCATAAGAATTGAACCCACGCTGAACTGGGGCTCCGGAGGGCTGGGGAACCATGTTTGCACCGTTGGCCCACTTCAACTTGGGTTGGATATGACGGGTGCAGTGGCCTTAGAGTTTCTTCTTTGGAGTTTCTTTTGAACAGGTAAGCTGTTCACAGGAGTTATTAGTCTTTATTGAAGGCTGGCAGCTCTCCCAAGGTTTCGGAGGATTAACAGCTGCAGGACGAGACGTCTTTGGTGCAAAGTAGACAGGGAACAGCTGACAGGTAAGCTGAGCTGGGGCCAAGTCAGGATCTCTTCAGTCTTCTCATCTTTCGTAGCTCTTCATGTCCTCCTTCGTAGGTCGTCAGGATCTGCTTCTCTGGTGCCAGGGTCTCCCCCAAATACTTAATTTAGGTGTGTTAGGAGACTGTAGGGTAGTAGCCAATCGGCTACTGACCATTGGGGTCACTACGCTCCCTATATGACCACTTCCTGTGGGAAGTGGGTATAACTCTGCCCCAGAATTCCTAGGCATGCCATCACCAAGATGGCTACCTCTAAAGATTTGTGTCCACTTTACAGTTTAAACCCCCACCCCCTCCCCCCCTTAGGGGTGGTCTTAGTCTGGGGGTGGCACGGCTACCAGACCAGCTAATTCTCTTGCTTCTCCAGGAGCCACGTTGGATCTGGACAGGGGAAAGGGGAGTGGCTTCCTCTCCTGTGAGTGGAGCCAGATTCACTTTCCAGAGGTGGCAGCTCCTTTGAAGTTTGCCAGTCCAAGGAGGCTAATCAGCAGGTCATTCTGTGGGAGGGGGTGTTACACCTTCTTCCCAGACAGGCTTTTGTTCCTGACCTCCTGAAAGTAAAAGGCTCTCACCATAGGTTAGAAACTGGTCTTGGGTGGCAGGCTGGCAGAATCCAGTCTGCAAGCACACCAGAGGCTGGTAGGCTTTCAGGGGGCACGTTTAACGTGCCCTCTGAGTTCATGTTTTGATAAATCGAACACTGGCATCAGTGTGGGATTACCAAGATGATAGGGTTGGTACCAAACATTCCTATTTGCAGTGAGGCCATCATGTATCTGGATTACTCATTTTCACCTGTGTCCAGTACATGGTTTAAGATGTCTTCCCTGGTCACATGATGTGCAGCAATAGGAATGATCAGCAAAGGGACATGCAGATATGTCCTCACATATAATATTAAACACCCTGTCTAAGAGCTGTCAGGCCTGCTGTAGGGGAGACTTACAAATGTCATATGCAGTTGTAGGGGACATGGCACACAGGGATGTGTGACATGTCGTGTTTTCACTTTTGTCTGCACCAAGTCAGGCTGATTGCAATGGCATGTGCTTGGTGAGGGGTCCCTTAGGGTGGCACAATTCGGGCTGCAGCCCCCGAGGACGCTCTTTAGTACCTCAGGCCATGGGTACCATTTACTAGGGACATACAGAAGGTGCCAAAGGTTTTACCAACTGGGGGAACAATTGTACAGTTCTGGGAGAGAGCTCTGACACTGGGGACCTGGTTGGCCGAACCCTGTGCACTCAGTTGAAATCACATCATGTACCAGGCAAAACGTAGGGGCAACCATGTCAAAAAAGGGGCACAGTGACAAGAGGAGAAATGATGGGTGTAAAAGAACCTGCAAGAAAGAGATAAAGGGACAGGGAGTGTCTGGTGATGGATTAAAGAGATATGAGGTGGATCCAAGACGAGCAGCCTTAGTATTCGGCGCCCCCAACATTCAATAGCACCAGCTGTGAGCTTCTGAGCAAAACTTGGTCAACAGCACTTATTCTTTTACAATTAAGCACACAGACTGGAGCTTGAGTGTGAGTAACCTACCTGTGCGTTAAAGTGATGTGCATACACCTTGGCATCATCAAGGATGGCGTGCTGTTCCAGGCATTGGACAGAAGTGTAACAGTTCCCTCTATGATGAGTTATTTGATCTTTCTACAGTGCAGATACCTTCCTTAGGTTAATAAAGTAAAATGTTACCCAATTTTATAAATCGTCTTGCAGCTTCTTCCGTTGAAGAGTCACACCGCAGTTGTAATCCCAGTTCCGGTGCTCTACTGCTCCTTGGCGAGGGTCGCCGTCATCATTGGTTTCACCAGTCCTTGCGGCTTCTCTCTCCTGGGTGTGGAGTGAAGGAGGCTTCGGGGGGATTCTCTTGGATCATCTTAAAAGTGAGCGGACAAGCTATGCCCAGTACTGGTTGGAATTTCAAATCCAATTCAGATTTTTGGTTTCTCTCTTTAGACCATTCCATGATGGACGCAGCTTTATTTTGGGTTATGAAACAAATCACTATTATCACTCTTCGTGCTGACAACATCCTGTTTCCTGACTAGCCCTAAAAAAGCAGTACTTTACAGCACTTCTCTGCATCACAGCACAGTCGACTGGTCCATCAACCCTAATGATCTCTTTTGGGCACTTTTTTCCCCCAGTGGCTTCAGCCTGGAACCCTCTCATCGACTCTGAGGTCAATGTTACCAGCCTGAACTCACTTCTGATCGTGAGCACCTCAAAGTTTTTTCTCCAGCTACCAGTCTTTTCAGAAGTTCTTTCATGCTGCAAGACTTTTTACTCCTACCAAAGTCACCATTCGCTCACAAGACCTATTTCTTACATCTTTATGTACAATGTGGGAGTGCAGGGGCTACTGGAAGACCTTGCCATTAACTCAGCAAGCCAGAGACAAGCTTCCAAAGAATTACTCACATTTAGCCACTGACAAATATAACCTACTGTTACATTGCGCCCAGTTGGAGGGTGGGGGACTGTTGGTGCAAATGTCCTATTTGCGGCATGTGTTTATTTTAGCGTCCCATGCTATGCATAGACTGTAAAGCAGTATCCCCGCTGTGAGGTGGAGGATTCATTAAATGTTTGGAAAATCATGCGGCGGCCTAGTGCCGCCTCATCTGACATGCAGTGTTTCGGGGATGTGAGTACAATATCGCAAATGTCTGCTATAAGGTTTACCAAATTCGCCACAGCTGCTTCTGTGTGGTGGCCAGAGGGCGCTTGACATAGAATACATGGTATGATTGGTCCATATGTAACAGGTTGATATGCACTCTACAGTTCATCTCAACTAATAACATTGATTTCCTCTTCTGTGGTGGTGCAAATAAGTGGTTTGTGGTACAGATTGCTTTTGTGCGACAACCCGACAGCTTGTCTAACTTCTATTGCGAGAAGGAAATGCTATTATTGAACGGGGACACCGTCCCCAACAAGTTTGGATGTGTTAACAAATGTATATACTTGCAAACAGTGTCAGTGTATCACAAGAGCCAGTAATGCACTAACTCCAAGTCGGGAGGTCACAGTGGCCAGAAAGGCCACTTTTTCAAGAACTCCTGGAGAACACAAGAGTACATATGAGTGAAACATTGAATACATGACAGTGCATGTGTAAGATACATGTAAGGGCTTTCTTACAGGCCCTAATATCTGGTAGCTCCACTATAGACATATCTTCTGTTTTGTAGATGGTTATCACCGCTGCTAGATGAACACATCTCAAAGTGTTTCTGAACTTGAAATCTTTCAGCAGCTTATGCAGGAACTGGTCAATGCTTTGTACAATGCGGTCCTCGATTTCGATCTATCTACCACCAAAGTCTGCACTATGCCTGCTTCAATACACTTACACAGTCTTTAGGCAGGCTAACATTATTAAACTGCTGAACTGAGCGAGCGCGGATTGAGATGCAGACCTCTGCTTGCTTGCTGGCTGAGGCCAAGCTAGTTTTCTGCGCAGTTGAAGAATTTCCATCAGCTGGAAAAACCATGGGTGTGGCAAAAGAAGCCCCGTCACCGGTGCCTTCAGCATGTTTGTCACACATATGGAGGAAGAAGTGGCACGTGACAGTCTCTGGACAATATATCCACCAAGCAGACTCCAGAAGACCAAAGTAATGGGGACCGGGAGGCAAAGTTCTGGCATTGGCTGTTTTGACTTGTGTCAAACAGTGCTAGATCTCATGTGCCCCTTTCCTTGAAGGACCACTGTAGAAACGTGGGACCTATCCGCCTTGGAGTCTCTTGTGGAGTTTGCCAGTGTTCACTGGTTCATTCTAAATGATATCTGACACGTGTTCTCTTACCTCCCAGCGCCACGTCTCGTGTTCACACTGCGTGGATAAGGGTGTCCTCCTTGCTTTTGGTGTTGAGACACGGCCTATATGTTGTATTATTGAGAACCACCTGCTGTCAGAGGGATGCTGCAGGTGAGCTCGCCATCCCATGCGAGAGGAGTCTAGTGAAAACAATCCACCCAACTATAGGGTCCGCCTCTTCCACTCGATAAACTAGTGCTGAAGCCAACACTCGATCCTCCGAAGACCAGTCACTTGTGGCCACTCCCGGAGTATCCTTAGGTATGGAACCAGTGCTCTGCAGGGACCTCCATTCCTAACAGGTGCATTACCTTCCGCCCTGTCACACTGTGACATCTACAAAAGAAGATACAAGGGATACGTTTTTGCTACCTTGATATTAGTGGTTGCTTTCAGAAGATAGTGACATACTGAACTGGAATCCTAGGTGTGAGCAAGCTAGGTTCACGTGCTGTGTAGGAAATATGCCTTTAAAGCACGGTCACCCTGAATGTTTCACCTGTTGCTGAACGCTATATTTTTGCTGGTTTTAGAACTCTGTGCACCTTACCCCTCCCAACTAGTAGTAAAGTAACCGTGCTCCCCTTTAAACATGATCAATTTGACATATTCCTGAATGGTAAATGTAACTTACCTATAAGCCCCTGGTATATGAGACAAAAGGTACCCAGGGCCTATACGTTAGGTGTCCCTAGTATACTCCAGCACCTATTGTGCCATCCACTATAGTGAGAGTGTACAACATGGCTTCAGGCCTACCAGTGTAACAGCTACAGTAGAGTAAAAAATGCAATGCGACCTGTTAAAATAAACCCTTTTGGCAGGTCAAAACCTCCCTTTTAAATATGAAACAGTCATCCCTAAGTGGCATTATCACCCACAAGGCATGGTGCTTGTATTTAAAAGTAGGACATGGAGACATTGTGTGTCCTTACAGTAACTAAAACCAAAAGCTATTTTTCACTGTGGCAGGCCAAGCTGTTTTATGTAGAAAACCAGAGTACAGATTAAAAATCCTAATACTGTATCTCGACAATGGAACTAGCAAGAAAAATAATTAAGCAACTATTTTTAAAACGTATTACAAATCCAATTCAATGGAGAAGTCGCATTTAATAAATATTAATGTTCAACCTGCACGACTTGCTTGTGGTTAAAGTTGGCCATACTTTATATTGTACACTGTTAACCTATCTAATGCTATTTGACCATTGTACTGTAATGTTGACTGTCAAGCGATGTTAATAAAAAGAGTTTTATAAAAAAAAAAGAAGTGCACTGTTGTGGTGGATTGGGACTTAAAGGACTACGTCGGAAGATAAAATCTGTGAGGGGGACAAACCTGGTTGGTGTACCCGACCCATGCTCCAATTGTGGTCAGTGTCAAAAGCGCCAGCCCTGATCTAATGCGACCATTGACTATCATTGGCACTTTGTGTTTCCTGGAGCTATCCCTACTTAAAACTTAAAAAATTCAAATCTCCCATTCCGCTTATTTTTTGGTCATTTAGTTTATTGACATTTACTCTATTTTTCTAATTCGATTTGGGATTTTTATTTGTTAGCCCTTTGACTTTATTACTGTTTCGGTACTGCATAAATACTTTACACATTGTCTCCAATCTAAGCCTGTTTGCGCTGTGCCATAGTTACATGGGGACTGAGCTCAAGTTAATTTGGTGACTTTACGGGTTAACTCTGTCAAGGGTTGTGATTTTCCCTTGAGGTGGGTAGTCACTTGCCTCAATTAAGAATATAATTTATTATACTAGGTTATGTAACAAATGTATGGTTTGCTACGTGTGAGTTTGGCAACGATAAAACGGTTTTGTCTTTACGAGTCAATCGTTGAAATATAGATACACGTCAACAAATTAGCGTAGTAAATGGGCTTTCTACAATAGACACTTGATACGTTTTTCCTCCCAACACGGTGCAGTAAGCTGGGCACTATTCCTTTCTTGATGTAATGGTGAGAAGGCCTGACACGACTGATCGTTAAGGTTTGTTGCGATATCTGCACACAGATTACAGACCTCATAAAGCATTTCCTGGTCTATCACGTGCTGTAGTGAAGACGAAACTTAAAAGTGGTATTCTCCACTACTAACCATTCCGCTCATTCTTATAGGACTTGAATCCAAAGTGTGATGAACTGGTATGGCTTTCATTGGTCCTGATGATGTTTTCATGGTCATAAGAGCGAATAAAAAAAGTCTGTCAATATCTTAAACTCATGGCATACGAGTACACTTCCAAGCCCGAAGGTGAAAATAAATCATCCGAGGTGGAGACTGTATCCCACTGCTTTGTGGACTTCATAGTCATGAGCCATTTAAGTCATGTGTGAAGCTCAAAGAATTTGAGAAAAACATTCAGAATACCAGGGCCCAACAGTTGATGGGAGGGGACTGCATAGTATGTGGATCACCAAGAGAAAGTGCTACAAGCACCTTCTGAGGAAGATCCTCTGATGAAGAAGCTGGTTTGAGACCGCAACATTGACAATTCACACATCGGAAAAAAGAAATGCCCCTCACCCTGAAAAGATTCCAGCAGTGCACAGATGAGACAGACACAAATAGAGGGAAGAAACCAGGATCTTCATTCTGACTTCAGTCACACAATATATAGGCGCAAGAGTCTGACAAGAGCATAACAGTACATAGCAAAGACTGATCGTCTGATCAGGATAAATACACAACAACAGGTCTAATACACTGACAAGACATACCCCACCCCATCACATCCTATCCACTTAGAGAACCTAATGGTGGATTCTGGACAAAGACAGCTTCCCCTCCCACCCTGCCCATCCCCCCTATTTGCGGTAACATCCAGTAACCTACTAACTGTACCTGCCCCGCTCACAGTAACTAGCTCCTATTCCAAGAAGGCAATGCTTCCATGTCTCCCTCCTCCACTGTCCTGGCCACTGTCCTATCTCCTAGACTTATCCTAGGATGTCGAGGAACATAAAGGCAGATTTTATTTCTGTAGATCAATGATATCCCATCAAGTTTAGCAAGACAGGTCATTTCTATAGATTGATACTTTTGATTTGGCACTTTTATGTGTATTTAACAGTCCCTGGAAGGAGTTTCACATGTTCATATGTTTACAAGCCTCTTTGCTGGCACCTCATCATGCTAAATTCTCAACTAGACAAATGTATGATTTAAATGAGTACAAATTCAAGGAAGACTTTTAGAGTTACTATAACATTGGAGTATTAAGGAACATTTCTATCTATGGTTTGGGGAAAAGGGAAACAGAATAAAACGTTTCATACCCAGCACTGCAACAAGTGGTGGCTATTTTGCAAGTTTATTAAGACAGCCCTATTGTCCTTCCCTTTCGTTCATTGTAACTGGGTGAGGGAGTCCACTCACATGTACCTCTGTGGTTTTCCACTTAGACAACCACAGTGGTAGTAGTTACATAAAGCTTGTCAATCTACAACAGACCCATGCTGTAAAAGAAATCACTTACCTTTAACATGGGTTGTGCGGCTCTTGAGTAATTCTTCTCACCCAAAGTAAAACATACTTTGGTACTTCAATCTCATCATCACGCTGTAACCAAACAAGTAGACTACAGCAGGATGCCTTTAACAACAGCACAGGCCCTCTCCTACACATCAGCTGTAGCTTCCACCGCTGTGCCCTTCTTATCCCACTGCTCCGTGTGAGATAGCGAAGCGTCTCCCTCACGTAAAATATTCATTAAATATTTTACTCTTCCCTTCACCAGTTATTTTTCTTGTTAGCTACAAATAGCTAAGTATGTTCTTATAACACTGCTCTTTTAACGGAATATCTTTTCATGTACATTCAAGGATTTGTAGAGGGCAGGAATTGAAACATGTGAATGTATGGAAGAGGCATGCTGGTAGATACTCAGCTCCCTAATCCTACGCGTTTTACTAGATGCTCGCTGAGCCACAACAGAAAGGGGTTAAACTGGTGAAACTGAAGAGAAGCCTCTGTTTCTCCTTAGTTCGCCGTAGTGCATTCTCTAGTTAGTGTAAATCAGTGTGCAATTACCCATTATGTCTAGCCTGCTTCTCAGAGTACTAAGAACACTTTTAAGGGGTAGCTGTGAAGATCACATCTTCAATTCGTATGTAGCCAGAAGTGCTTCCGATTTAGTGGCGGCTGCTCTGAAGCAGCTCACGTACTTTGGTCTTTACAAGACTAAGTGCTAGGTACTGTAAGGCATGAGGTCTACAGGTTGACTCCCCACAATCCTGAAGGTTAATGTGGGCGAATTTGCATCAGCACAGACATTCCAGGCTCCAGGCAGCTGCTTTAGACTTACAATAAAATTTAACTTTGACTTTCCTAACTGATTTTTCCCATTAAAACATACTTAGCACGAGGGGCGGAGGGAAGGCTTTACCAGCAAGCCTTATCCATATTTCACTACAACATAGTTGTATTGGCTTTTATGTAAATTGGACTATTAGGTTTCTTCCTTCTGGCCAAGTGACTTTTTTGATCCTTTGTCCTATGGCCCGCAGTCTTTCCACTCTTTGGCCAACATAAGTCTTTGGGGCGGGGGTGCCCATTCACAACACGTGGTGGAAATACTCCTTATATTCAGCCTGGATTCTGGTTTTATATATAAAGAAGTGGTTCTGTCGGGAATGTGACAATTTCTTTGTTCAAATGTCATTAATATATCCAAAACATTAAATTTTTTGTGGAAAACATTTACCAAATTAATGGAAGACAAAGGTTCAACATCATATTTAAAGAACCAATTAGGGATACGCGGAACACACCACAAGGACAAAATACTTTTTGGTCAAAAATGATAAATGTATTGTATGAGTATTATGCACACAAATTAATGCAAAAGACTGTCAATAAAACAACGCAATGCAAGGCGATAAAGTGATTGAAGTGCAGGAAAAGTAACTTGTGGTGATAAGTGAAAAAAGTGCTATACATATATTATACAAATAGATACGGACAAGAATAGTTATGTTGCACTGTCCATTTTTCAATGTATGAATGAATACACGACCCAAGGGAGACTTTGTGTTGGGGTCAGGGAAGCTGCATGGACTAGTGTGACTGCAACGTCGACGTTTTGACCCTAGGCGGTAGCGCAGCTTAATATGCGTCAAAGGCGGGTCATAAACAGGCAAACAGAATATGCCCATATGCCAAATGAGAAGCAGGCAGAATAGCTCACGTCTCTCCCCATTGTAACGATCGCTTGAGGGCGGCGTTGTCAAAATCGGTACTTAAAAATATTCTTTAACTCGTCTCCAACCGGCTGGTGGAGCCCGCACGAGCTAACTTCGCTTATTTCAGACAACAACCTCCTGGTGTGGGTCTTCCCAGTTCTTCAAAATCGGAATCTATTCGGATCCTACACTACTTACCTCATAGGATCTCCGGCATTCATTCATTGCAGTGGTCAACAATTGTTTTTCTACCCCCATGTCCTAACGAAGACCCGCCTTTGACGCATATTAAGCTACGCTACCGCCTAGGGTTGAAACGTCGATGTTGCAGTCACAATAGTCCATGCAGCTTCCCTGACACCAACACAAAGTCTCCCTTGGGTCATGTATTCATGCTTTGAAAAATGGACAGTACAACATAACTATTCTTGTCCTTACGTGTTATCTGTTTGTATAATATATGTACAGCACTTTTTTCACTTATCACCACGAGTCACTTTTCCTGCACTTCAATCACTTTATCGCCTTGCATTGTATTGTTTTATTGACAGCCTTTTGCATTAATTTGTGTGCATATTACTCATATAATACAATTGTCATTTTTGACCAAAAAGTATTTTGTCCTTGTGATGTGTTCCGCGTATCCCTAATTGGTTCTTTAAATGTGATGTTGAACCTTTGTCTTCCATTAACTTGGTAAATGTTTTCCACTAAAAATGTAATGTATTTGGATATATTAATTACATTTGAACAAAGAAATTGTCTCATTCCTGACAGAACCACTTCTTTCTATATCATACATACCCCTGTTCTGAGGGACACAGGGTCACCCCATTATTGCTAATGGATTCTGGTTTTGACACTTGCATGAGTGGACATAAAGGGAAGAGCATGTCTTTACAGCCCCACTATCTTGAGACCTTGGTGCACGTATAAATGAATGGCTAATAAAGTATGGGGGGTGCAGCAGTATTTCACTGTTGCCGATGCCTTTGAAGATTACACCAAGGACATCCAACCGTACCGCTTTACCATGGTCTTCCTCAGTGAACAATCACCAGATACACACCACAGCACATTGCAACTTTACTGCCTTCAAAACCAGCCATTCACTGTTGGTCCTCACAAGCCAAATCCAATCAACAAGTCACAGTGGCTACTAAACATCTCCATACAATGCTTCTGAGTGGCTGGCAGAGAAGTGGGGTTGGTTGTGAATTGCTTAAACTACAACACGGCACAACCTTCAAGTGCTTATACCCTGGAAAATCAAGCTCTGTCACCAGGTGCTATATACAAGAGGCACCGTTTCCACCAGCTCCAAGGCCTCAAGTATCCACAGGTGTCATCTCAGAAGCTTGGTAAGAAGCACTTTTCATTTGCATAGTTTGCAGTCTGTCCAGTGCTTCATTACGCCCTGCACCGATTTTAGCACCGGTCTTTTCCCGCTACTGGAGACAGGAGTAGCCTGGTTAAAGACAGCTCGATCAGTGTTTGCTGAGAAGGGATGGAGTCAGGGGTGTGGAACCTCTCCTTTAAATCATCTAGCTAAGTGCAGTCTTTCCGAAACAAAGACTTCAAAGAAAAACAAGTTGCAGTATTCTGAAGCCAACTTTAGAAGGCATGAGAGTGTAATGTGTGTGAATTACAACACATGCTGCAAAGAATATCTACTCCTGGTATGGAGTTCTCCTAGTAGATGGGAAGCAGGGCTCAGACAGACTGTTTGCTATAATTCAAGACATGCGAGTGTGAAAAAGTAGACTCCCCTAAACTTCCAGCCTTTTTTTCAGCGGACCCTTCCTTCCTCATGACACTAGGGATGTAAACTTTATAATGTGCTCCCAAAGGCCTCTCCTCCTATATTTGGAGATCATTGCTGGCTTCTAATGAACACGTACTACGGTAACACTGGTACAGGTGTAGGTGTACAGTACACCTACAGGTACAAAGTGCACATGCAGAATGTCCAGACTCCACCTGCATGATGTTAATTGAGTGCTGAACAAGCACAAACAAAATTGTAAACTGCTGAAGGATAAGAACGCTCAGTGGCAATAGCCACAGCTCGAATCGTCCTGCAGCAGCTGATGCACAGGCCCACACACTGCTTTAGCAACTGTCTAGGAGCAACTTATGCACGAGTACGCACACTGGACAGATTCATTCTGCAGCAGCTGATGCACAGGCTCCCACACTGCTTCAGAAACTGTCACGGAGCAAATTAAGCACAAGTAAGCACACTGCACCGATGATCATTCAGCAGCAGCTGATGTGCGGGCCCACACATGGCTTCAGCCACTTTCCCAGAGCAAATTATGCACGAGTACGCACACTGAACCGATATTCATTCTGCAGCAGCTGAGGCACAGGCCCCCACACAGCTTCAGCAACTTTCTCGGAGCAACTTATGAACAAGTACGCACACTTAACTGATAATCATTCTGCAGCAGCTGATGCACAGGCCCACACACTGCTTCAGCAACTGTCCTGGAGCAACTTATGCACGAGTACGCACACTGAATAGATAATCATTCTGCAACGGCTGATATACAGGCCCCCACACGGCTTCAGCAACTTTCTCGGAGCAACTTATGCACAAGTACGCACACTTAACTGATAATCATTCTGCAGCAGCTGATGCACAGGCCCACACACTGCTTCAGCAACTGTCCTGGAGCAATTTATGCACGAGTACGCAAACTGAACAGATAATCATTCCGCAACAGCTGATATACAGGCCCACACACGGCTTCAGCAACTTTTTTTCGGAGCAACTTATGCACGCGTATATACACTGAACAGATAATGATTCTGCAGCAGCTGATGTACGGGCCCACACACAGCTTCAGCAACTTTCTCGGAGCAACTTATGCACAAGTATGCACACTGAACCGATAATCATTCTGCAACAGCTGATGTACAGGCCGACACACGGCTTCAGCAACTTTCTCGGAGCGACTTATGCACAAGTACGCACACTGAACCGATAATCATTCTGCAACAGCTGATGTGCGGGCCCACACACGGCTTCAGCAACTTTCTCGGAGCGACTTATGCACAAGTACGCACACTGAACCGATAATCATTCTGCAACAGCTGATGTACGGGCCCACACACGGCTTCAGCTACTTTCTCGGAGCGACTTATGCACAAGTACGCACACTGAACCGATAATCATTCTGCAACAGCTGATGTACGGGCCCACACACGGTTTCAGCAACTTTCTCGGAGCAACTTAAGCACAAGTACGCACACTGAACTGATAATCATTCTGCAACAGCTGATGTACGGGCCGACACACGGCGTCAGCAACTTTCTCGGAGCGACTTATGCACAAGTACGCACACTGAACCGATAATCATTCTGCAACAGTTGATGTACGGGCCCACACATTGCTTCAGCACCTGTCCCTCAGCAACTTATGCATGGAGTAGGCACACTGCACTGAATCATTCTGCAGCAGCTGATGCACCTGGCATGCTTACTGCATCTGCACATGCATACTGCCTCCACGGAAAGAGAACACATGGATCATACTTGGAACGCAGTGACAAAAACATAGAGGACCCCACAAGCTGCAAACAGGCGATTCCACCAACATGCAGAGAGAGAAGGCTTCAAGTGGGCACTAACATACCTCTGAATTCGATACTGGCTCATGGCGAAAACAACAAATTGATGTATGTGAATGATGTACGAATCAGGGCAGAGCAAAACATATTTTCGATGACCTCCACTTGAAATGGAAAGGACCTCCTTTCTAGCAGGTAATGTAGCATCTCCTCCACTCATGCAAAGTTACAGCAGAAAGAACTGAATTAAAACTTAGCATGCAAGAGATGCCAGGAGGCTGTAAACTGCAGGAAATAGAAAAACCTAAGACGGCCTGGCCCAATAACACTTCCGACATGAATACATTGAAATATAGGAATGTACCTTGTGGGTGAACTCGATTAGGGACATAGATGATGCTTTAGGTGATCTGCACAGACTACGTGAGAGTGGAGAATTGCTGGGCTTCAAAACGCCTTCAGCACTGCATATCCTGGAAGAAGCCGGGGAAAGTCATCAACAGACAAATTAGACGAGCCCTGGCAGTCAAGGACTGACACTACACTTCAGATTTCTGTTCTGACTGTCCAGATACAGAGCCGTTAGATCTAGAAAACAATGTGGGAGCAGCATCTGTTCCTCAATCCTAATTCTGTGCCCCGCACATTGTGAGCTACTTGACAGCGGCTCTTAAAAAAACATAAAATTCTACTTCAACAATAAAGCAATAGTGTACGATCTCATTTAAGGGAACGTTTCATAACATTAGTGTAAGTGATTTACTTCAGAGACAACATCTGAACACTGATGGGTGAGCGGGGACATGCCTTGGTGTGTGTGTGCGTGTGCGAGTGAAATGTGTAGGACTGTGTGTGCGCATGAAAGATGTGTGTAGGACAGGGCACGTATAACCCATGCTGTGAGGCCTAGATAGTTCCTTATAGCATGGGTAAACCCTAACAGAACCAGACAAACACTTTCTTTGTGAGGATCAGTGCATTAGGAGGACCGGTCCCCATAGTGTGTAGGTACTTTTGAGCGAGGGTATCAAAAAGAGTTCAGTTATAATTGCCTCGGTCTACATTTTAACCTACCCTACTATCAAAGCGCCCGTAGGGTTAGAATAGCAAATACACACTTCATTACGGCCCATGGCCGGTCCTCATAATAACAGGTATGTTATGCTGTGTGTGAGTGTTGGTCTGAGACTGCAAGTGCCTGTGAGACTGTGCTCAGGAGCTGGATCAAAAGGGCAGTGTACAGATCCACTGTCTGACAAGGCAGTGAGGACAGATTTGTGCAACATCTGCCAGTTCATAGAATAGGGGCATCAGCTTAAATGCAGTAAGATGCACAGCACAGATACGCATGCATGGTTGCTGAATACGGCATAGAAGGAAGTGTCACTGTATGGAGGGTGGAGGGTTGAATTACAGTCCCATTCCACAAATCCTTAATCCCTCCTCTAGTCGCCAAAACAGTTTTCTGCCCACTGCTAAGCAGGTGAACAGACCTAAGTCCTACCCTTCTGAAGCCGTGAGCCTGGAAGCACTGGCCACCTTCCAGCCTCCCCCCTAACACTGGAACATACGTGCTACGTAAAGAGACGATTCAGAGAGTCCAGCTGTTTTGTCCGTTCTAGAAACGAGTTTGACTAATGCTGTAGGAGATATGGTTCTCCCAAATCCAGACAGTCTGGCTCCGAAACTGCTACAAGAATAATAATTAAAAAGTCATGGCTGCCGCAGGCCACCCATCACATGTCCCGCTCATGCACCGCTGTGGCCGTCCGACCTGTCCCTTGCCCCGAGTGCAGCTGTTGCAGCCGGATGGCATCACCGCCGCAGGGCTCATCATTCTTGCAGGGATCGTCAGCACCCTCTTTCTTGCAGCTGCCGCTCATACGGTGCCGCCGCTCACAGTGGCCCTTGTGCCGCATGAAGCTGTCGCGCCACATGAACTTCTTGTTACAGAGACTGCACTCGTAGGGCTTCAGGCCAGTGTGCGTCTTCATGTGCTCCGTTAGGTGGTGCTTCATCTTGAACTTCTTGTTGCAGACCGGGCAGTCGAAGGGCCGCAGATTGAGGTGCATGTTCACATGCCGGTCCCGCATACTCTTGTGGGAGAAGGCCTTGCCACAGTGACACATAAAAATCTTGTTTCCGTCTGTAGTGCTGCTGTTGAGTTGCACAGCACCATGCTCCACTGGAGCCTGGGGAGGGTAGACCAGGATCTGGTTGCCTTGCATGTCCATGGGCATCAGAGAGCGCTGCGAGAACTGACCTGGCATGTCCTCAAGGGCTTCATAGCTGAAATCCTCGGAGGACTCGCAGAAGTTCACTTGCTCTTCTAACCTTTGGTCACCACTGCTTGGCAAGTCCCGGGATTGGAGGGTGCGCACATCAGTGATGCTCAGCGGTGCCTCGGGGAGGTCAGGCTGTCGGGAAGCAGCTGGAACAGTCTCTACGGGGTCCTCGTCCTCCTCGCAGGTCAGCACCAGGTCCTCCTGTGGCTTTTCCTTCTTGATATAAACCCACTGCTTCTGCGGCATGATACTAGGCTGAATGTAAGCGGGCCGCCTACTTGAGCACTCCCCGCTGCCACCACCATCACTCATTTCGTCATCTGTCTCCAGAATAAAGTGGCTAGCGTGGGAAAAAGGGTCACGACCCTTCTCGGCCAGTGTGTGCTGGAATATGACTTCACCATCATTGGCATCAGAGCCCTCTCTCTCTGATCGCAAATACTTGCCTGGCTCGTGGACCCCTGCAAATTCTGTAGCAGCTTCCCGCGGGCTAAAATAGTTGCTGCTGCTGGGCGACTGGTTCTCACTGGTGCGGCAGGAGTGGGCTCGGGAGGGAGCTCTGGATGGGCCACGGCCCTCCTTCAGCAGTTCGGAGCATTTGTCCACGATGTGCCACATCTGCAGCACACTGCCCACAGTCAGGTAATTCACAATCTCGTCTGAAACCATGCTCAGCTTCCCAGTATATGCAGACGACAGGACTGTCTCAAAGGCCAGAGGGTCCATGACGTTGGGTAGGGAGATCGAGGTCATGTTCTTCAGGAGAACCTGGTCATGGAAGTAGGGCGAGGAAGCTGCCAGCACAGCACGGTGAGCCTTGAAGATCTGGCCCTGGACATGAATGGTAATGTCGCAGAGCTTTCCCTCTCGCCGCTGCTGGTTCAGGTTCTCCAGCAAGGCACAGGTGATCTCCGGGAAGTCCAAGTGGACGATGGCGCTGGAAGAATCCATGTTGCCAAGCTGCTTTGGAAGACTTCTGGAAAACAAGAGGGAAAAGGTTAGGTCGGGTGAATGTTCCATGATCCAATCACAATAAAATGCCCGTCCCTAGTTTGTCTATCCTCCATCCTGCTCCGCTATTGCTTCCCTTCCTCTTTGTGTGTCCCCACCATGGCAGCTACTATCCATCTCTCATGAGTGAGGAAACTATTTAGGAAATAGATGAAAAGTGGACCTAGAAACATATAAATACACTATAGGACCAGAAAAGAGGAAGATTTGTTTCAAAAATATACATTTTTATTCTTTTTATAAATTATATTATAGTAGAGAAATGTATATTTTCATAAATATTGTAAGAAAAAAGAAATGACATACAATCTTTAGTCATATTAGTGGTACATCTATAATTCCATGTATGGCCTATGCATGATGTGCAAAGTACTTCTTGTTGCTGTTTTAGGGACTAATCATACATACTTGTCCATTCACACATAGCCTAAGTTAAATAAGTGAACAAATATCAAAAGATGATGTTATCGATATAAGACATGGATATGAGTACCAACAATAAAAGACTTAACAAAGGAAAAAAATGTATTCATCAGAAGTGAAGTACACAGACATGGTCATGGCTATCATAGTTCATGTCTACACGCGTTTCGGCTCGACCCCTTCATCAGGTAGCCATGATGGTCTAAAAAAGATCTGTAGAAAAAATGTGAAGGTATGAATTGATACTGGTCACATGAAGTTCAGGTCCTACTCTGGTCTCTCTTCCTCCCCCCGACGTGCGGGTAGGTTCTACGGGCAAGTCCGGACTGCGGACAGGTACCTCAACTTTAGGGTATCAAGCACACAGGAGATGACCGTTGAAGCCTTTCTTATTCCTAAGTAGGGTCCCACTTAGAGACTGCAGGACCACCTGGCCTGCTTTGAATTTACTAAGTGGAAGGTAGTATCTCCCCCTTCCCTTGCTGTGTAGCACCCACCACTTGATTTTTAGGTCCTGACGAATTGCTCTTCTGAGCATGAAACATGTTGACCTTCAGGTAGATGTAGACACCGCTGGATCATAGCACTAGCGTGTCACATTCTACTCACTGTTTTTAATAAAGTAGTGAACCACACCATTAAAAATGCCCGTGGATTTACTAACTTTTTTTAATTCCCACTATCACATACACGTCTACACTTTCCCTAAAACCCTCATACCCACATGCACCAATTGGCAGGAACAAAAGATCTCTGATAAAGAGCCCCTCTATGGGAGCCCGTCACACATTGCAGCGCCAGTTTGACGAGGAGCAAAACCCAAATGATGAAGCATGACACCTAGCTTGCTGGGTGTGTGAGGGTTTTAGTTCCGGAAGGGGTATTCCCCCTCCCCTTCCCCCCTTCGTGCCCTCCTGGTTTGGTTCGGCTTGGTTACGCCCTCTTTCTTTCTCCCCAGGGAACAGCGTATATCTTTTGTTGTTATGAATTGATACTGGTCACATGAAGTTCAGGTCCTACTCAAGTTCAAATACATTATTAATTAAAACGTTATACAAAAGTGTAAAACATGCCACAGACAAAGAACTGCTGTAAATTACTAAAGTTCTCACCATGAAATTAACAAAGAGAAAAAGGAAAAAAAAGAAGGTGGTTGAAGGTAAGGAGCAAGAAAAAAGTATTCTGATTCTAAATGCACCACTCCTAAGATATCTTTTAATATGTCAGACCACAACGTTTTAGAGAAACGGATAAGAACAGAAAAGAGCAGCAGACCCTTAGGTTAAGACACCAATGTGATGTATAAAAACAGCAGTGTGAGGAATAGTAGAACTAAGAGTGCCAATATTTCAGATACTATTGTTACACATACTATCCATCTCTCATATCATCTCCCTCCTTGTCTCTCTTGATAAAGGCCGCTATCTCGCCTCCAAGTCACTCCTTAGTATTTGCTTCTTCCTCCTTTCAGTTGGTTATGGCTCTTCTTTCTATTAATTTCTCTCCTATGCTAGCTTCCCCAGAAGGAATGAAGATGCAGAGAACGCCAGGGGTAACTAAGGCTTCTAAGAAAATGGTTACAGCCACTGCCTAAAGACCAATGTCCCATCTACTACTTGATACCGGTCCCTTGTGTACTGTTGCCTGGTAATACTCCTAAGCCAGCAACACTTCACAAGTCAGAGAAAGGGGGTCATGGTACAGTACAAGGCACAGATCTGCCGAAAGAACTGATGCAGCTATTTAAATAAAGCATACTCTAGAACAAAGGCTGCTTTTGTTCTACAGCTGTCTTTGTTTCTCAAGACTCAAGCTCAGGCCCGCTCTAGATACTAGCATCATTAATAAACTGGTAGAAGAGACCGTGGAAGCAACACGCCGAGGTTCCCACCAGCCAATCTGAGCTCAGTACACCAGCTACATTTAAAAAAACATGATCTACTAAAGGTTTCTAAAACATTTTTTCTTTTTTCTCTTGAGCTTTCAGGTTGAAAAAAGCCAGGTTAGAAAGAAGATGTAGACTACCAACTCAATACCTTCTTGTTCAGACAATTTCTGAGTGCTGTCAAAAAGTTCCAAACAGAGGAAAACACGTTAATAAAAGCTTAAATTAATAATAAGAATAGAGAGCACAACAATGATAAATGCTGCTGAAAGATTCTTGAGATAGCTTTCAAATTGTTAGTGCCAGTCCTAGATGTGTGCCCCTCGTGACATTTCTAGAACAGTTTGATTCGACAACAATGTCTTAAAACACCTGTTTACGGAACGGAAATGAATCCAACAAATGCATTTGCAAAGAGGCCCTGCAGTACCAGTGGCACATGCTTTAACAAAGTTTACAAACAAAAGCATTCAATATTTGCAAATTGTGAAATTAATAATTATTTCCCAAATGCTTTTTTGTTCTTTTACTAGGTAGGCACCAAGCAAAGAAGAATAGTAGAGTCTTGTGTAAGCTGCATTGTTTCTTACTGACACAAGACCAATGTTGAAACAATTCTTCATGTGTACGCTCTTGCTGCTATCCAAAGCCCTGGGGCTCACATTCCACTATTTTAGAAACTTTCTTTGGTTTTTGAAGGAGCTCCATGAAACTCAATGAAATGTCAACAATCTGCTTTCTGGACACCAGTGCTGGTGACAGACAGTGGTACTCAAAGTATGTCTTCATTTGGGAAAATAATTAATGAATTATGAAGAATTCAGATATTTCTGCACTGCATTCCATTCAGATGCATGGACAAAGAGGAAAACAACTAATAGGTTTAATAGTTACCATCATAATACCGGGACTCATTAACTGCTATTTCATGAGCTCGGCTATATTAAAGCCAGATATTTATCATGGGGGGGGGGGGGGGGGGGGGGGTGGGGGGCAGGATCTCCATGTTGATGGCTTTTAGGATTGCTGCTACAGGTGTGTCACAATGGCGGTGCCAGCATCCATATTTAGGAGATACATCAAGATGCACAAAATCAGTTCTTAAAGACACTCAAATGAATTTACAGACTTTCAGGCGCAGGTCTTTTGTGAGTAGAAAAGGTTTCAAATTTAAGATAAGTTAACATAGAATGCGACTTAAAGACTATAAAGTAAATTTAGGATGAAGAAAAAGCAGTGAGAAAACTACAAAGGCTTGGGGAAATGATGACATACCAGACAGTAGGATCGCAAAGGAAAAATAAATAAAAGACTTGATACAATTAAATATTCTTGAGATATGCTGAAAATGACCCATTCGTTATTTTAAGTGATGAATCGTCTGGTAATACAACCTCGCAACTCCGGGCGTGTTCGAAACGTTTGGTAAACCTTCCATGGGTCACAGTTTCAATCTACCCAAGCACTTGTAGGGTGGGGTGCAATGGGAAAAAGAGCCATCGACAATGGCTTTGAGGCTGAATAAGCCATGCCCCTTGCAGAGAAATCTGCGGCCCCTCACTGACTCGAAGGCGGTGAGGATGAGCAGAAACGTATGCTTTGCAACTGATCTTGCAATGTCAGACCGAATACCCACCTAGAAATTGCAAAGCAAGGGAGATCTCTCAGATATAGGCAAGAGAAGAGGTATTGGACAGAAGATTGCAACAAAGAGAATACCCATAACATAAAATGAAAGAACATCAGACCAAACGAGAGAGTCACTGCACTCGGGCTCGCAGAAAACCTCCGTGAGATAAACGTGGTGGTCATAACCCATGACAATACAAAACAGAAGTAGCTATGCTAAATGCTTGCACATTTAAATATTGTATAGAGTAGTGAAAAGAAGCGTCCAGTATCAAAAACAAAGAGAGAGAAGAAGTCCTATCCAGTGGCGCTCACATGGTGACCGCACCCAGCCACCTAGGGTGCAAAATACCGTCCTGTGTGACTGTCCAGAAACCTTGGCAATCTGACACTGAAGCACACACTCTTGTTCCTATTGAATCATTGATAAGAGAGTCAAATGGATGCACAGGTAATTTCAATTTCTTCTGTTTATTCACCACACAGTTCTGTACTTAGCGTGCATAATGTAACCACGGAAGTAGCTGACACTTGTTTCGTCCACAGGACTTTTTCAAGGCTAGAGCAGAGTTCAACTACAGAAATGCTGGACTAAAATATAAGCCAAATCTGTTGCGTTTGGTAGGTCCTTCCAACACCAAGACAATTCTAATAGTTGCCAAGCAATTAGACCAAGTTCTAAAAACCCGGCCCAGAAACAAACCTAAAAACAGTAACAACCGGAAAACGTCTGTAGGTAACTGTTAGTCAATCAGGAGATGTAAGAAATAGCATTTTATCCAAGCAGGAACATGATAAGCCCTACACCGGTAACGGCCTGACAACGCCAACCAACGATGGCTGGTTGATTTTTTACAGTGCATACTAATAGTTCCAAGATCTTCCTAGCGCTAACAGAGTAAAACAGCCTCAACTCCAGAAAGAGTAACAGGTTATGGCTTACTGCCAGCATCAGAAATAAGAAACACACTCTAGATCATTGGCAAAAGACATACCTCAGTTGTTTTTGTAAAGTTTGTAAATAAGCGGTTGATGATTTTCACTCATGGAGGGGTGTGTGCCACATTTTGGGCATAACCTAGCGGACACTCATTTAATCCAGAGAATCACCACAGGCCAATCGCTCGTGGATCTAAGATTCAGGGCAGAATGAAATCAATGTAATTTACAGACCTAGTCAGCTGATCCATTGTTAGACAGAGCAAAGTATTGCAAAAGAAATTACTTTCCCTAGCTGCACGCACGGATGATATTATATCTGATGGAAGCAGCACACTGACATTGCCCAGTGAGACTACACAAAGGTCGTGAATCCTGGATCACTAACATTTGTGGAGCAGGTTTGAAGCGATGGTGGCACACCTTGAACACAACATGGACGTTAACTGTTAAAGTTAAAAGATTATTGTTCTGACTGGTTATTGATCCTTCTCTCTCTGTCTGGTTATTGCTCCTTCTCTACTTCTCTGTCAGGTTATTGCACATTCTCTCTCGGGTCTGGTTACTGCTCCTTCTCTCTCTCTCAGTCTGGTTACTGCTCCTTCTATCGATCAGTTTGGTTATTGCTCTTTTTTTAGGTCTCGTGACCTATCAATGCGCATGCGCATTGAGAGAAGCGAGACTATAGGGCTTTAAACAAAGTTTAACTAACTGCGGCGATTTGGTGCTGTGCCCATGCGCTTTTAGGTCAATGCGCAAGCGCATTGACCTAAAATGCGCGTGCACATCACCAAATCGCCATCTGTTCCCAAAGCCACACTCCTCCCACACCTTTGAAGTGAAGCTTAGCTTCACTTCAAAGGCCCCGGCTGCTTCACACCCTCATGCCGCTCTCCCCGCTCCGCCCCCTCCCCTGCCCGCCGTGTGTCTCCCTTTCGGTGTCTTAAGTTGTTGTGTGCAATCTCAACAATGACCTGGACCTATTGTCTGTTTTAGTTATGTTTTTGTGGGTAACAAAGTTGCTGTTTCATAGATGAGTCTGTAAACATATAGTCTGTTCATTAGACCAGTTTTCATTCTTGTGAGAATCAGTACCGCTTCATATGCATCTCCAGTCTGGTTGCAAAGAGCACTGCCAGGAACCAATCATAGCAGCGTTAGTGTGATTTTAGTGCATCAAACTACTATAGCACTTTATTGCGTAAAAATGTTTATTTCTAAAGGTTTTTTTTGTTAACAGTTTTACATCCTAATATTGCACGTCATCTAATAACCCTCTTCACACTCTATTATGAATCCAGAGCAGGAGAGTCTGGCCTGGATTCCCTCTTGCCTTAACTTCTTTCCCTGCATGCCTCCTCTCTCTGGCTATAGCCTACTCTGTTTAACGTAATCATTTAATGTATTTATCCAAATTGCCAACGTGTAATTTCATGAGCCTCATCCTTGCCGCCTTTGAACCCCTATCCGTATGATCATTATTCTTGTTTGTCGCCCTGCCCTTTGCTTAGTCACTTTACCTGTCTTCTGTTTCATGCTCCCCCTCTGCCCTTTCTGTCCTGAGAGCAGTTTACTTGGCAGTGGAAGACGGTACTTGAAGGTAATCAGCAGAAGTCCTTCCCAAGCTGCCCTCGTGTCCTTGTCATTCCTCTCTCTACCTGTACTGGAGCTCGAAGCCATCTCCTCTGCGTTCGGCTCCGTTCTGATTACCTCTGAGTCCTCCACATCACCTGTTCTTTCACTTTCGCTTTCTCGTTATATGCCCATATACATCTCCCCTCACACTCACCCTCACTCACCCTCACCCTCGCTCACCCTCACCTTCGCTCACCCTCACCCTCACTCACCCTCAACCCCTCACCCTCACCCTCACTCACCCTCAACCCCTCACCCTCACTCACCCTCAACCCCTCACCCTCACTCACCCTCATTCACCCTCACCCTCACTCACCCTCACTCACCCTCACCCTCACTCACCCTCAACCCCTCACCCACCCTCAACCCCTCACCCTCACTCACCCTCACTCTCACTCACCCTCACTCTCACTCACCCTCACTCACCCTCACTCACCCTCACTCACCCTCACTCACCCTCACTCACCCTCACCCTCACTCACCCACCCTCAACCCCTCACCCTCACTCACCCTCAACCTCAACCCCTCACTCACCCTCAGTCTCACTCACCCTCACTCACCCTCACCCTCACTCACCCTCAACCCCTCACCCTCACTCACCCTCACCCTCACCCTCACTCACCCTCACTCACCCTCAACCCCTCACCCTCACTCACCCTCAACCCCTCACCCTCACCCTCACTCACCCTCAACCCCTCACCCTCAACCCCTCACCCTCACTCACCCTCAACCCCCACTCACCCTCAACCCCTCACCCTCACCCTCACTCACCCTCACTCACCCTCAACCCCTCACCCTCACTCACCCTCACCCTCACTCACCCTCACTCACCCTCAACCCCTCACCCTCACTCTCAACCCCTCACCCTCACTCACCCTCAACCCCTCACCCTCACTCACCCTCACCCTCACTCACCCTCGCTCACCCTCACCTTCACTCACCCTCAACCCCTCACCCTCACTCACCCTCAACCCCTAACCCTCACTCACCCTCACCCTCACTCACCCTCACTCACCCTCATTCACCCTCACCCTCACTCACCCTCACCCTCCCTCAACCCCTCACCCTCACTCACCCTCAACCCCTCACTCACCCTCACTCACCCTCAACCCCTCACCCTCACTCACCCTCAACCCCTCACCCTCACTCACCCTCACCCACCCTCACCCTCACTCACCCCCTCACCCTCACTCACCCTCAACCCCTCACCCCCTCACTCTCACTCACCCTCACTCACCCTCAACCCCTCACCCTCACTCACCCTCAACCCCTCACCCTCACTCACCCTCAACCCCTCACCCTCACTCACCCTCAACCTCACTCACCCTCACTCACCCCCTCACCCTCAACCCCTCACCCTCACTCACCCTCACCCTCAACCTCACTCACCCTCACTCACCCTCACCCTCACTCACCCACCCTCACCCTCACTCACCCTCACCCTCACTCACCCTCAACCCCTCACCCTCACTCACCCTCACTCACCCTCACTCACCCTCAACCCCTCACCCTCACTCACCCTCAACCACTCACCCTCACTCACCCTCAACCCCTCACCCTCAACCCCTCACTCACCCTCACTCTCACTCACCCTCAACCTCTCACCCTCACTCACCCTCAACCCCTCACCCTCAACCCCTCACCCTCACTCACCCTCACTCACCCTCAACCCCTCACCCTCACTCACCCTCAACCCCTCACCCTCACTCACCCTCAACCCCTCACTCACCCTCAACCCCTCACCCTCACCCTCACTCACCCTCAACCCCTAGCCCTCAACCCCTCACCCTCACTCACCCTCACCCTCTCTCACCCTCAACCCCTCGCCCTCACTCACCCTCAACCCCTCACCCTCACTCACCCTCAACCCCTCACCCTCAACCCCTCACCCTCACCCTCACTCACCCTCACAACACATATTGTGTTACAATAGGTGTCACATTTGCCAAAGATAAAACTATTGGCATTGTAAATAACAAAGCTATTAATTTCGCTATTTTCAAAACAAGCACATAAATAAAAAATGTGTCCTTTACAATACCAATAGCTCAAACTTTCCTAATGCGAGACCTATTGCATTGCTGTGCTTCTCTCCCCTGCTGCACTCTCCTGCTCTCTAGAGATGTGGCCTAACGACCAGAGCTGCCATCTAAGTCACGTAAATACAAAACATGTTGCATTCCAAATGCTATAGGTGTCACATTCGCGAAAGTTATAACTATTGGCATTGTAAATGACAAAGCCATCAATTTAGCAATTTTAAAAACCAACAAATAAATAAAATATGTCATTTACAAGACCAATAACTCCAACTTTTCTAATGCAAGACCTATTGCATTTCCAATGCTTGTTCTCTCTGTCTGGTTATTGCTCCTTCTCTCTGTCTCTGTGTGGTTGTTGCTCCTTCTCTACTTCTCTGTCAGGTTATTGCACATTCTCTCTCGGGTCTGGTTATTGCTCCTTCTCTCTCTCCTTCTGGTTATTGCTCCTTCTCTCGGGGTCTGGTTATTGCACCTTCTCTCTTAGTCTAGTTACTGCTCCTTCTCTCGCTCAGTTTGGTTACTGCTCTTTTTCTCTCTCTGTCTGGTTATTGCTTCTGCCATTGGCGTCACGAAAATTGAGGGGGCCTCCCTGCACGGTAAGAAGAGGGGCCCCCTCCAGGCTCAATCAGGAACTCTCTGGCCAGAGTGCAGTGCCGAGGGGGCCCCCTGGTGCTTGGCCTCCCCACCCGCGGGGGATTCAGGGGCCTGTGTTATGCCCCTGGCTCATTCTCTCTCTCCGTCTGGTTATTGTTCCTTCTCTGTCCTTTAGTCTAGTTGTTGCTTCTTTTCTCTCTCTGTCTGGTTATTGCACCTTCTCTCAGCCTGGTTATTGTTCTTTCTCTCTCTCTCGCTCTCTCCTAGTCTGGTTATTGTTCTTTCTCTCTCTGTCTGGTTATTGCTCCTTCTCGCTCAGCCTGGTTATTGTTCTTTATCTCTCTCTATGTCTGGTTATTGTTCCTCCTCTCTCTGTCTGGTTATTGTTCCTCCTCTCTCGGTCTGGTTATTGCTCCTTCTCTCTCTCTGTCTGGTTATTGTTCCTCCTCTCTTTGTCTGGTTATTTGTCTTTCTCTCTCTCTCTCTCTGTCTGGTTATTGCTCCTTCTCCCTCAGTCTGATTATTTATTTTTCTGTCTGGTAATTGTTCCTCCTCTCTCTGTCTGGTTATTTGTCTTTCTCTCTCTCTCTCTCTGTCTGGTTATTGCTCCTCCTCTCTCTCTGTCTGGTTATTGCTCCTTCTCTCTCTCAGTCTGGTTATTGCTCCTTCTCTCTCTCAGTCTGGTTATTGCTCCTTCTCTCTCTCGCTCTCTCTCTCTCTGTCTGGTTATTTGTCTTTCTCTCTTTCTCTCTGTCTGGTTATTGTTCCTCCTCTCTCTGTCTGGTTATTTGTCTTTCTCTCTCTCTCTCAGTCTGGTTATTACTCCTCTCTCTCTCTGTGTCTGGTTATTGCTCCTTCTCTCTCTCAGTCTGGTTATTGCTCCTTCTTTCTCTCTCTCAGTCTGGTTATTTGTCTTTCTCTCTTTCTCTCTGTCTGGTTATTGTTCCTCCTCTCTCTGTCTGGTTATTTGTCTTTCTCTCTCTCTCTGTATGTCTGGTTATTGCTCCTTCTCTCACTCAGTCTGGTTATTGCTCCTTCTCTCTCAGTCTGGTTATTGCTTCTCCTCTCTCCTAGTCTGGTTATTGCTCCTTCTCTCTCTCTCTGGTTATTGTTCCTCCTCTCTCTGTCTGGTTATTTGTCTTTCTCTCTCTCTCTCTCTGTCTGGTTATTGCTCCTTCTCCCTCAGTCTGGTTATTGCTCCTTCTCTCTCTTTCAGTCTGGTTATTGCCCCTCCTTTCTCCTAGCCTGGTTATTGCTACTTCTCTGTGTCTGGTTATTGTTCGTTCTCTCTCTCTCTGTCTGGTTACTGCGCCTGCTCTTTCTCTGTGTCTGGTTATTGCTCATTCTCTCTCTCTGTCTGGTTATTGTTCCTTCCCTTTCTCTGTGTCTGGTTATTGCTATTTCTCTCTGTCTGGTTATTGTTCTTTCTCTCTCTCTCTGTCTGGTTATTTCTCCATCTCTCTCTCTCTGTCTGGTTATTGTTCCTCCTCTCTCTGTCTGGTTATTGTTCCTCCTCTCTCGGTCTGGTTATTGTTCCTTCTCTCTCTCTGTCTGGTTATTGTTCCTCCTCTCTCTGTCTGGTTATTGCTCCTTCTCTCTCTCTATCTGGTTATTGTTCCTCCTCTCTCGGTCTGGTTATTGCTCCTTCTCTCTCTCGGTCTGGTTATTGTTCCTCCTCTCTCTGTCTGGTTATTTGTCTTTTTCTCTCTCTCTCTTTGTCTGGAAATTGTTCCTCCTCTCTCTGTCTGGTTATTTGTCTTTCTCTCTTTCTCTCTCAGTCTGGTTATTACTCCTCCTCTCTCTCTGTGTCTGGTTATTGCTCCTCCTCTCTCTCTCTCTGTCTGGTTATTGCTCCTTCTCTCTCTCAGTCTGGTTATTTCTCCTTCTCTCTCTCTCTGTCTGGTTATTTGTCTTTCTCTCTTTCTCTCTGTCTGGTTATTGTTCCTCCTCTCTCTGTCTGGTTATTTGTCTTTCTCTCTCTCTCTCTCTCTCAGTCTGGTTATTACTCCTCCTCTCTCTCTGTGTCTGGTTATTGCTCCTTCTCTCTCTCTCTCTCTCTCTCAGTCTGGTTATTTGTCTTTCTCTCTTTCTCTCTGTCTGGTTATTGTTCCTCCTCTCTCTGTCTGGTTATTTGTCTTTCTCTCTCTCTCTCTCTGTCTGGTTATTGCTCCTTCTCTCTCTCAGTCTGGTTATTGCTCCTTCTCTCTCAGTCTGGTTATTTCTCCTCCTCTCTCCTAGTCTGGTTATTGCTCCCTCTCTCTCTCTGTCTGGTTATTGTTCCTCCTCTCTCTGTCTGGTTATTTGTCTTTCTCTCTCTCTCTGTCTGGTTATTGTTCCTCCTCTCTCTGTCTGGTTATTTGTCTTTCTCTCTCTCTCTCTGTCTGGTTATTGCTCCTTCTCCCTCAGTCTGGTTATTGCTCCTTCTCTCTCTTTCAGTCTGGTTATTGCCCCTCCTTTCTCCTAGCCTGGTTATTGCTACTTCTCTCTGTGTCTGGTTATTGTTCGTTCTCTCTCTCTCTGTCTGGTTATTGCACCTGCTCTTTCTCTGTGTCTGGTTATTGCTCTTTCTCTCTGTCTGGTTATTGCTCCTTCTCTCTCTCTGTCTGGTTATTGCTCCTTCCCTTTCTCTGTATCTGGTTATTGCTATTTCTCTCTCTGTCTGGTTATTGTTCTTTCTCTCTCTCTCTCTGTCTGGTTATTGTTCCTCCTCTCTCGGTCTGGTTATTGCTCCTTCTCTCTCTCTGTCTGGTTATTGTTCCTCCTCTCTCTGTCTGGTTATTTGTCTTTCTCTCTCTCTGTCTGGTTATTGTTCCTCCTCTCTCTGTCTGGTTATTTGTCTTTCTCTCTCTCTCTCTCGGTCTGGTTACTGTTCCTCCTCTCTCTGTCTGGTTATTGCTCCTTCTCTCTCTCTGTCTGGTTATTGTTCCTCCTCTCTCTGTCTGGTTATTTGTCTTTCTCTCTCTCTCTCTCGGTCTGGTTATTGTTCCTCCTCTCTCTGTCTGGTTATTGCTCCTTCTCTCTCTCTGTCTGGTTATTGTTCCTCCTCTCTCTGTCTGGTTATTTGTCTTTCTCTCTCTCTCTCTCGGTCTGGTTATTGCTCCTCCTCTCTCTGTCTGGTTATTTGTCTTTCTCTCTCTCTCTCTGTCTGATAATTTTTCCTCCTCTCTCTATCTGGTTATTTGTCTTTCTCTCTCTCTCTCTCTCAGTCTGGTTATTGCTCCTCCTCTCTCTCTCTGTCTGGTTATTGCTCCTTCTCTCTCTCGCAGCCTGGTTATTGCTCCTTCTCTCTCTCTCTCTCTCTCTCTCTCTCAGTCCAGTTATTTGTCTTTCTCGCTGTCTGGTTATTGTTCCTCCTCTCTCTGTCTGGTTATTTGTCTTTCTCTCTCTCTCGCTCTCTCTCTTTCTCTCTCTCTCTCTCTCTCTCTCTCTCTCTGTCTGGTTATTGTTCCTCCTCTCTCTGTCTGGTTATTTGTCTTTCTCTCTCTCTCTGTCTGGTTATTGCTCCGTCTCCCTCAGTCTGGTTATTGCTCGTTCTCTCTCTTTCAGTCTGGTTATTGCCCCTCCTTTCTCCTAGCCTGGTTATTGCTACTTCTCTCTCTGTCTGGTTATTGTTCGTTCTCTCTCTCTCTGTCTGGTTATTGCGCCTGCTCTTTCTCTGTGTCTGGTTATTGCTCCTTCTCTCTGTCTGGTTATTGCTCCTTCTCTCTCTCTGTCTGGTTATTGCTCCTTCCCTTTCTCTGTGTCTGGTTATTGCTATTTCTCTCTGTCTGGTTATTGTTCTTTCTCTCTCTCTGTCTGGTTATTGCTCTTTCTCTCTCTGTCTGGTTATTGCTCCTTTTCTCTTGGTGTCTGGTTATTGCTACTTCTCTCTCTCTGTCTGGTTATTGTTCTTTCTCTCTCTGGTTATTGCTCCTTCTCTCTCTCTCTCTCTCACTGGTTATTGTTCTTTCTCTCTCTCTCTCTCTGTCTGGTTATTGTTCTTTCTCTCTCTCTCTCTCTCTCTGTCTGTCTGGTTATTGCTCCTTCTCTCTCTTTCTCTGTGTCTGGTTATTGCTACTTCTCTCTCTGTCTGGTTATTGGTCTTTCTCTCTCTCTCCTTGTCTGGGTTTTGCTCCTGCTCTTTCTCTGTGTCTGGTTATTGCTACTTCTCTCTCTGCCTGGTTATTGTTCTTTCTCTCTCTCTCTCTGTCTGGTTATTGCTTCGTCTCTCTTTCGGATTATTGCACATTCTCTCTTTCAGTCTGGTCATTGCTCCTTCTCTCTTTCAGTCTGGTCATTGCTCCTTCTCTCTCTCGGTCTGGTTATTGCTTCTTCTCTCTGTCTGGTTATTGCTCCTTCTCTGTTTCTCTATCAGGGTATTGCACATTCTCTCTCTGGGACTGGTTATTGATCCTTCTCTTTCTCAGCCTGGTTACTGCTCCTCAGCCCTCAGTCTTCTCATTGCACCTCCTCTCTCACATTCTGGTTATTTCTCCTCTTTCTCAGTCTGATTATTGTTCCTTCTCTCTCTCTCCCTCAGTCTGGTTATTGCTCCTGCTTTTTCTCCTTCTGGTTATTGCTCCTTCTCTCTCTCCGTCTGGTTATTGCTCCTTCTTTCTCCTTCTGTCTAGTTGTTGCTTCTTTTCTCTCTCAGTCTGGTTATTGCTCCTTCTCTCTCTCTGTCTGGTTGTTTCTCCTTCTCTCTCGCTCTGTCTGTTTTTGGCCCTGCTCTCTCTCTGTCTGGTTATTGCTTCTGCTCTCTCTCTGTCTGGTTATTGCTCCTTCTCTCTGTCTGGTTATTGCTCCTTCTCTCGGAGTCTGGTTATTGCTCCTTCTCCCTCGGTCTGGTTACTGCTCCTTCTCCCTCGGTCTGGTTATTGCTCCTTCTCTCTCTCAGTCTGGTTATTGCGTCTTCTCTCTTAGGGCCATATGTATCAAGGCCAAATGGGTTCGCAAACACCGAAATTCACAGAATTCCAGCGTTTGCGAACCCATTTTCGCTAAATGGTATGTATGAAACAATTTTGGTGCAAAATAAGGAATCGCAAAATTTGCCATTCCTTATTTTGCAATTGCATTTAAGGAATTGCAAATTTTGCGATTCCTTAAACGCAATGTATCAAGGAAAAAACAATACCAAAATGCCCTTAAGGAATCGCAAATTACCACCAACTTCTAGTTGGTGGTAAGTTGCGAATTCTTTTAAAAAAGCATTTTTTTTTTAAATCAAAAGGTGCCATGTGACGCTCATACATGCCCTTAGGGCATGTATGTGCGCCATATGCGCACACATGTCATTTTCAGGGGTGCAGCAGGGTGTCCTTTGGACACCCCTGCACCCTTGAAAATATTCTCAATTTGCGATTAGCAAATTGCTAATCGCACATTTCCCCTTCATTCCTATGGGCCTCCTGGCCCATAGAAATGAATGGGAAATTATTCCTTAATTGCGATTAGCAATTTGCTAATCGCAATTAAGGAATTTTAAGGAATCGCTAAAAAGAAGTGATTTTCTACGTACATACCATTTTGCGATTTCTAAATAGCGATTCCTTAAAAATCGCTATTTAGGAATCGCAAAACGGAATGTTGATACACATGGCCCTTAGTCTGGTTATTGCTCGTTCTCTATCTGGTTATTGCACATTATCTCTCTGGGTCTGGTTATTGCTCCTTCTCTCTCTGATGCTGGTTATTGCTCCCTCTCTCTCTCCTTCTGGTTATTGCTCCTTCCCTCTCATAGTCTGGTTATTGCTCATTCTCTCTCCTAGTCTGGTTATTGCTCCTTCTCTCTCTGATGCTGGTTATTGCTCCCTCTATCTCTCCTTCTGGTTATTGCTCCTTCCCTCTCATAGTCTGGTTACTGTTCCTTCTCTCTCTCAGTCTGACTACTATCCCTTCTCTGTCTGTCTGGTTACTGGTCCTTCTTCTCTCTCTCTGTCTGGTTATTGCTCCTGCTCTCTCTTTATCTGGTTATTGCTCCCTCTCTCTCTCCTTCTGGTTATTGCTCCTTCCCTCTCATAGTCTGGTTACTGTTCCTTCTCTCTCTCAGTCTGACTACTATCCCTTCTCTGTCTGTCTGGTTACTGGTCCTTCTTCTCTCTCTCTGTCTGGTTATTGCTCCTTCTCTCTCTCTGTCTGGTTATTGCTCCTTCCCTCTCACAGTCTAGTTACTGCTCCTTCTCTCTCTCAGTCTGGTTATTGCTTCTTCTCTCTTAGTCTGGTTATTGCTCGTTCTCTATCTGGTTATTGCACATTATCTCTCTGGGTCTGGTTATTGCTCCTTCTCTCTCTGAGGCTGGTTATTGCTCCCTCTCTCTCTCCTTCTGGTTATTGCTTCTTCTCTCTTAGTCTGGTTATTGCTCGTTCTCTATCTGGTTATTGCACATTATCTCTCTGGGCCTGGTTATTGCTCCTTCCCTCTCATAGTCTGGTTACTGTTCCTTCTCTCTCTCCGTCTGACTACTATCCCTTCTCTGTCTGTCTGGTTACTGGTCCTTCTTCTCTCTCTCTCTGTCTGGTTATTGCTCCTGCTCTCTCTTTATCTGGTAACTGCTCCTTTTCTCTCGGTGTCTGGTTATTGTTCTTTCTCTCTCTCTGTCTGGTTATTGTTCTTTCTCTCTCTCTCTCTCTGTCTGGTTATTGCTCCTGCTCTTTCTCTGTGTCTGGTTATTGCTACTTCTCTCTCTGTCTGGTTATTGCTCCTTCTCTCTCTCTCTGTATGGTTATTGCCCCTTCTCTCGCTCTGTCTGGTTACTGCTCCTTCTATCTCTCAGTCTGACTACTATCCCTTCTATGTCTGTCTGGTTACTGGTCCTTCTTCTCTCTCTCTGTCTGGTTATTGCTCCTGCTCTCTCTTTATCTGGTTACTGCTCCTTCTCTCTCTCTGTCTGGTTATTGCTTAATCTCCCTCTCTCAGTCTGGTTACTGTTCCTTCTCTCTCTCTCTGCCTGCTTTTTGCTCTCTCTTTCTCTCACTACCTGGTGATTACTCTCAGTTTATCGCTCCCAGAGTATGGTTATTGCTCCTTCTCTCTCTCTGTCTGGTTACTATCCCTTCTCTGTCTGGTTACTGGTCCTTTTCTCTATCTCAGTCTGGTTATTTCTCCTCCTCTCTCTCTGTCTGGTTATTGCTCCTGCTCTCTCTTTGTCTGTTTTTTTCTCATTCTCTCTGTCTGGTTATTGCTTCTGCTCTCTCTCTGTCTGGTTATTGCTACTTCTCTCTCTCTGTCTGGTTATTGTTCTTTCTCTCTCCGTCTGGTTACTGTTACAAGTAAATGGTCAACGTTGGACGATAAAATCTGTCCTGGGTGCAGCACGAATGTGGAGGATGATCTACATGTGCTGTTTTTCTGCCCTGCCTACAATAGACCGAGAAAGTACTGGCTAGTGCCACTGTGTAGGAATCTAGGCTTCAGAAACTATCTACAATCATATAGAATTCTGAAGACAAGCACCCTGCACCACATTGTATTTGCTGTAGCCAAGTATCTAATGGCTATGTGGCAGATTAGAAAAAAAACACTGAAAGGGTAATCTTTAACTTCTTAACACGAAATAAACTGTAAAGAACCGTAGTTAATTGTACCTTCAGTCTCCCAGATTCTTACATGTATTGATTTTAGTAGTCTTTGCTTCCTTGCACTGTTTTTATATTGTATGTTCGCATGTGGTTTTATATGTTTTTTATTGCATCTTTTATGGTCTCGAATGACCGAAATAAAGAATTTTTGGATTGGATTGGTTACTGCTCCTGCTCTCTCAGTGTCTCGTTGTTTCTCCTTCTCGCTCTTTCTGTCTGGTTATTGCTCCTGCTCTCGCAGTGTCTCGTTGTTTCTCCTTCTCGCTCTTTCTGTCTGGTTATTCCACCTGCTCTCACTCAGTCTGATTATTGCTCCTTCTCTCTGTCTGGTGTTTGCTCCTTCTCTCTCTCTGTCTGATTATTGCTTCTGCTCTCTCTCTGTCTGGTTATTGCTCCCGCTCTCTCTCTGTCTGGTTATTGCTCCTTCTCTCAGTCTGGTTATAGCTCCTTCTCCATTTCTCTGTCGGGTTATTGCCATTCTCTCTCTGGGTCTGGTTACTGTTCCTTCTCTCTCTCGGTCTGCCTATTGTTCTCTCTCTCGCTACCTGGTGATTTCTCTCTCGGTTTTTTTGCCCCCAGAGTATGGTTATTGCTCCTTCTCTCATTAGTACTCTCTTTCTCGCACTCTCTCTTTCAGATTACTGTTCTGACCGGTTATTGCTTCTTCTCTATCTCTCTCTGTCTGGATACTGTACCCTACCAAAGTCTGGTGGTTGTCCGTTTTTTCCAAGACTGATTATTGCTCCCTCTCAGTCTGATGAACGCGCTCTCTCTCTCTAGGGCAATTAGCCTTTGTCTGGTTGCTGATCCCATTCTAGCTATCTGGCTACTCAATCCACTTTATGTGTCTGGTCATTGCTCCCACTCATTCTGATTAGCGCTCTCTCTCTCTATTTACTGTTACCCTCTCAGTCGGATTATTATTACGCTTTCACCACGCCTGGGCATTGCTTGCTCTCTTAGTCTGGTTATTGTTCTTCCTGTGTCCCAGTTTGAGTATTGCTTCCTCTAAGTCTGATTAGTGCACTCCCTCTCTTAGTCTAAATATTACTCTCTCTGTAAACCTGGTTTCTGCTCCCTCTCTCTCAAGCTGGTTATTGCTTTTGCTCTCTGCCTGGACGTCACTCCCTCTCTGTGAGATAGGTCTCAGTCCCTCTCTCTCGCCAAGTCTGTTTACTGCTCCCTGAGTCTGGTTACAGCTTCTTCTCTCAATCTGGTCACTGCTCCCTCTCCTTGTCTGGCTCCTGCATGCTCTTTCTTTGTCTGGTTATTTCTGTCTTTCTGGTCATTGCTCCATCTCCCTTTATGCACTCTCTTTCCCTCTAAGTCTATAGGTCACCCCCACAGACTGGTTATTATTTCATCTTTAAAACTGTACCTGCCCCCCCCCCTCCCCTCCCCTCTGAATCTGGTTCTTGCTCCCTCTCTCTGCATCTATTGCCCCTTCTCTCGAAGGCTGTGTTTTTGTTACTACATTTCGGATACGCTCCCCAGGGGCCTGTGGCTGCTGCTTGCACTCTGGGTCATTTGCCCCTCAGCCTGGCTATGCCTCCTCCTAACAGTGCATTACTATTTCTTTCTCTCTTTATTGCCTCCTCTCTCCTAGGCCAACAATGCTAAGCCCCGCCCCCTTTGGACCAGCCCGCTAGCTGCCATTGGTCCACCTGGGCGGACCTCTCTCAGTTCACTGGTTCGGACACACGTCTGGCAAGCAAGAAGGCGTGACTTTGTCAAACGTCATAGCGTCAGCACGATTCTCTGCGCGGATTGGCTGCCTTACCTGTCGGTCATGTCGAGGCGGTTCTCTAGCTGCGATTGGTGGAGCTGCAGGAGCTGTAGCCACGGACCGCCGCCTACCTACTGCGGGACGGCGACTAGGGCGGGCCGGGCTGCCGGGACCCTATGGTTACAGGTGCTCGTGGAGCCGGGGAGAGTACACCAGACCGGCGCTGCTCGGCTCTGCGGCGCCGGGCTCTCCAGACGCTGCTCTGCCACAGCGCCGATTGGTCCGCCGGGACGAGGCCCGCCCCCAACCGCTGCCGGCTTTCAATTCTGATTGGGTGCGCGGGGCAGCAGGTGCTCTGCAATAGGAAGACTTTGCCGTCCGTCAGGCAGTAGGCGGAGCCCGCTCATCACACAATAAACCAGACAGGGTGACACCCAGCAGGCCATCGAAACAGAAGAAAGGCAAGCCCCTAATGAACTGGAGTCATGGGAATCGAGATAGGACTACACATTGTAGGGGGAAGGGGATGAGCACTCTCAGTCCCAGTCTAAAGAGGCAAGGCATCCTGGGGCCAGGGACCAGATCACATGTTAAATGCAGCAGATTTGATGTCAGGACCAAAGGCAAAAATTATTCTTCATCTTTCTTCACTTTCTTTTTTTTTGTTGCAGATTTTTCTATACCACAAACTTAGCCCAAAGGCATAAGAGTGCTTTACATGAGCACCCTATTATTTTTTTATTTTATTATTTATTTTATTTATGTGATTTTATATAGCGCGGACTTCACCCGAAGGTGTCAGAGTGCTTCACAATAGGAGCAGTAATGATACATGAGGAGAAAATTTCAAGTTAACAAATTACAAAAGCAAACGTTAAGTTACATGAATCAAAAGTGACAATAGTGAGCAACCAAAATACATGAGGTAGCAATCGGTACATTACAGGAGGAAAAAGTGATATGTGTGCAGGTTACAAAAGCGTACAAAGTACAAGTAGAGGTATAATGCTGCAGTAAATGGCAGACACTCCAGTACAAGAACAAACGTTATGTAGGCAATGGTGGAACTTGTACAAGTATCTAAAGCAGACAAAATGTGAGATTACATTCCACACACATTATACAAGGTCAGATTTTTTTTGCATAGAAAAATTGAGTTGACCCCAGATTCACAGGGCCATAATGTCAAGGGATGATGACACCCCCTAATAAAGGCTTCTGGGCTTTGTAATTGGGCCTGGGGGCACTGAGTCAGATCTGCTTTGTCTCTGCCAGATTTTGTTGTTGTGCACCAAGAATAAAAGACAAAACAGTTACCTTTGTTGGAAAACAGGAGCGATCTGGCAGAATTTTAAGTGTGACACCAGATAACCTGGAATCAATACCACATAATTACCAACAGACCTGATTCCGATGGGACGTTCCTGTTTTTTAAACCAAAAATTGTTTTATTTTAGCAGCTTTCTACCCCAAATTGCCTCTGCTTCAATTAAAGTTAATGGAGAAAATACAGTCCCCAGATTTTCTTTTTAAAATCTCCCTCTTACTAATTTCAAAATGTTGGCATGTGTGATACCGGCTTCCCGGATTGTCCAAATTGTGTGATCCCAGGCAAACATTTTATTTTACAGAGCCTCCTTTTTATTTATTATAACATATAAGAGCATTTCTAAAATACCCGGTTTGAGGATGCACGATGTTCAAATCACTGATCATTTTTTATTTGAGGCTATAATGTTGCTCCATCTATAAAAAGAATCTAGGCCATGTTTAGAGTTTAAACACCTAGAAAAAATCACACTCTCGTACACAAAGACAACTACATAAATGAAGCACTTCAGCAACTAGCAGACAAAAATTGTTAGAATAAACTACCCGGTATTCCAACAAAAGATAGACAGAAAAGCCTTAAGACCAAACTTGATGAATGGCATTCCTGTGAGTTACTTGGGATGAGAAAACCTATATTTTACTGAACACCCTATAATGACCACACTATATCTACAAAAATGGATTCCCAAAACCTAGACATTCGATCATTGCAGGCATTCAGTCTGCTCTCACCTTGAAGAATTTATTGACCATCATTTGCAACCATTTATAAAGAACCCTCCTTCCGATATATTAGATATCAAGGATATCCTGGGAAAATTGAATTACATCGTATGGAAACCAAACTTATATATTATTCACCATATATGTAGCAAGCCTCTATACTTCTGTTAGACATATGGAATGGAATAAATGCGGTACGCAAAGCCCTTGAAACCAAACCAGCACAGATCATGGAACTTAATAACATGATAATTGAAATGTTGTCTTTCTGTATATCAAACAATATTTTCAGCTTCAACAGAGAATTTTACAAACACAAGGTACGGCGATGGTGCCCAATTCGTGCCACCCTTTGCATGTATAGTAATGGGAGACATCAAGAGATTCTGTCTGTGGGACAACCAATTTGTTAAATATACCTAACACATAAACATTTGGGGCAGGTACATTGATGTTATACTATGCATTTGGCAAGGCCCAGAAGCAACTTTAATGACCTGTCTTGAGAAAATCAATACCAATCAATGGAATATTAAGACACCCTCAATTCTTTCCACCAAACATATTGACTACTTGGATATCACCATCTATATAATTGAGAGTAAAATCCATACTAAACTTTACAGGAAAAAAACAGCAGCTAACTCAACCCTACAATAAGACTGTTATCCACATATTACTATTAAAAACATCCTCAAAGGACAATTACAACACATCAACGAAACTTAAGTGACAAGGAAACATACATGACTGCATCAAAAGATCCCCATAAAAGTTTGAAACAGAGTTATTATGACAAACCACAGCAAGAGAAATTGACCAAACATCAGGCCATACACTATTACAAACAAAACCCTATCAACCTATGGAAACCCAAAATAATATTCGGTTCCTAATGAATTTTCACAATGGAGACTTCATAATAAGAAAGGTCCTAAAATGTCACTGATACCTTTTGACCAACAATCCATCCATTAACAACATTCAAAACTACTCAGAAACTAAGTCTTGTCAGGTGGATACCGTAAGACAACTATTATGCAAATCAGAATTCACTGACAATAGGAAAACACATGAACCTTTTCTAGATAAACCAGAAGACTTCCACAATTGCAACATCTACAAGATAGGCATCAACAAAACCAAGGCATTTGAACCTGGACCAGGAATTAAACTTTAGGCGAGAGAATAGATCAATTGTAATAGAATATTCATAAGACCCACGGAACCCTATGCTACCGGAGATGAACGCGTTCTGTAAAAATAATTCATGCCCTGCAGGAAGACAGCTTTCTGCATCTGAGTGTGCCCCTGTGGCATAATGGACCCATTACTGTCAACCACTCACCATTGTCTTGAATGGATTGGATCCACATTAGGATGCTGGAGATATGACATTGACTGTCTGAGGATGCTCGTGAATCCTTCAAGAGTCCCGCTGTAGAATTCCACCTTCCACGCTCCCACTTCTGGAGGTATCCCCAGCACAGGCATTGCCTCAACTCACAATGACGCTTGGGGGATTGGTCTCCTCCTCCATCTACAATCCACGCATATTTGGTGCAATGGGGCAGCTACAAAAAGCGGATCTTTTGAATTTATAGTCTCTTGTTGTCTAGATTATTTTCCGAGCTACTGGAACACCTTTTACAAGCTCGGTAACAGACCTGAGTACAAATTGATTACTCGCCAGCACACAGGTCGCAGCTCATTGCCTCTCATAGCAGGGGTTTGAGAGAAGCTCAAATGAAGGTCTCCTACTTTAAGATTTTACAAGACTGGCACTGGTCTCCATCTAAATTACACAGAGCATGGCTGACACCCACATTGGATTGATGGCGATGTCAGCATCCTGACTGCAACATACTACAAATTCTCTAGTCCTGCCCCGCACGCAAGACTTTCTGAGATGGGATCACTCGCCTTCTACTAGACTCACATGGCCATACCGCTCCCCACCAAACTCCACTAGCAATCCTGAATGACCCCCAGGGCTTGCCGACTTTTACAGCCAAACTATACATACTCCATCGGTAGTCTACGCCAAATGTCCCAAATCAGGAAGGCTGGCTGGAGTGTGGAAACATCCCATTCCAAACTTCGGTCATCCCACCCCTTCACCCTGCAGACAACTGATTTTTTCAGTTCGGAAATTTGAGAATCACACCCCCTGAACCACACTGTCTAAGCCACGCCCCTGAGAATCAGGTTGTTGAGCCAAAGCCATGACTCATACCTGGCTCTCCAGTTCCGAAGCTGGCAGCTCTTGCAGCCTCTATTACTCAGCAGAAGTTCCCAAGTTCTTTTTCTGACATTAACAAAATTACATTTCCCATACAACAAAAGCAAACATTAACAAAATATAACAACAAAGTCCACCAGCTCCATAACTCCATCCACAATATACCCTCCATTTTCTTTGCTGCTCATCAGCAAAGCTAAGTAATTGCCTAATGTTTTGAACTGATATGGTGATTCCATACAGTAGTATTAGTTTTGTTGGATAGTTTCTGGGCTGGACTATTTTTTACCCCCTCAATGAATCTACTCAAATGGGAGATCCCCAGCGTTCAACTGGAGCAGCTCCCCTCTGCTTATCCACATGGAAGATAAGTGGTGCCAAGCAAAGACAGTAGCCGAAGTTTCAGTCCTGTTTCTGTTTTGACATCAGTCCCATTTCGCTTGGAGAAGCGCAAGCACCTATCAATGAGGGCCACTGGCACGCTGTGTGGCGCTACAATGTCACCACTCTGCTTGCTGAGATCACGTTTCCTGCCTTAGGCCTGGAGAGCCAGTGTCTGCCAGTTTGCCTGACTTTATAGAGCTCAGAGAAGCTTGTGTTTTGCATTATTTAAGTGGTAAAGGCTGAAGACTAAAAAAAAAAAAAAAAAAAAAAAAAAAAAAACTGAGCCTCGTCCGGTCCCCAGTCAAGCTGCACAGCCATGTACATGCATGAATCAAATGAGTCCACAATTCTTTTTTTTCTTTTTTGTGTTAACATACCATAGAATACTGTCCATAACAAAATACATGACTTAAACATTGGTAAATGCACAAAGGAATAAATAAACTAGCACACTGAAGTATATCACAATTTTTTAACCAGTTTATCACAATTTAATCTTCTTTTTAACAACGTTTTCTCCATTTTTTTCTCAAAGTTTTCATAATTCTTCAATTTGTCTTGCACATTATTTACAAGATTGCAGCAAGGAACCTATCAGCGTCATTAGTATGACCTTCACTGGACTAAAGAGACTGGTGCACCTACCAACTCTGTTAACATTATCCCTAGTACAATGAGATTCTTAAATGCCACATGCAACCTGTGACGTGCTATATCCAACCAGAAACCTGTGACTTACCAATCCCTTCATCCCAGAATAAATCCTCATGAAACTAAACAAAACAGTGATCGTAAGACCCATCTTTATGTGATAAAATAAGACCTCTACAACATACAAGCTTAACCAGAGCGTGAACACCGCCTACAACTGCATATTTATAAGTGAAACCCATAGTGCCAATTTGGCAACTCACCCCAACATGGAGACATAGCATGCACAGCAATAAGTAACCACATGAGAATTGTTATTGGGAAAACATTTTGCTGCAGGTGTATTTCATACAAGAATTATGCCAACGTGGTGGGTTAACTTAAGGGAGATGCAAGCCTACAAGTGCATATTTACAAGTGAAACCCTTTCACTCAGACAAAACAGCCCATTATAACAATGTCCTATAACGTGCTTACCAACTCTTGTGCTTCACTACACTTGTGACTCAAACTGGACCAATACAACAAAGTCCAGTCTTATGTGAACGGTGGGGGTATATTTAAATCAACAGTTATCATTTTGTTCTCCAGTCCCCTGCTGGAGAATCAGCCCATTTCCAATTGTGTTCCACTGGACAATAGTGAAAACGATCAGTGTTCATCTCCCCTACCACTAATAACCTCCAGATGCCCAACCGCTTGTGTCACCAAAATAAAATAATCAGCAGACTTCATTGCCACGCACGGCGTGCTAAACCTCCCCAATAACACTACATCTCCCAGCATGCCAATATTACCAACCCACACGGTGTGTGTGGTTTCCCCGCTCCTGAACCAGCTGTGCAAATAACTGCATGATGAGGATCATAAAAAAGATACAGTGCTTCTACATGAAAAAACATATGTGCATAACACTCTTACATTGTCATATCAATTGACAGAGCATATAAAATAACATATTGAATTCCAAAACATAAATAGAGTCATATAACGTGCAAATTCTTTTGTGCTGCTAGGTCGGTGTTCTCTCAAATTATAACTCCTGACCAGAATACACCTACCGGGCTACTGATATTTAATTTGACTTTAAATTTTTAGCACATTTTCATCCTCCTTGTGTTCAAGGGTTTAACTGTTTGAGATTGGTGCAATCTAACCTGTGGACGGAAAAATATTTGTATGCAAACCAGGAATGGTAGAATGCACTTTAATGTACTCCAACTCTTGAAATTGCTCAACGGCGTAAGGGGCGTGTAAACTCGCGCTCCGCCCGTGCGCATTAGCTGAACATGAAAAAACCGATAACTGCCATTAAATTCTGCAAAAAGAACAATTGGTGGACAGAACGTTGAACAATGTCAAACATTCACCCCAGTGCAGAGATCTGGGCCTAAATCTATTGTTTTATTGCTCCCCATGCCATTCCAGTTTAAACCCAGCGATATGCAAATTAGTCTTGACCCTGCTCCCTATTGGAACAGTCCAGCCTGAACTGCCAGGCCAGGTCTTCTCTTAACCGAAAACAAGCATCCTGGGACCGGTTTCGGGTTTTCACCGCTCATCAGCAAGGCTAGCTTGACTCTAGTGGCATGGGACCCATGTCAGGGCATACCTGTCCCACTCAGGGTGACGAACGCAAAAAGAACAATCGATGGACAGAATGTTGAACAATGTCAAACATTCACCCCAGTACAGAGATCAGGGCCTAAATCCATAGTTTTTTCGCTCCCCATGGCATTTCAGTTTAAACACAGCCATATGCAAATCAGTCTTGACCCTGCTTCCTATGGGAACAGTCCAGCCCGAACAGCCAGTCCTGATCCTCCCTGGACCAGAAACAGGCATCCTAGGACCGGTTTCAGGGTTTCACCTATTATCAGCCAGGTTAGCTAGACTCCAGTGGCATGGAGAGCAGGGGACCCAAGTCTGGGCAAACCCAAAGGGTGTAATATCCAGACTGAGAAAGAGAGTAAGGCAATAACCAGATGTATGGAGAGAGCGCAGAAGCAGTAACCTGATGGAGAGTGGAAATAAACAGATTTTAAAAGGGTATAGTAACCAGACTGGGAAAGAGAGGGCGCAATAACCAGACAGGGCACTAATCAGAGATAGAGGGTACACTAATTAGACTGAGAGCGTGGGAGCAACACATCAGATTCTGAAGGACAGAGGACAGGAAAAGGAACAATAACCAGACTGAGAGAGAGCAGTAGTAAAACAGAGAGAGGGAAATCTTTCCAGGCTGAGAAGTTAATTTTGCTTTTGTCACACTGAGTGGGAAGGGTATGACCAGATGTGGTTCCTGTGTGCACTGCGCCACTGGATTCAAGCTACCCTGGCTGATATGGGGAGATGCCCCAAAACCGATCCCAGGATGCTTGTTTCCAGTCCAGGGAAGACCTGGCCTGGCAGTTCGGGCTGGACTGCTTCCATGAGGAGCAGGGTCCAGACTTATTTGCATATGGCTGGGTCTGAACAGGGGTGGTGTGGTGAGCAAAAGAACAATGGATTAAATCCAAATATTTGTGACTGGGGTGAATGTTTTCAAAGCTCAGCATTCTGCCCATCAATTGTTGCTTTTGCCATAAACCTCTGGCACTGAAAGGAGTGCGTTATTTTGACATATCTTAACTGGTGCCTGCCTGCCCTGTACTTATAGGATGGTTGCTATGAGTCATCATGAGTGCTCTCACTGTATGAAGAAGGCAAGTTTTGTCTTGATGAACAGTATCTTCCTGAAGAGTTTGTGTATTCACTATATAGGACAGGAAGTGGTTCAATGAAACTAAATAATGAACAACTCCTTATGTTGGTAACAAGATTGCTGGAATCCATAGCAAGGGCAGAAGAACGTGCAGGCCAATAGGTCACTATCAATATGTATATGGTACTTCAGGACCTAAAAAGGTCGCATGAAAGCACGATGGGACACATTTAAGAGTTTGAAAAACCTTCTGTAAGAGTGCAGATACAAGCCCACACCGATGCCTGAGAACTAGAAAACACAAGACAAAATGACAACATGGTTGTCTCAAACACCTTCCACGTGGAGGCATCCCAACCGAAGGTGAGGGTACGACAGATGACGGTGATACGTCTAATGAGGAACCAGGGTGATGCACCTTGGTGGCCAGAATCTTCTCCTTTGGGAGGGGCACAAGGAGTGCATGCTCCTTTGCTAATGTTTGTAACTGGTGACTTAACCACCAAAGATCATGTCTTCAAAGTAGCAGTCTAGGTAGCAAAAAAAGATTTGTCACCCTCCTGAGAAAGTTAGGGTTTGGCAGAGAGCTGAACGCGCATGCTGTACACCAGAGGACAAGGGCACTTTGACACCTGAGATAGACAAGGAAATGTCTACTTTTTAGGAGAAGTAGATGAAAATTTCCAAAAAGAGGATAGACCGTTCCTGGAAGGTCTGCCAGGTCAAACTAATGGATGTAGTGGCACCTCTTACAAACATATTGGACATACCAGAAGAGATACTAATGAAATTCTCTTGGACTCAAAAGGATGCTTTAAATTTCAAACAACTATCACCAATCATCCGTCAAACCTCTCAAGTGTCTAATAATAATCACAGATACAGACCAACAAAACAATTATAAGCACATAGATAGAGACTAATCCTAATATCAAAATATCATTTTATTAACAATTTCCCATTGTCCTTAAAGGATCATATATAAAGCAGAGACACAAAGACAATTGTTTGCAATATATGTTAACAAATCATTGTACTAAAATACATGAGAGACAAAAAACATTTGAAACATAAAAACATCATAAATTGGTTATTTCAAATTAATCAATCAATTCGCTTGGAGTCCATCGATACTTATTTGATTGGACTTAAGAAAGGTCCTTGAATATAACCCTAAAAACAAAGAGCGTTGACGCGTTTCGATGGTTATGAATTATTTGAAAACCACCTTCATCAGGACAAGAGTGATAATTGCCTCTCCTATTAATGATACAAGTTCACGTGGGCCTTTGAGGCAAATATAAAAAGTCGGGCCACACTTCTAACACGATAGGGAGTTGCATCAATATTAAAAATCTCTAAAAACAGTGAGATAGGATGATCCACTAGTTCTGCTTTTCCGTAAGAAGACTGAGTCTTGCTAGGAGGCTAATACGTCATTCACCTCAATCCTGGTCCAGACTTAATCCCATGTTATATCAGTAGGATCCTTCCGTTATGCGAAGTTATCCACCCATCCTCAAGATTTAATGTGTTCCAATTTGTCATAAAATATGGGAAAACGATGTTTGTCTTAGTAACCGTGGCAGGTTTCCTCTATGCATGAAAATTCTGTATAAGAGGTTAATGGGTTCCTTAGTTTCATATCGCTCCACAATAGGACAGCCCGTGGAGCGATACGAAACGACGGAACCCGATCATCATACCTCACTGTTTTTAGAGATTTTTAATATTGACGCGACTCCATATCCTGTTAGAAGTGTGGCCTACCTTTTTATATTTGTCTCAAAGGCACACATGAACTTGTATCATTAGTAGGAGAGGCAATTATCACTCTTGTCCTAATGAAGGTGGTTTTCAAATAATTCATAACCACCGAAACGCGTCGACACTCTTTGTTTTTAGGATTATATTCAAGGAACTTTCTTTAGTCCAATCAAATAAGTATCGATGGATTCCAACCAAATTGATTGATTCATTTGAAATAACCAATTTATTATGTTTTTATGTTTCACATGTTTTTTGTCACTCATGTATTTTAGTACAATGATTTGTTAACATGTATTGCAAGCAATTGTCTCTGTGTCTCTGCTTTATATATGATCCTTTAAGAACAATGGGACATTTTTAATAAAATTATCTTTTTGATATTAGGATTAGTCTCTTTGTATGTGCTTATAATTGTTTTGTGGGTCTGTATCTGTGATTATTAATAGACACTTGAGTGGTTTGACGGATGATTTGGTGATAGTTGATGCATGGTTGATTGAAATTTAAAGAATCCTTTTGAGTCCAAGAGAATTTGATTTGTATTGATTACCTCTGGTACCCTGTCTCTTTGTCAGTGGGGTAACTCCCTTTTTCTTTACACATACCAGAAGAGACGAAAGACACACAGGAAGTCTTGTCCCCAGAGATAGTTTCTCGATGGGCACAAAGCACTGTCTGCCAACCGTGCCTTATTAACAGATTGATGCTGGTCCTATTTAATAAAGGTGGACCCAGGGAGGCGCTAGGGGGCGCACGGCGGAATGGCTGCTTGATCGAGCAGCTCCGCCGGGAGGATCATGTAACCGCGATTAAAGGTTGTTAAAACTGCACGCCTACCACCTTGAAGTATATGGTGAGGTGTGTGAGCTTCGTGGGAACACTCGGCGCAACTTTTGTGATTGCGGCAAGCACTCCCCTCGGCAATAACAGCGCCGGTAGGGACGGGAGCCCAGCGCTAACATGGCGCTCGATCACATCATCCGACAGTAACCCCTGCGCTGAAGCTGGCTACCGGGCACTTGCACGACCAACGGCACAGGCAGTGCCTTGCACCGGGAAAATGTGCGGTAAGAGACGCCAACGGATCGGCAGGCGCTGACCGTCACCCTAGATTGGGTCGCTTCATGTCTGCAGGGGGACAATATTAACGTGTAACTGCACGCAAAATGGCGGCGCCGAGGGGGTCGTAACGGAGATCACCGAGGGACACCATCGGGGAACCGAGATCCCACGGGTGAGGGTACGGCACCTGGTTTTTTCCACTGTAAGCTACATAAGGGAACGCATCCTGCCCCAGCGAATCTACCACGCCTGAGACTGTCTCCTAATTAATTGCGAAATTTAGGTGTGCACACACAAGATGGCGGCGCCCTTTATCCAAGAAGCGAATTGGAGATAGACGTGTTTACACCGGATTCTATGCGCAACTAATTCCAGGCACTTCGAACAATCGTGAACTGTCACTGCACCTACAAGCTGCCAACACTGCTGATGTCGCGCCGCTGACCATTCCCCATGACACCAGGGGGAGTTGAATACCGTGAGCTGTGATCAGTGGCTCGCGACGCCACCGTCGAGGACCTGACGCCCCCGCTGCTCGCCTTGCGACCCTGTCCACCCTCGCATCCAAGCACTGGACGCCCCGGCCTGTCTGCCTCCAGGGACCCGTGTGAAGACCCCGGTAAGCCCGTACTTACGAGTTAGCCGCTCCACCGCCATCACGCTTCAACGTCCCACTGCCCGTCTGGGTGTTCACTAAGGCAGATACGGCCCGAGCAGGCACGTTGCCCAGCCACCCCTGTGGACCAACTTGTGACCTGATCCACGCACGGCGAGGCGCGACCTGCTGTTGCACGCGTGCTGACCTCTGCACTTACATTCCTGCCCAGGTGGTGAAATCCGGCCATCTGCCCTGCATCGTCCCAGAACACCAACACACCACCCGGCTGGATCATTACTTATAACGTTCCCAGGAAATTCCGAGTGGGTAACTCTCGACCACTCTCTTCACTGAACAAGCCCGCACACCTCACGAAGCATCGCAGGTGATATCCAGAATCCACCATAACCACGACCCTTGCGAGTGGCGCTTCCGAACTCAACCATCATGGGCAAACCTGACAGACAGCAATCCAAACTCACCTTTGAGGCGGGTAAGGCCCCGAAGGGTCAAACGGAGACGGTGGACGAAGACGCGGCGAATGGTAATTTGGAAGAAAGCAACATGGTGGACATTCTCACGGCCATTAAAACCAACCTCCAAGATATTAATGGTAAACTTGACAGTCTGACAGGTCGCATGGACAGAATGCATGCAAAAATGGAACAACATGGGGAGAGACTGGACGACGCGGAGAAACGCATATCCACGGTGGAAGATGACATTCACACCACCACCACTAAATGTACAGGCATGGAGAAAGTACTGGAGGTAATCAAAGGAAAGGCGGAGGAATTGGAAGCGCGTTCGCGTCGAAACAACATACGCATCGCGGGCCTTCCCGAGACGACCATCACGGGACGCATGGAGCCTTATGTCGAACAGTTATGCAAAGATATCTTTGGTGAAAGTTCTATGTCCTCTGTGTTTATCGTCGAAAGGGCGCACAGGTCTTTGGCACCAAAACCACCGACTGGCGCAACTCCTCGGCCCATAATTGCTCGTGTCCTAAACTACAGAGACAGAGATACCATCCTACGACTAGCGAGGGAAAACGGTACCATCACCTATCAAGGTAACAAACTGGACTTTTACCCGGATCAGACGTACGCAGTGCAACAGGCGAGAAAGGAATTCAGCACCGCCAAGGCCAAGCTGCGGGACCTGCAGATACCATATGCCATGCTGTATCCGGCGCGACTTAAAGTCACATGGGAGGAGAAACCGATCTTCCTGACGACCCCTAAAGCGGCCATGGACTTCATAAAAAAGGTGGCGACCAAGAGTAAAAAGGTGAACCGCAAAGAGAACTCACCAGAATCGGAGTAAGGTAAGGTAGCGACCTACTGCACTAGAAAATGTGATATACAATATATCTGTCACTAGATACCTTACGGCATGCCCTCCTCCCAGACTGAATCCGGCTGCCTGCGAGCCTCTGCACATTCAGAGACCACGGACACACAGACAATGTCAGACCAGCTGTGACCTATGGGGCACGTCATCACGCCACGCCGAACTAATGGCCCAGTTCATGTCACCAGAATCACGGTTATCCTGCTATGAGACAACGGCTGAATTGACTCGCCGCAAAGGTGTGGTAACGTTGACATGGACTGGGGAACTCTGCATACACTCCCTGTTGAAGACTTAGTAATTAACATTGTGCAGACAAAACCCTATCCACTTGTGGATGGATAATTTGCTACACTTTCAACCTACACTCTGCATTCCTAGATTATGATCTGACCCCATCCTTTTAGTAGGATGGTGTAAGTGCACCTCCGGCGGACCTCCACATGGGAGATCCCCAAAAAGTTATGGTTGTTGGAGAAGTTACTAAGGGGACATGGCTTCGGCAAATTTGGGTTGCTGATGTGGGTGGGTGTGGGTCCAGTTGGGGTTTAGTTAAACCGACAATGCCAGTATGTTTGAGATGCATTGCTGATTCCCGAAGTAAGTTCAAAATGTGTACCGTCAATCCTCATCAATGTCTGGTGATGAGTTATGCACCTTCTGCTTTTCAGTCGAAACGTCTATGGTTATGTATCATTTCACTGTTGAGTAATGGCTAATAATATTGTGCTGAACCTGTTGACCTGGAACGTGCGGGGAATCGTTAACCCAAAAAAAACTAGACAAATATTCGCAAGTCTGGATAGACACCACATAGACATTGCATTACTGCAAGAGACTCATGTAGCCCCAACTATGTACAGAAAGATTGGGTCACGGTGGGCTGAATCATGCCACTCCTCCTCATACTCGTCCTACTCAAGGGGGGTTATGACACTGGTCAGGAAAGGTGTTAACTACAGAATTGAAAGATCCATCTCGGACTCCAACGGTAGATACGTCATCGTATCTGGGCTATTGTGTGGACAACCCCTCACATTAGTGAATGTTTACGGACCTAATGTGGACTCCCCCGAATTTTTTCAGGAGCTATGGAATAGAATAGCGGAATTCACTAACACATACATCATATGGGGGGGGATCTAAATGTCGCACTGAATGACACCATAGACCGTTCAGGCACCACCGTAGAACCACACAGACAAGCTAGAGCTAAGATTCAAGACATGATGTCCACTTTCCCATTGCATGATATCTGGAGGGCCAGGAATCCGGATATGACTGCTGCCACTCATATTAATGCAATGTACGGCAGCTGGTCCAGGATAGACTACTGGTTGGGGTCTGATGGGGTACTGCTGTGGACTGACAACATCTCTATACTCCCCAGGACTGTATCAGATCACAATCCAATCAAGTTGCAGGTCCGGATCCCACACTACACACCCCCGCCATTCAGTTGGCGCTTTAATGCCAAAGCACTTTTAGACCCCCTATACGCGGACAAAATAGCGACAGCTGTCACAGAATACTTCCAATTCAATGTGGCATCGGTCGAAGACCCAGGCATACTTTGGGAGGCTTTTAAGGTGACACTGAGAGGGGTTTTTTATTAGCACCAAAGTGGGGATACTGCGAGACATAAGAGACCAAATTAAGAAATGTGAAGCAAAGATAAGAACGCTTGAAATGGAATATGATAGGACGCAGGATGTTGCTGTACTGGGGGAATTGAGGAGGGCATTTACTGAACATCAAACATATGCCACTGACTAGCTGAAATATGTCACTAAACGACCTTTGGCCAAACAATATGGTGAGGGTGGAAGACCTGGCCGCATACTTGCATCGAAAATTTGTGAAGGGAAACCCCCTCAATCCATAACACAGATGAGGGACACCGCGGGCATCCCTCTGACACAACCCGAAGACATACTACAAAACTTTGTAGATAGCTACAGCACACTGTACACCTCCAAACCCACACCGCCCCAGGAAGAAACACGGGATTACTTGAACGATACGGCCATTGCCTGGTTATCAGATAGACAACGTGAATACCTAGCAATGCCAATTACGGTAGAGGAGGTTAAAGACGTCATTCGCTCCTTGCCTAATGGCAAAGCACCCGGCCCAGACGGGTTTCACTGCGAATTGTATAAAACATACGCAGACACCTTGGCGCCTCACCTAGTTGCCATGCATGGGACTGCATTTGATCAGGCCACACTCCCACCATCACTACGAGAAGCAGTACTCATAACACTACTGAAACCCAACAAAGATCCGGAATGCTGTGACTCCTACCGCCCTCTATCACTACTGAACGTAGACTCGAAGATACTGGCCAAATTGCTGGCGGTCAGATTACAGCCCCTGATGACTAATTTGATACTGCCGGACCAAGCGGGGTTCATACCCACAAGAGCGACCTCCCACAATACTAGGACATTGTTCGCGCTATCCCACTATTTAACCCCTGACACTAAAGCGGTGGCAGTTATGCTTGATGCTGCCAAAGCATTTGATTCAATTGAATGGCCGTATCTGATTGTAATACTCCAACGCATTGGCTTTCCACCACGGTTTAGAACATGGGTAACGCTCCTGTACACCAACCCTGTAGCCAGGGTCCGGGTGAATGGTTACATTTCAAGCCCCTTCCACATCGGCCGAGGAACACGGCAGGGTTGTCCTCTGTCCCCATTATTATTCGCGCTCGCGTTGGAACCACTAGCATGCATTATCAGACAATCATATAACCACTCAGCTCTACATTTCCCGGGTCGTCCGTTGCATATTTCTATGAATATATCAAATTTGGCGGACACTCTGGTTTGCAGATCAATTGGGACAAATCAGTAATTATCCCTCTTACAGACACCACAACACGACACTCCATAGATTTCCCGTTGGATTAGCAGACAGACCCGGTCCGATATTTAGGGGTTTGGTACAGCAGAGACCCTGAAGAAGTTATCCGCACAAACTATGGCAGAGTACTGGATAAACTGAATGGGCAAATTGACCGATGGATACAGCTGCCACTATCATTAGCTGACCGTATTGCCATAATCAAGATGAATGTCCTCCCCAAGCTCCTGTATCTGTTTAACAACATACCGATCACACCCCCAAAAGCGGTGTTCAAAAATATCACCTCGATGGTTCTCAGACTCATCTGGGCGGGTAAACAGGCACGCATAGATTTACGAACTTTGACTTTGCCCTATGAAAATGGTGGCTTCTGTGTTCCTGACTTTTACTTGTACTACCTCTGTGCCCAAGCGCGGTATGTAACATACTGGTATCACACAGTCCCATATCTAACACACACGGCGGTGGAGGAAGGGGACGCCTTTCCGACACCGCTTACCGCGGTGATCACACATAAACGCCCACCAGTGCACGCAGCGGATATTAACACAGTGGACACAGCGGTAGCCGCTTGGAGCTCAATTGGCCGCCTAACGCACAAGACACCACTCTACGCACCAGCGTTGCCGTTACACCACCACCCCCAGATTTCTGTCACTAATGAACAAGTGGGTATGGGTCTCCTAAAGCAGGCCGGTATTGACACGTTTGGAGATCTCTATCAGGATGGCGTATTCAGAAATATAGACGATTTGTCTTATATCAGCAATCAAACCGCCCTGTTCCGCTTCACGTATTATAGATTACTAAGAGCAGTACGTGATTTATACCCGAACTACCCGACAGAACCCCCCTGCTTAGACACACTGCAGTACGTCCTCACCTCTTCAAATTCAGCTCACCTAGTTTCTCGCCTTTACAAACTGGCCCAGAGCGAGATCCCTTTCACATCCACCAAAGCATGGGCACGCTGGAATGAATCCCTATCAGACCCGCTAACTGAGAAAGAATGGTACACCACATGCACACTGATCAAGCTACTCACTCCTAATGGCAATTTGCGCATTCTACACCTAAAGTACCTCCATCAATCATACCACACCCCATCACGTCTACACAAGTTTGGGCTGCGGGAAGATGCTAAATGTAAACGATGTGGGGAGCATAACGCAGACTTCATCCACCTGGCCTGGTCATGCCCGAAAATACAGGACTATTGGGGGCAAGTGATTGCAATTCTTCGGAAAATGGTGGGAATAGAGTTTGATTGCACTATAAAGTTGTGTCTACTGGGCCTGCAAACTGGGGTCAAAGCAGGGAAACGTAAATACTGTGCAATCTCCCTGTTGTTAGCCAAAAGGCAAATATCACAATGTTGGGGCGGCACAAGAGTACCGAACACGAAACAGTGGCTAAAAGATCTGGCGCACTGCGAGACTCAATTGCTAACTTATGAAGAAGAGCTACCAGAAAGGTCTAGGCCGAAAGACTATTGGTCTTATTTAACGAACTATTTGCAAAGTGTGGGCTCCTCGGAAACTCCGTGAACCTAATGTTACCAGCACCATTTTATCTCAGGTTTAACTCGTGACATTTGTGCACTAACTCAAGCTTACCTGGTACACTGAACAGATTATAATGATGTCTAATTTTTATCATGCATGTTGGGATGACGGATGCGGGAATGTACTGGTATTTGTTGTATTGTCATTTCTGATGGTTATACTTTCTTGTTTTGAAAATCAATAAACAGATTAAAAAAAAATAATAAATAAATAAATAAAGGTGGACCCAGAATTGGGGGAATATTCCATTTCAGAGATTGGAGTTATAGAGCAGGATCTGTGGGAGCCTGACTAGGTTGGCTTATGTTTGACAAAACATTAGTCTCCCTTTCCAAAAACATCTGCTGTCCTTTGCCTAATGATAGCAAAAGAAGTGGTTTTCTCCATGGAAGGACCAGGGTGATCAGGGGTAGGGTGAGCACAAGGCCAGTATTTGGTGAAGTATCCAACCCACTGCCATCTTAAAGTTCTTCATACCAGTGTTCTCTGTCTTATTGGAAAATACAGTTGTTCCCTTCGTCAGTTATCACTGTTCAAGTCCCTGTCGAAAAGATTGTGCAAAGCCCTAACATGTCATAAGGTCAAAAAATCTGATGGTCACCCAATGAGTGTGTGCTAGTCTAAGATGGGTGCAGTCAGCGTCAAGATGGAACCAGTGGCACTATGGACTGTACGTCCCCCTCAAGCGTCAATGCAAAAGGCATCGATGCAGATGTGCCGGAACTAAAGTCCACATCGGAGCCGGTGCTGAACCCGATGTAGGTCCAAGGGGTGCAGATGGCACAGAGTGGACCTGTAGGCAGAAGTCCGACTGGGGGCTCCTGCAGATCCTTGGTGCTCCAAGGCACACCAGTGGGAGGAGGTAAGGTGACAAATATGGGAAGCATAGCCTCTCAGAAGATCTCTACTTGCTGCAATGTTGCTGAAGGACTTGGGAAATCAGAGTACGCTGGGACCAAACTCTGAATCGTCTCCAAAGGAAATCGGGAACAAGACTGGAAGGCACATTGACGCCCTCTCAAGGGTCCAAGAGTGGCGGGAAGTGGCCAATTACCACTTTAACTTCTTGTGTTTTTACTTGGGCTAACCTGAAGACTTCAACTGTGACTATAACTACTGTGGGAACAAAACCTTCCTTTTTACTTGTTCTCATGGAATGCGATGCTATCGCTCCCCCCGCGGTGCAGAACGCAGCCCCACTGTTAGTAAGGAAATGGCCTAATATTTCCGTTAGTCAGTCATCCGCCTCATTAACTGCTTCCATTCCGTTGTCTGTCTCTGACCCGGGAAAGGCTAACAGTAATTTTGACGCTTGGATACAGACTTCATTAGATTCATTAATCCCTAGGGAAATATCATATAAAAAATTAAACTCAAACTGGCTCCTTGGTATACGCCCAAACTAAGGGAATTGAAACAAATGTGCAGGAAACTAGAAAGAAGTTGGAGACAGGCCCCAGATGCTGACACTAGAAACGCCTATAGAGACGCAATTAGGAACTATAAAGATGAAATTAAAAATGCGCAAGCTGAATTCTATGAGGGCAGGATCAGCGCGGTGGCTAATTCCCCGCGGGAGATCTTTCGGATTGCCAAATCTCTTATCAGCGTTCCTCAAAAACTTCCTAACCCGAAGGAAGCCCTAGCTCGGTGTGATAAGCAGGCCGAATATTTCCATCAAAAAATTCAGCTTATCTCTCACTCTTTTACTTTCTCTCAGGACAAATCTGCCCCCCCCCCCCCTGGTCCTGATTGCACTCTTGTGAATCCACAGTGTCCTTTATGTGAGTTTCCTCCGCTTGATGAGTCACTACTGTCCACACTAATGGCCAGAGTAACATCTGGTTCTCCCATCGATCCAGCCTCTCCGCGCCACCTTATGCTAGTGGGGATGTAATTCTGCCAGTGATCCTGAAGGTTCTAAACGCTTCCATCACTTCAGGAAAGGTGCCATTCGCTTGGAAGTGTGACCAAGTTAGAGCCTTACTAAAGAAACCCAATCTGGATCCTTCCATCATGGCCAATTATCGCCGTATCTCTCTCCTCCCCTGGTTGGGTAAGCTGCTTGAGAAGCATATTAACACCATTTTGGTCCACCATCTGGAATCTAACAATCTTCTCCATGATTCCCAAGTGACTGAGGGCGCTCGGAGGCACCTGGACCAAGGCGGCACAGCAGCAATTATATTGCTGGTCCTTAGTGCCGCCTTCGACACTGTGGATCACAACATCTTTGTTGGACCTGGGCCTCTTGGCAGGGTCATCCCTAAACTTTTTGCCTTCCTTCAATACTCTCTCTGACCTGTTTTTGTTGGTTTAATGACTCTGGGCACTTTACCACTGCTGACCAGTGCTAAAGTGCATATGCTCTCCCTGTGAAAAGTATACATGTGATTGATATACCTGATTGGTTCATTGGATTTACTGTCAGTCCCCAGTAAAGTGCACCAGGAGTGCCAGGGCTTGTGAATGCCAATACTGCTAGTGGGCCTGCAGCGCTGATTGCGCCACCCACAGAAGCAGCCTTAAAATGTGTCTAGGGTCTGCCATTGCAGAACCTGCGTGCAGTCTGGTACTGTCATGCTGGCTGGGCAAGTGCACACACTTGCCAGCCCCTAAACCTTCCCTTAACTTCATATTAGTCACCCCTATGGTAGGCCTGAGGGCAGGGTGCATTGTAAATGTAAGGTAGGACAAGCCCTGATGTGTGTGGCATGTTCTAATAGTGAATTACTGCCAAATTCGTTTTTCACTATTGTAAGGCTACCAGTTCCCTTCTAGGCCAGGTGGGCTGCTGGAATTATTACACTCTATAATCCCAGCAGGCTCAGGGAACATGGTAGAAATTAATGTTTAGTATGCCTGAACTCAGAATAATAAAATACTTCTTTTAGTAAAGTTTATTTTAATATCCTGTGTTTGCAAATGCTACTTTTAGAAAGCTAGCATTTGCTTGTCTAACCATTTCAGCCCGCCTCTGCTTTTGTGTGTATCTGACTGTCTGAGTTGTGTGAGTGACAGGGCTGGGAGTTGACAGGTAGTGAATAGCCAGATGACACCTTAGTGGGTGGTGGGAGTTTCCCCTGAATGATGCATCAGGCTGTGCTCTGCCACCACAATGCTGGCTCCGCCCTCATGGGGAGCGACTGATGACTCAGCCTGCACCTGGCCCAGGAAGGACCGAAGCTTGTCAACAGAGTGCTCAGGCTGCCCCTGTCTTCACAATGCCGGCTCCGCCCCCCTGGGGAGCGGCTGATGTGCCTGCCCTCACACTGAATACAGAAGTCATAAGTACCCACAACAAGTACTCAGAGACTGAAGCAGTTATGCAGAGGCCCCCCTGGCCAGTGAGAACAAAAGAAACTGTGTATAAAAGTAGGAGCCCTGCTCCTTGTAAATTAGAATCCTGTTTCACCACGAAGGACCTCTGCCCGACTAGAAGGAGAAGAGACGCTGGGAGAACTGGCCTGCTGCTTGCCTTGCTGAGAAAGGAGAGGAAAAGACTTGATAAGAAAAGACTTTGCTGCTTTGTGCTTAAACATTCTCCAAGGGCTTGACTGAGCTTGCCCCCTGACCTGAGCCACAGGACCATCTGGCTCAACCTGCCTCTGCTCGTCTGCCGGTAATTAACCGGGATATCTACTACTGCCGGAGCTGTGACTTTGGTGCCCCCCAGCCCCTCCCTGAGGCCGTGACCGACTGTGTCTCCTCGTCCCCGCCGAGGAAGAGCTCCGCTCCGTTGAGCCGCTCTTCCCCCGCTGAAGAGATCGCTGAGTTGACCGCCTGGAAGGCTCGCTGCTGTGGTGCCCCCCAGCCCTTTCCTCAGGCCGTGACCGACTGTGTCCTCTCGTCCCCGCCGAGGAAGAGCTCCGCTCCGTTGAGCCGCTCTTCCCCCGCTGAGGGGATCGCTGTGTCGACCGCCTAAGAAGGCCCGCTGCGGTGCCTCACCCTCCCGCCAGAAATCCCTACCGGACGCAAACAGACCCAGGGGACAGACCTCCGCTGGACGGACGCCTCGGGTGCCAGCCTCGCTCTGCTTGAGCCGCTGGGCACCTCGCCTTTGTCCCCGGAGGAAAGCCGCCACCGAGACCGTCAACGGGCTCGGGGCCCGCAACGTTTGTTTTTGCCCTTTTTGTTGTGCCAGCCGCCCTGCCTACGAGTGCCCCCGGCCTCCAGATCAGCTGTGGTGCGAGCCGCCCTTTCGCAGCTTACTCGCACCGCTCTCTGTCCCTGCTCGCGGCGCCGCTCCGCTCTGTGCGAGCGCTTCAGCCCCTCCCGCTGGAATCCGATCCAGGCGGGCAGGAGAAGTCCCCGGCTGCATCCCGCGCCCCGGCCGCAGTGACAGAAGCGGCCCCGGGTCCTTTGGCCCTTGCCTCCCGTGGGCCGCCCCGAGGCCAACACTCACCCCTGCCTGAGCCCCCCAGACCCGTGGGGGCCGCCCGCATCAACAGCCCCGGCAGGGCCGAACGCGTCCCACGCGGGAAGCGTGAGCTTTGGGCGGTCGGGCCCCGATCTCGGCCCGGAACAGGCCAAGAGTATCCCGGAGCCCCTGGGCAGGCTGCAACAAGTTGGAAAGGAGCAGTGTGACCCCCAATATTCCCCAGGACTCAAGAGAACCCTCCTGGAAGGTACACTGCAGGGAAACATCCGTTTTAAAGACTAAAAGTACATTTTGAATTACAACGAAGAAAGCTTGCCTATTTACAACCTGTGGGCACCCCAAAAACGTTATTTGATCTTGTGATAAGTCTGACCTAAGAGATATATATATTTTACATAAAGAAGCGTATTTTTATATACTCACAGCCTGGTGTCCATTTGTGGGGGGATTGGTATATTTTACTGTGTGTGTGCCTACAAATGCTTAACTGACTAACGCCTGGAGAATCGCCTTGGCTGCTCACGCCACGCACCTAGAGGGTGAGCAAGGGTAATTCTGAAGGGTCATCCTTTGCCCTGACTTAGAGGAGAGGGTCCCTGCTTGTCACAAGTACTTACTTGCGCCAACCAGAGACCCCCAATTCTAACATTGGTGGCAGCGGTGGGATTTGCGAATTTGCATTTGTAGTTTACATACAGTGAATTACTGATCACCACATAGTGAGAGCAGATCTATAACGTAGCCACAGGTTTCCATTTTTTATTTTTGCTGGGAGATCTCCATGTGCTTGTGAAACGTCATGCCTGGTTCGGTGAGGATGGAAAAGGCAGCAACCAGATGCCTGTCGCCAGAGGAGTTGGCAGACAGGGCAGCAACCAGGGCGCATGAAATAGAGATGGCGAGATTAAAAGGACAAATGGAAATGGACAAGCACAAATTGGCAATGGAAAGCCAAAAATTAGCCATGGAGGCGCTAAAACGCCAAAGAGATCACTACTTTAGGATGAAAGAACTTGATTTGGAGCTTGAAGCCAGAAGGGCTTCCGCCCAACATCCAGAGATTTGTGTAGCTCGCAGATTGAGCTTTGCTGAGTTGGAGGTGGAGTCCAGCTCAGATGGTGGCAGCAACATTCAGGTATCTAGTGCTGACAGCATAGCGCGCGCACCTAGAGATATGGCACCTGACTTGGAGGGGGTTAACATACACCAGGAGGTTCAAGGGCATGAGGTAGCTCCAGTAGTGCGCAGCGTCCCTGAAGGGAATAGGGTGGCTGGCGTAGGAGTTCATGGTCCTAGTGGTGGGAGGGATTCCCCCATGGTTGAGGTCCTGGTGGGTGAGTGTAAGGACCGCCCAGAAGAGTGTGGGTTGTGTGACAGAGACAGTTCGCTACTGTCTGGCCAGTCTCAGAAGGATGGTGTGGAGTATGTGTGGGAGGCGCTGGATGGTGAGGTGAAGGATAATTTGGTTAACCCTGCTAGGGGGCTGTGTAATCCAATTGTGGGAGAGCATACTTTAAGTCCCAGTTTTCCAGAGCTATGCCAACACCTGTTTGAGAGTGAGTTCTCTGACCCCAGGGAGCTCACATTGGAGGCAGACCTTGTGGTGGATTCCAAGGGGTCTGGAGAGGCATTGGGGTGTGATCCTGTAGGGAGTGGCTCAGGTATCTTCCAGCCCAGAGTGGTGGAAGTGGCGCAGAGTAGCCCAGCTAGGTCCTGTAGTAGTGAGAGGGGTGTAGGGCCTCACGTCCTGTCCTTAAGGGGAAGGAGTGAGAATGGGTGTTGTCCCGGTAGTGCCCAACCTCAGTCTCAGAGCCTGGATGGTTCTTTAAGGGAACACCAGGTGGGGAGCCTAGGCTGTCCGGATGAGTCACCCTTTAAGGGGGATCCCCCAGTGGCTAGAGAACGTGGAGGCTCTGTAAACAGGGCTCCAGTAGTTCTGGTGTCTGGCAGTACCGCTCCAGTTGGGAGGGTGCAGAAGTCCAGAAAGAGGGGCGAGAGGGGGAAAGAGTCCCCAGTGGAAGAACCATTGGGTCAGGGGCCAGCCAGCAGGGCTGCGTCCCCAGTGAATGACCAGGGGGACACCACTTCTGTCCTGGGGGATCTTCCCACACTGTCAGAGGGACAGGGGCAGGGAGATCTGCGCCAGGCAGACTGTTGCACGGCACAGGAGCTATGTGCCACCCTCAGGGGGGGCATGTGTGCTCCCCGAGAAGTCCTGGTGCGCCAGGCAATTGTTCAACTGCAGGGTTGGGTCCCTGAGTTGGAGAGCCAGGTTCAGGTGTTGTCTGACCTGGAGGGTGGGACCACTGTAATCAGTGTCCTGACCCATGTCACTTCTAGGGGTACCACTCCAGTTGGGAGTGGGCAGTACTCTGGAAGGGGGTGCAGAGGGAGGGAGTCCTCGCCCCTGACCCCGGTGCGACTTGAGGGTTTAGACCCTAGGTTTAAGGGCCAGGTGCAGGGTGTCCCCCCTGACCTGGTGCCCCAGTTGCAGGATAGCACCCCTGAACTGGTGGGAGAATTGTGCAGATCACCTGCCACAGGTGCCCTGACAATTCTGGATGGGGGTACCACTCCAGGTGGGAGGGTACAGAGCCCCAAGGAAGCGGACCGGGTGTGGGAGAGGCCACCCCAGTGTTTGGCCCAGCCGCCAGGTACAGGCCTGGGGCTGGTGGGTCAGTGCCAGGATAGCATACCTGGACTAACAGAAGAGAGAAGGGACAAAGGGTGCCAAGCACCTGGGGCTACTGCCCCCCGCTCTCTGAGGCCACAGAGGTTTGAGAGCCCTGAGAGGCATGAGGCCTGGGTCTCAGCCCTGACTACCGTCAGTGGCCACTGTGATTTGATGACTGCCTGTTGGGACACACCTGTGAGCCAGTTAAGGTTAGAGGCTGCACAGGTGGTGTCCCCAGAGGAAGAAAAGGGTGCCCCAGGGATTGGCTTGGTGGACCCTGAGAGTATGGACAGAGGATTTGAAATAGGTTCAGATTGGCGTAGAACTGGAATGTGCCCCTGCTGTTGCGGGCCAGGTCCAGGTTCTATCGCCCAAAGCAGGGAAGCCCATCACAGTGGTGATTGGTCTACCCTGCGTTTTGGCTGGAAGGGGGTTGTGTTGGACCTGGGCCTCTTGGCAGGGTCATCCCTAAACTTTTTGCCTTCCTTCAATACTCTCTCTGACCTGTTTTTGTTGGTTTAATGACTCTGGGCACTTTACCACTGCTGACCAGTGCTAAAGTGCATATGCTCTCCCTGTGAAAAGTATACATGTGATTGATATACCTGATTGGTTCATTGGATTTACTGTCAGTCCCCAGTAAAGTGCACCAGGAGTGCCAGGGCTTGTGAATGCCAATACTGCTAGTGGGCCTGCAGCGCTGATTGCGCCACCCACAGAAGCAGCCTTAAAATGTGTCTAGGGTCTGCCATTGCAGAACCTGCGTGCAGTCTGGTACTGTCATGCTGGCTGGGCAAGTGCACACACTTGCCAGCCCCTAAACCTTCCCTTAACTTCATATTAGTCACCCCTATGGTAGGCCTGAGGGCAGGGTGCATTGTAAATGTAAGGTAGGACAAGCCCTGATGTGTGTGGCATGTTCTAATAGTGAATTACTGCCAAATTCGTTTTTCACTATTGTAAGGCTACCAGTTCCCTTCTAGGCCAGGTGGGCTGCTGGAATTATTACACTCTATAATCCCAGCAGGCTCAGGGAACATGGTAGAAATTAATGTTTAGTATGCCTGAACTCAGAATAATAAAATACTTCTTTTAGTAAAGTTTATTTTAATATCCTGTGTTTGCAAATGCTACTTTTAGAAAGCTAGCATTTGCTTGTCTAACCATTTCAGCCCGCCTCTGCTTTTGTGTGTATCTGACTGTCTGAGTTGTGTGAGTGACAGGGCTGGGAGTTGACAGGTAGTGAATAGCCAGATGACACCTTAGTGGGTGGTGGGAGTTTCCCCTGAATGATGCATCAGGCTGTGCTCTGCCACCACAATGCTGGCTCCGCCCTCATGGGGAGCGACTGATGACTCAGCCTGCACCTGGCCCAGGAAGGACCGAAGCTTGTCAACAGAGTGCTCAGGCTGCCCCTGTCTTCACAATGCCGGCTCCGCCCCCCTGGGGAGCGGCTGATGTGCCTGCCCTCACACTGAATACAGAAGTCATAAGTACCCACAACAAGTACTCAGAGACTGAAGCAGTTATGCAGAGGCCCCCCTGGCCAGTGAGAACAAAAGAAACTGTGTATAAAAGTAGGAGCCCTGCTCCTTGTAAATTAGAATCCTGTTTCACCACGAAGGACCTCTGCCCGACTAGAAGGAGAAGAGACGCTGGGAGAACTGGCCTGCTGCTTGCCTTGCTGAGAAAGGAGAGGAAAAGACTTGATAAGAAAAGACTTTGCTGCTTTGTGCTTAAACATTCTCCAAGGGCTTGACTGAGCTTGCCCCCTGACCTGAGCCACAGGACCATCTGGCTCAACCTGCCTCTGCTCGTCTGCCGGTAATTAACCGGGATATCTACTACTGCCGGAGCTGTGACTTTGGTGCCCCCCAGCCCCTCCCTGAGGCCGTGACCGACTGTGTCTCCTCGTCCCCGCCGAGGAAGAGCTCCGCTCCGTTGAGCCGCTCTTCCCCCGCTGAAGAGATCGCTGAGTTGACCGCCTGGAAGGCTCGCTGCTGTGGTGCCCCCCAGCCCTTTCCTCAGGCCGTGACCGACTGTGTCCTCTCGTCCCCGCCGAGGAAGAGCTCCGCTCCGTTGAGCCGCTCTTCCCCCGCTGAGGGGATCGCTGTGTCGACCGCCTAAGAAGGCCCGCTGCGGTGCCTCACCCTCCCGCCAGAAATCCCTACCGGACGCAAACAGACCCAGGGGACAGACCTCCGCTGGACGGACGCCTCGGGTGCCAGCCTCGCTCTGCTTGAGCCGCTGGGCACCTCGCCTTTGTCCCCGGAGGAAAGCCGCCACCGAGACCGTCAACGGGCTCGGGGCCCGCAACGTTTGTTTTTGCCCTTTTTGTTGTGCCAGCCGCCCTGCCTACGAGTGCCCCCGGCCTCCAGATCAGCTGTGGTGCGAGCCGCCCTTTCGCAGCTGACTCGCACCGCTCTCTGTCCCTGCTCGCGGCGCCGCTCCGCTCTGTGCGAGCGCTTCAGCCCCTCCCGCTGGAATCCGATCCAGGCGGGCAGGAGAAGTCCCCGGCTGCATCCCGCGCCCCGGCCGCAGTGACAGAAGCGGCCCCGGGTCCTTTGGCCCTTGCCTCCCGTGGGCCGCCCCGAGGCCAACACTCACCCCTGCCTGAGCCCCCCAGACCCGTGGGGGCCGCCCGCATCAACAGCCCCGGCAGGGCCGAACGCGTCCCACGCGGGAAGCGTGAGCTTTGGGCGGTCGGGCCCCGATCTCGGCCCGGAACAGGCCAAGAGTATCCCGGAGCCCCTGGGCAGGCTGCAACAAGTTGGAAAGGAGCAGTGTGACCCCCAATATTCCCCAGGACTCAAGAGAACCCTCCTGGAAGGTACACTGCAGGGAAACATCCGTTTTAAAGACTAAAAGTACATTTTGAATTACAACGAAGAAAGCTTGCCTATTTACAACCTGTGGGCACCCCAAAAACGTTATTTGATCTTGTGATAAGTCTGACCTAAGAGATATATATATTTTACATAAAGAAGCGTATTTTTATATACTCACAGCCTGGTGTCCATTTGTGGGGGGATTGGTATATTTTACTGTGTGTGTGCCTACAAATGCTTAACTGACTAACGCCTGGAGAATCGCCTTGGCTGCTCACGCCACGCACCTAGAGGGTGAGCAAGGGTAATTCTGAAGGGTCATCCTTTGCCCTGACTTAGAGGAGAGGGTCCCTGCTTGTCACAAGTACTTACTTGCGCCAACCAGAGACCCCCAATTCTAACAATCTTGCTTTCTCGATTGGAACATCTTGGGGTGAGAGGCTCGGCTTTTGCCTGGCTGCAATCTTTTTTGGAAGATCGTTTTTTTCAGGTTTCAGAGGGTGTTACTCTATCTAAACTCTGGCCCCTTAGCTGTGGGGTTCCGCAGGGATCTTCCCTGAGCCCCATGCTTTTTAATGTCTATATGGAGCCATTAGCTGGGATTGTGCTTCCCTTTGGCATCGAAATGGGCACTTATTCAGATGATACCCAGCTGGTGGTTGGTTTTAACCACCCTGAGGGATCATCTAGCACTCTGGGCAGGTGCCTAGAAGCAGTAGCCGACTGGATGGCACTATCTCATCTTAAGTTAAATGGGGACAAGTCAGAACTGATGTTCCTGGGTAAGTCCCATTCTCCCAGAGCAGTGTTGGTGTGGCCTACCTACCTCTGCACTATGCCGATGCCTAAAGAGCAGATCAAGAGTCTGGGAGTGTGGCTGAATAGGACTTTGTGCTTTAATCACCAAGCCACCAAGCTTTCCGCCACCTGCTTCGGCCTGATGAGTTTACTGAGGAAAATTCTACCCCTTCTCTCTTTCCAGGCTCGTAGGATCATTGTGCAGGCTCTCATACTGTCCCGTCTAGATTACGGGAATGCTCTGTATCTGGGTGCACCACAGGCCACCATCAAAAAATTGCAGGTGACCCAGAATTGCGCATTCGTTTACTTCTGGAGCTTCCTCGAAGGCAGTCTGTTTCTTCTGCCTTGAAGAAGCTACACTGGCTGCCAATTCAGGCCAGAATTCGGTTTAAGGCGATGTATATTGCTCATAGAGCCATGTGGAAATCAGGCCCTGCTGTGACTTGTTCTTTAGTGACCCCCTACCTTCCCTCTAGAAGCTTGCGCTCTAGTACAGCCTTTCTTGCAGCTCCACGGAAAGTACGGCGAGCCAGATGGGGAGGACGCTCCTTCTCGCGAAACGCTGCTACTTTTTGGAACTCTCTGCCATCCACTCTGCTCAGTGAATCCAACTTACAAACTTTTCGCAAACTCTTGAAAACTTTTCTCTTCCACTAATCTGTATACTCTAGTCTCATTTTCTTGCCCGCCCGGTCATAGCGCCACGAGGCCTCAGGGTAGAAGTGCGCTATATAAATCAACTTTCATTCATTCACTGCAGAGCAAACCAACTCAGCACATTTTCATAAGGCCGCTTATACGTCATTATAGTTTGACAGGTTTAACTCCTTGTGTCTAGGTAGATAAATACCTTCGTTTAGAACAGCTAAATATGAACAAACAGTAGGACATAATAGTCAAAAGCATAGATTTGCTATTGATCAGCAGTGTTGAGAGCCGAGGGACTTCGTGGGCCACTCAATCCTTCGTATCCCACCAGTTCTGGTTATTACCACACTGAGCCATGGCAATAAATAAATCCTAAATACCTTCCCCACACAACTGTGTGGCGCACTTTCACCCAAGGGTATCTTGCCGTTGAATAACATGTTTATTGTTACCCAACTCAATGGTACTCATTTCATCGACTTCAGAAGGATGAAAGGCTGAGTACATGCAGGGGCCTGCATCCATAAGCACATGCGCACGTGTGTGTATACAAAGCACCCATGGGGGTCTGTACAGTTAGCTATAGGTTATATGCCAATTAAAAGTTAGAGAACTGAGTGGGGTAGAGACACTCCACACATCATTGGACACAGTTTTTAGTCACAGCCCCGCCCGGGCCGGTGCTGACATGAAGCCCGCCTCCAGGCACGCCATGTGAACACTGTAACGGTGCAGGGCAGCTCACCCATCGCATGTCGAGCAGGCTCAAAGGGTGATTCCCCCACTAATGCGGAGTCCTACACGTCAGAGAGACACTAACCCTCCCCACAGCTGAGCGGGGCGACAGCCAGCTGTCATTTGTCCCTTTGCATCTCAAGTCTCAGATTTTATGCATGACACGGAGGCCAACATTATGCAAATTCTCCTTTATTGCCACAGCTCAGCAGTAACAATGAAGAGAACATAGAACTTGTTAACATTCTAGATTATGTATATAGCTCATGAACACACAGCCATCATCCTTCGTTGCTGCTGCTCAACAAGATAAGTACCCTCATTTGTTTCGTCTCTTATTCGTGTCTCTACTATATACTATTCATATGTGTACTGCCCTATATTTGTTTATCACATGACTGGGTCCTATTGACCCTACTATGTGATATCTCTTTTCTATTACGTGTCTTTTAAGACCTTTTTAGTCGTTTTATTTGTGTATTTTCATTGTCTTAACTTTGATTTGGGTCTCTTACACCCTTCAGATCCCGCCCTCTTGGCCGCTATTCCCGTATGTATCTCGCTTTTTTCCTGAACCTTACCACTCATTTTAGCAACCCTGTGCGCCCTTGGAAATGACCGCGAGCGCTTCACATTACTTGGTAACGCTTGGGCGCGAGCGGGGACTCTGGTCTCTACGCTCCTAGCAACCCATTTGCCGCATACCGGGCCTGTGTCCCATTTTTATTTACCCCGACCCTACCGGCATACCGCGCTCAACTCTTTTGACCGCCTCCTCAGCCGCTCGGTTCAGGGCCCCTGTCTTCCTTCTCCGACGCGATGCGCATTTCAATTGCGCATTGCAGGGAGATCGACTTTAGAGGAATGCACATAGGCAAAAACAGCGCACGTAAGAAACGTGCGTGGTTGTGTTACAAACAGCAGTACATTTTGACAGTTACTGCTGTTCTGACAACACCATCGTCTGCAACTTCTTATCGGCCTTTTATTACTAGGATAATAGATTTGTTTTGTACGGCCCTAACAAAATGTAACCCTTTCCCTCCCTATATATTTTTCATGACTTCTAATAGATAATAAAAAAAAAAGATATTATTATAAATAAAGGGGACTATTACAGATAAGGACATTTATACCTAAATCATGTCTTTCAACCCTGATGCCTCACTAGAGGGAAAGTTAGAACTGCTGGTTTCAAAAGCCATGGATTAAGCCATGAGCTCTTTTAATGAAACCATCAATAAAAAATGTAATGACACCATCAATAAAAATTTTGAAATGTTCACGAAGGCAGGCCTTCTACTAGTAGTGCTCACACCTGAGGCACTAAGGAAGGGGCAGTTAAGGCCCCAAAGAAAAGAGCCGCAGGTGAACAACCTATTTTATCTTCCAAAAAACACAAGGTGTCATCAAAATCGGCTCCATCTCGCCATCAGGGCGGAGACCAGAACGGTGCCTCGGGCATCACAGAGGGACAAGAGATAGCTCCAGAATCACCTATACGTATTGATAGTGACGAACAAAACGATGTGGAGATAGACCTCTCCTGCTCGTCACCTTTTGATTCGGATATTGAGATTCGAGGAGACAACTCGATAGAGGACTCCGAGGAGGCAAGCAAAGCATCGGGATCCAAAATGGGTATCACTGACCCTTTTGGAGACAATGGGCCAGATGTAGGTAAAATTTATTTACCGACCTCTTAAATACCGAGTCATACCGACTCGGTATTTAAGAGGTCGGTAAATAAAAATACCGAGATGTAGGTAATTGCAGATGTGCAATTACCGAATCGGAAACAGTCGGTAATTTCCGATGTGGTAAATACCGACCAGTTAATGCCCATGCATTCCTATGGGCTTTGAAGCCCATAGGATTGATTGGGCATATACCGGTCGGTATTTACCACATCGGAAAATACCGACTGTCACAAGGGTGCAGGGGGTGTCACTTTGACACCCTCTGGCACCCCCAAAAGAGGCTCGGGTGCCATGTGGCAGGCATACCTGCCCTAAGGGCAGGTCTGCCTGTCATATGGCATAGGTGTGCATGCACACATGTGCATGCACACCAGAAACGGTATTTTACCATCAAGTAGTATTTGATGGTAAAATACCGATGTGGTACTGCTTGTGGGACTCAGAAGAGTCCCACCTACATACCAATTGTCCGGAATCAGTAATGATACCGACTCGGTATTTTACATACTCGGTAAATTTACCTACCGGTAAATTTACAGAGTCTGTAAATTACAGGGACCTACATGTCAAATTGCTTTTACCGGGTGGTAACGGACGAATTCGGCCGTTACCACCCGGTAAAAGCCTACCTACACCTAGCCCAATATGTTCAATCCCTTATTAATCAAACATCCCCTTTCTCCTGAATGGCTACCGTCCCAACACGTCGCAAAATACATGAGCTTTTGGCTAAGAAGGGAGATCCCCAAAGAAGTGAGATCCAGATTGAGATCAGAATGCCCTCGTCCATCCCTTCCAGACAAAATCGCTTTCACCCCCGAGCTCGACCCTAAGGTTGTTGCATTTATAGCTAAGGATGCAAAAGACCCAAGGAAGGGCATAGACAAGGGACTCAGGTCATGTCAGGACCGTCTACTTGATATAATTGGTCCCCTAACCAAAATCTTTGATATGACCGAAAATGCCTATATCGGTGGCATCCCTATTGATCCCAAAGAGCTACGTGAATGTGTTCAAAGATCTATCTGCCTTCTCGGCAATGCAAACACTGCCATATCTAATGAACGTAGAAAAGGGATACTACTTAAAATAGACCCTAAGCTAATAGAGTTGGCAAATAAAGAGGCAGGACCCAAATCGCAAGAACTCCTATTCGGAGAAGACTTCATCCGTGATATGGCGAAATACGTTTGGGCGTTCAGCTCGATTCAAAAGTCCCAACGCGAAATTAAGAAGGTGTTCCAGGACAGGATTTTTGGACGGGCCGGGAGAATGCGGGGTCGGTTTGTGGTTCTGAAAATCTGGACCCTGTTGTTGTCCCGATATCGAGGTCCAATACCCGTGTCACAAAATATCAACGTACCATGACGAATTTGGTATCGACGAACCGATAATGATTAGGACATCATTCCCATACATTTACATCATGATCGAGACATGCTAACACCCCCGAATCGTAGTTTCCGTCCCGACCTTAGACTCCATTTTGTGAACGACATCCATCTTGTGTCTTGCCCTCATGATAAGTCAATTAAAGGTCGAGCTTGATCTAAAAGGACACGTCCACCTTCCCTGACTTCCCCCTGACCTGTCCCAACTGACTCCATTGCCTTTAGCCAAACCTGTTTGGGCAGCCCCTCGCCCAGTGGCCAAATACGATAGCATCAATACATAACATTCCTCAAACCATTCACTACATACAGACCATGCTGTCTACAAACATGCACCTGTCCATACTCCTTGTTTATGGCCAGTTTTATGACTGGGTGGTACCTTCCTTTATTGATGTTTCATCGATATCTGATGGGAGTTCCGGGTCTGGCTGGGTAATCTATCACGAACTGGACATCTATAATGTGGGCTTGCTTACATGACTTCGCTCTTTGTATTATTATAGAAATATGTTTACAGCCGTATCATAAACTCAAGAATTCTTGCTTGCAGCTATTATTTCTGTATATAAGGAGAAGGCTGGTTCTGTAAAAACGAACAGTCTCCTGAGAACACATGACCCGTGCTTGTCGTGCTTCTAGGACACCTGTTACTTGGTAGCTATCAATAAAACTTGATCTCTGACTGCGACTAGAAGACTCCGTGTTTCTGTGGTCCGAAACAAGGGGGAACTCAGAGGTCTTCGGGTGTTATTCCCTGGCACCACAGGGTTCCTAAAAACCCGGCACCTCAGTTGGCGCCCAACGTGGGCGGTATCAAGCGGTGACGGTCCAAGCCAGATGTTCGTGAGGAGCTTCGTGTGAAAATTCCGGAGGACGGCCAGCCACTTCAGCGACCCCTGTATGTCGACGTGGTTCCGAAGGTGTTTGCTGCGAGGTTCCCCGCGTCCCGACGGCTACGAAGGACTGCTGCCCTGACTATCGCCTTGTTTTGGACCCAGTGATCCTTGGTAGAGCGAAACGATAGACGAGTCTTCTAGCGACGTCACAGATCTTCAAATACTTCAGTTAAGTATAAGTGGAGCGTCTCCCAGTCCTTAGTTTGTCCTTAGTTTTTGGTATCCTTGAGATACGACTTGATTTGGTACTTGCAAGCCCCAAAGCCGAAGGACTCGTGTTTTCACGAGAAATATCGTAATAGATAATCTTTTGAAGTTTGAAGCTAGACTAGTGAGCGAAGATGCCTGGTTTTAGCAGACTTGGAAACTTGTTTTGTCTTGGTTATAGTAAGGACTCCCGATTAGAGGATTCCTGTCCGGTTCCTCCGATTGGAACTCCAACGTATGAGCTCTATGTGAAGCATGGCGTAGGTCCTATCGCATATAATGAAGTGTGGATAAAATACACCCGTAAGGATGGTGTTCTAAAATGGCCCCAATATGGTAGTTTCGACTCAGAAATTTTAGATAATCTAGAGGTCAAATTGTTCAAGAAGAAAGCCCGGCCGGCAATGTTTGACTCTTTCCGCTTATGGCGTAAAGAGGCCAAACAAAAGGAAATTAAATTAGAAAAGAAAAATAAGAGAGAAAGAGGTATTTCAGTAATGCAAGCCGCGATAAAATTTAAAGACAATGAAGAAGAACAAATAAGTGAGCAGTTGCACAGGCAACGTAAAATGGCAATAGATAAATGCTATCCTGTTTTACAACCTCCTCAGCAAGAAACAATAAAAGAGCGTGAAAAAGATCCATTAATGGCACATCTGCTAAGTTCGCCACCGCCCTATGCACAAAATGCCACAGCACCTCCGCAACCTTTAGTTGCACCTCTGGTAGCTGTTATGCCGGCTCCTTTACAGCACTCACCAGCTGCTCTTCAACTGGCTTCTATTTCTCTGGTGCAGCCTCCTCAAGGCTCACCGATTACATCTATTTCTCCTACTGTTCCTCCTACAACTTCGCCTAGCACACCTTCTATTTCTTCTGATACTCGCTCTACGAATGCTTCTGTTCCTACTTTGCGTGACTCTGTTCTGCCACCAGTTATTCCTCCGCTTTCACCTTTCGTCTGGCATAAAATGGCCAGCATTGCTACTAACATTCCTTCACCACTTTTTCGGTCGCCTAAAACGACCCCTAATACGGGACCAAGACAATTACGAAGCCAAATGCCTGATTATCAAGAGAGGGAATCACTGAATAAGTTAGCACGGAATTGGGCTATGGATACAGCGAGATATGATGTAGAGTCTGTCGTGAACGTCTTCCGTCAATGGGATGAACCGACGCAAAGATATGTTTTTGAACAGATGTGTGTTTTTCTGTGTGAGGATTTGGAAGATAATGGTCAAGAGAGCAACGCTCGAGAGTTGTGCAATGTACGATTTAAATTTGGGGAAGGCATGATCATAGGTCCCGATGTCGAAAAAGCAGTTGGGATATTATTATCATATCGAAGTACGGGTGGTAATTCTGGGTCATCATCTGAATGTGGTACGTCTAGTAGGAAGAGAGCGAGACAGTACCCCATGAGAGAGGTTCCTCCGGTTTGGAGGGAAGGTGATGCGAATGCAGTACCGCCAATTCTGCCCCATTTCCAGCGTGTATGGGTACATGTCCCCTGGAAAAGATCGGAAGTGTTGGCACTCAAGCAGTCACTACCTGACCCTCGTAAAAACCCGACTGGGTATTATAAGGAGTTATCGCAAAACTGCAAGCTCATGTATAATGAATTTAGCGGATGTAGACATGTTGTTTGGGAACGTTGTTCCACATCCTTTATGGAGCAAAATCCGTCATACGGATCACGATCAGGAACTAGGTGACTCGTTGGCGAACATTGCGACTACAGATGCTAGACAAGTCGGTGGTTTTAAACCTGAGCCGTTAATAGCTGAACTTCCCGGTAGGATTATAGCGTACATGAAAACAATAATGCCTGAAGTGCGCGTAAACTGGGACAAGCTATCCGCATGTAAGCAAAAGAAAGAAGAGAATGTGTCTGACTTCTTCACGAGATTTGAGGAAACTTTCACCGATCATAGTGGTCAAGATATGGCTACCGAGGGTGGCCAAAGATTGTTTGTAGACAAGTTCGTACATAATTTGCTTCCTGAACTATGTAACAAACTGAAAGATTCGGAGAGTGCTTGGGCTGTCTCTACGTCGGCGCAGATTTTAGCTACAGCCCAGTACTATGAAAATAGGCGTAAAGACGAGCTAGATAAAGCAGATAAGAAGACGAAAGATTTGAAAACTAAGGTTCTTCTCCAGCAGGCCTATCCGCCTTGCACGGCTAGTCAGCCCAATTATCAACAACAACAGCAGTATTCGAGAAACGCGCAAGGAAACGAGTTTTCCCATCAGCGTCCTACGTATGGCCCGCATCAATGTGCGTATTGCAAGGAAGAGGGTCATTTTAAAGGTAATTGTCCGGCCCTAGCGCGACGTTTAAACGGTTCTCCAGGTGTAAGGGGAAGAGGTGTTCAGCATGCCCCTAGAGGTAGGGGCCGTGGAAATCTCACTCAGAATACAACTTCTTTTCCGCCTCAGAATTCCATGAGCAGCTTTGACCAACAGAATAATGCATCGTCCAAGTCAGCCCAGTACTATGCTGACGACTATTACACCGAACACGAAAATGAGGGTAATGTTTGCTAGGACAGCCATGGACAAAGAGAGGGAGTTGTTTCAGTTCCAGTAGATCAGAATGGACCTTATGTCGAGGTGATTACCTCAGGAGTGTCAGAGCCATTTCTGCTGGATACTGGTGCTACAAAAAGTTCTATTATGCACTCGAAACTTCCTGGCGCACCTTTGTCTGGCGAAATGAATGTCTCAGTAGGTTTCTCTGGCGCCCCTGTTAGAAACCCGATCTCTAGTCCTATATCCCTTTCTGTTGGCCCATGCGAATTAGAAGCACACCTCATTTTGACGACAGGTTGCGGTGAAAACTTGTTAGGTTTGGATTTACTAAAAAGGTTGTATGCGACTTTGTACTGTTCCCCCTTGGGAGTACAACTCACTTTAGGCAAGAAGGTTGTTTCTCAAATGTATTTGTCAAAGGAAAATACTCCAACTGAATTGTTATCACTTCCTGATATACTTTGGGCTAATGGTTCTAATGATGTAGGTCGTTTGGAGATAGCACCGTATGTCATAACTTTGAAAGCCAACGTTAGGTTGCCACGTATTCCCCAATATAAGATATCTGGTGAATGTGAAAGAGCGTTATTGACGATTGTTTATGACCTGATTGATAAAGACGTCATCGAAGAAACAACAGGAAATGTTTGTAACAGTCCAGTTTTGCCCGTCTTAAAACGTACTGATCCTTCACAACCGCCTGTATACAGGTTCGTGATCAACCTCAGAGAAGTGAATAAGGTAGTTATCCCACAGTTTCCAGTTGTCCCCGACATTACTGCTTTATTGACAATGGTTCCAGCTTCAGCAAATTGGTTCTCGGTGATCGACTTGAAGAACGCTTTCTTCAGCATCCCGATTGCCGAGGAGAGTAGAGATCTTTTCGGTTTCAATTTAGGAGGACGAAGCTTCCGCTTCAAGTGCGCTCCTCAAGGCTACTGCGAAAGCCCATCGATATTCAGTCAGGCCCTGAAAACACAACTAGACACCATTGTTCTACCAGATGGGTCAACTCTGATTCAGTATGTCGACGATCTGCTGATCGCCGCAGACACTGAAGAAATTTGCAAACAAGCTACACTGTCATTGTTGCGTCACTTATGTGACATGAAGCACAAAGTCTCTCTTTCCAAACTACAATTTTGCCGACAAGAAGTAACCTACCTAGGTCACATCTTATAGAAGGAGGGAAGGAGACTGACGCCAGAAAGAATACAGGCAATAACAGAACTGAGTGCCCCAAAGACACAGAGAGAGGTTCGTGCCTTCTTGGGCATTACATCGTACTGTAGACAATGGATACCGAATTTCTCACTACTAGCTAAACCCTTGCTGGCGCTACTCTGTAAAGACACGCCCAATCCTATGCCCTGGTCTGAAGATTGTCAGACGAGTTTCCACGAGTTGCGTGATGCATTGTGTTCGGCTCCTGTGTTGGGAAACCCCAACTACAGTAAGCCTTTTACATTATACGTCCATGAGAAGGAAGGTTGTGCATTATCAGTCTTAACACAACACTTTGGGGACAAACAGCGCCCATGCGCGTATTTTTCTGCAACTCTAGACCCTGTGGCTAAAGCCCTACCAAGTTGTCTGAGGGCTACCGCCGCAGCAGCTGTCTGCATTCGACAGTCTGCTGGATTAGTCATGAATAATACTCTGATCGTTATGGTTCCACATGCAGTAGACATTTTGCTAAACAGGACGAAGACACAACATCTTACTGGCGCTCGACTATCGAGTTACGAACTTACACTGTTAGCAAGTCACATCCACATAAAGAGGTGTGATACACTCAACCCCGCCACGCTATTACCCATCCCGACAGAAACAGACGAGATGGATAAACATGACTGCTGCTTTAGGACAGAAGAAGAGACAAAAGGGAGAGTAGACTTACAGGACACTCCCCTTCTTGAATGCAATGACACTTTATGGGTTGATGGTTCATGTTTCAAGCTGCCGAATGGTGACACGACTGCAGCATATGCCGTAACAACATTACACACCATTATAGAGACCGCGCGTATTTCCCACCATTCTGCACAAGCGGCAGAACTTATTGCACTTACCAGAGCATGTGTGTTAGCAAAAGGAAAGCGAGTGAATGTCTACACTGACAGCCAGTACGCCTTTGGTGTGGCTCACAGTTTTGGGAGATTGTGGCGAGAACGTGGTTTCCTTACATCACATGGTGCAAAGATACAACATGGTCAGCTAGTTAATGAACTCCTTGAGTCACTGACCTTGCCCCTACAAGTTGCCGTTATGAAATGCAGTGCACACAAAAAGATTCAGGACGATGTTGGCCGCGGGAATGCATTTGCAGACGAGGTTGCGAAAGAGACTGCAAGGAACACAATGAGTCGGATGTATGTTGCGGGTCCCGCTAGATGGATTGCTGATGTGGGAATGTGTGAAGACACCATTGAAAGCGTGAAATCTATACAAGCCGAGGCAACTGAGAAAGAGTTGAATGAGTGGAGAGAAAGTAAGGGTAGGTTAGATGCGAATGGTTGTTGGGTCGAATTGTCAGAACACCAGCGATGGCTATTACCTAACGCATATGTACTTGCAGTAGTAACAATGGCTCACGGCATTGCGCACATCAGTTCGAAAGGAATATGTAAACTATTGGCCCCAGTATGGCAGAATAGCAATATCCCAAAATATGCAGAGAATGTGGTCAGAAACTGTATGATATGTCTAAAACACAATCCCGGTAGGGGAACTCCAACTCCAGCTGGTCATTTTGCGCCTCCAACGTATCCGTTCGAGGTTTTGCAGCTCGATTTCATCCACATGGAGAGGTGCAACAATCTAAAGTATGTGCTCGTTGTTGTTTGCGCCTTTTCCAGGTGGGTGGAAGCGTACCCCCTTAAGGACAATACCGCCTTGACAACTGCCAAAGCCCTTGTCAAAGAGTTCTTCCCTAGATTTGGTATGCCTAGAATTGTCTGGAGTGATAATGGAAGTGAATTCGTAGGACGCGTGATGAAGAGAGTGTGTGAGTGTCTAGGCATACACCAGAAGTTCCACGCTGCAAATCACCCCCAATCAGCTGGATTAGTAGAGTGCTACAATGGCACGTTGAAACTCAAGCTAGCCAAGATCCAAGCCAGTACAGGTCTTAAATGGCCTGACGCCTTGCCCCTAGCACTCTTGTCAACGAGAATGACTGTCCATTCCAGATTAGGACTTAGCCCTCACGAGATAGTGTTTGGCCGCCCAGCCAACGTCTGGGGCGTGCCAAGACCAAAGAAACTCAGCGAAATAGAACACCCCGTACTGCTTGACTATTTGTGCGAATTGACAGCTAAATTGCGTGTTTTACACCAACAGGTTCACAGTTCCTCTCCGCCAGCCTCTGATGATCCAGGTCATACCATCGAACCCGGCACGTGGGTCCTGGTGCGGAACTTCCAGCGCACAAACAACGGACAGCCGAGGTGGACCGGACCATACCTGGTACTTCTTTCCACGAGGTCCGCTGTTCGGGTGGAAGGCAAAAAGAACTGGGTGCACGGAACCCATTGTAAACGGGTCCCTCTGCCCCTTCCATACGACCGGTGGGTCAATAAAGGACTTGCCGACTCTGAAATAGAATCCATACCTCGTTTCATCCCTTTCAGCGATGCACGTTTAAAAGAGACTGGCGCCGAAAAGGAGAGTGATCGTATTTTGCAAGGACTTGTGCCACCGTCTATGCAGTTGGACACTACCGAACCTGAGACATTGTTTGAAGACCACACCGTACCAGGAAAACGATGGTACAATTTAAGGTCTAAACAAAGAGACTAATAAAAGCAAACTAATGTGATTTTCTTTTCCCCTAAGAACTATTTTTGATTTTTCAGCTCTCTCGCCCAGGGAACTTGCTCATTTTTGATTTTCGAACCGCCATCCGGTTCTGCTGCTAGGGTCGCGGTTGAAGTCTGGGGAGTGCAACTGGGGACGTTTAGGTCAACGGTTCTGGTTGGTCCAAGGGAGTTACCCTGGACTGAACAAAGCGCACTCCCTGGGAGAACCAACCTACCACCGCGGGCAGCAAGTAGAGGATGGAGTTTCCAAGGGTAGAGAGACATGCCAGATTCACGAACTTTGAAAGACAATTGTGTACAATACTGTCCAGAAGAAGATTTTTAATAATATGTGTTTTAATGCTGTGTAGCATAGTAATGTTCTTGACTGGTTATGCTCTATTCGTATTTCAAGTTTCCTTATTCCAAAATGACACCCGGCCAACGCCTCCTCCCACTCTCTCTCCACACTCCTTTCACCATCTACCTGAACACGAGTCTGCCAGAAGACTCGAATTTGTAAATAACTCATTTATTCAACTCCTACACCAACACCAGTCCATAATGAACACATCAAACTGTTGGATATGCGGACTCATGCCGCACACGACCGATAAGGGTATCCCATACTTCATCCTGCCATTCAGTTATTATGGTTCTCTGTGGGCTTTCCAGACCATGTTCCTGTTCGCCCTAGAACCATACCCAACCGGTTCCATTGAAAGCGATTCTAACAACAAGGCACTAGTGGCAGGGATAAGGAACATGAGTAGAGAGTTCGACACATTTCTAACGATCCCCAAAGATGTACTCACTCCATACACTCGTTGGAACGTAACTAAATATGGGGTTTACCTGAGTAAGAGCCAGACAGCGAAGAAATCCCGCCCAGTTTGGATAGTACCCCACCGAGGTCACTTATGTTTACAAGGTATTGGTAGGGATCCCAAAGCACAATTAGGAAAGAGCATATGCACGGAAACATATGTGTTCGCTTCTCGAACTTCCCCTATACTCTTAGCAGCCAAAGGCACGTATTTCGTCTGCCACGACCAAGCATATACATGGTTGCCCCCTGACTTCTCAGGCACGTGTTTCATCTCATTTCTGCTGCCTCCCACCTACACGGCCCGAGCAGATTACCATCGGACAAGGACAGCTAGAGGTGTCGTGAGTAACGACGACACCGCGGGTCAGGAATTCGCTGACTTCGCAAAGGGGTTTCTGCCATTTTGGGGGCCTATGGTGAACAGCAGGAATATTCGCCAGTTATCAAGGATAGTCGAATCCGCCGTGATCACAACGGCCGGAGCACTTGGCAATTTGACGACCGACTTATGACCCTTCAGAACAGAGTTGCCCTAGATATCATACTCGCCGATCGTGGTGGTGTGTGTAGAGTGATCCAATCTAGTTGTTGCATTTTCATCCCTGATAACGCACCGACAGTGTACCAAGCCATCTCTAAACTACACGAAATATCTGGTTCCCTTCACGTGGAAAAAGGAGATTGGTCCTTGCTAGGGTGGTTCTGGGGACTGATCACTGCCTGGGGATGGAAAACACTGATCTTCATTGGGATGATCTTAGCACTTCTGTTTATGTCCTGCCTGTGTGTACAGTGCGCTCCTGCACTCTGTGGCCTCTGTGCTACTTCATGTGTACGGAAGCCTGTGTCAAGGGACGAACTGAGCAACAGAATGATGTTACAGCAGCATCTCCACGAATTCCTTCATACAGATTTGGACTCAGATTAACATGAATTATTGCCTTACATAAGGGCAAAAGGAGGGTCTGTGGTTCTGAAAATCTGGACCCTGTTGTTGTCCCGATATCGAGGTCCAATACCCGTGTCACAAAATATCAACGTACCATGACGAATTTGGTATCGACGAACCGATAATGATTAGGACATCATTCCCATACATTTACATCATGATCGAGACATGCTAACACCCCCGAATCGTAGTTTCCGTCCCGACCTTAGACTCCATTTTGTGAACGACATCCATCTTGTGTCTTGCCCTCATGATAAGTCAATTAAAGGTCGAGCTTGATCTAAAAGGACACGTCCACCTTCCCTGACTTCCCCCTGACCTGTCCCAACTGACTCCATTGCCTTTAGCCAAACCTGTTTGGGCAGCCCCTCGCCCAGTGGCCAAATACAAATGCATCAATACATAACATTCCTCAAACCATTCACTACATACAGACCATGCTTTCTACAAACATGCACCTGTCCATACTCCTTGTTTATGGCCAGTTTTATGACTGGGTGGTACCTTCCTTTATTGATGTTTCATCGATATCTAATGGGAGTTCCGGGTCTGGCTGGGTAATCTATCACGAACTGGACATCTATAATGTGGGCTTGCTTACATGACTTCGCTCTTTGTATTATTATAGAAATATGTTTACAGCCGTATCATAAACTCAAGAATTCTTGCTTGCAGCTATTATTTCTGTATATAAGGAGAAGGCTGGTTCTGTAAAAACGAACAGTCTCCTGAGAACACATGACCCGTGCTTGTCGTGCTTCTAGGACACCTGTTACTTGGTATCTATCAATAAAACTTGATCTCTGACTGCGACTAGAAGACTCCGTGTTTCTGTGGTCCGAAACAAGGGGGAACTCAGAGGTCTTCGGGTGTTATTCCCTGGCACCACCGGGTTCCTAAAAACCCGGCACCTCAGGTTCCCCGGCCGTGGACAATCCACCTCAAGACCCTTTTTTTGGACGAGGATCCAGGTATCAACAGTCGTCATTCTACGGGAACCAAACCTTCTACCCCCAGAGGCAACGCAACAGGGGAAGATTTTTTCGTGGCGAAAGGAGGAACAAGAGTTTCTCAACAGGTAGTTGCATTGAGAGACCATTCAGATACCCTATAAAGGTGGGTGGGAGACTAGCCCTTTTCTCTGGCACCTGGACCTTGATAACTCAAGATCCCTGGGTCTTACAAACCGTCAAAGGTTACAAAGTAGACTTTATAGATGTTCCCTTTCAATTAAAAACACCCCGCAAGATAATATTCTCCCAAGATCAAAAGAAACTTGTATCTCAAGAAGTCAAAGATCTTCTCGCCAAAGGGGCTATAAGAGAGGGCTCTCAAACAGGTTTCATCAGCAATATTTTTTTGGTGGAAAAGAAAGACAAGACACAGAGACCTGTCATAAACTTAAAAAGTCTAAACGGGTGGGTGTCTTACCACCATTTCAAAATGGAGGGAATACACCTCCTCAGAGATGTACTGAGGAAAGGCGATTGGTTAACACACCTGGATTTAAAGAACGCTTATTTGACCATTTCTATTTGGTCCCCTCACAGGAAGTTCCTACAGTTCACTTGGGAGGGAAAACTCTGGGAATTTTGCAGCCTTCCATTCGGTCTATCCTCAGCCCCATGGTGCTTTACCAAGGTGCTTCGCCCAGTAGTGGCATGGCTAAGGGAAAGGGGTGTGAGACTGATAATCTACCTGGACGACATCCTTATCATGGCTCAATCCAAGTTGACAATTTCTCGACACACAGATCTTACCATCCGGCTCCTAGAATACCTGGGCTTTGTCATAAATACAAAGAAGTTTTGCATTGTCCCTTCACAAGAGACACAATTCCGGGGATTCATGGTAAACACATTATCAGGAGAGTTAAAGTTACCAAAGGAAAAGATAAAGAAACTCAAGAAGGAGTTAAAAAAGATACTCTCTCTAAAAACATTCCCCTTGAGACTTCTAGCGAGAATCCTAGGTCTCCTCTCCTCAACCATTCAGGCAAACTTCCCGGGCCCTCTTTACTACAGGGCCTTCAGAGACTCAAAGCGAAGGCTCTGAAAGCAACTCAGTCCTATACTCAGATGACCACCTTGGACATAGATTAGAGAGAAGAACTTTCTTGGTGGCTGAAAAATGCAGAAGCTTGGAATGGAAAGGCCATTTTTGGGGAAACCCCAGACTTGATAATAGAGTTGGATGCGAGTATAGAGGGTTGGGGCGCAACTTGCGCCAACCTTTCTACTGAGGGGCGGTGGACACGCGAGGAGAAGAAACTACACATCAATTGCCTGGAACTTTTAGCTGGTTCCTTTGCAATTCGAAGCTTTACCCAGAAAACTATGAAATGTTCTATAATGCTACGCATGGACAATGTCTCTGTGGTAAAATACGTCAACAAATTGGGAGGACCGCATTCTTAAGGTCTGACCGAAATAGCGAAAATCTTCTGGGACTGTTGCTTGAACAAGGGACTGTCAGTCACGGCGGAACACATCGCAGTTTTGAACAACGGTGTAGCAGACTGGTTTTCCAGACATTTCAGGGACTCCAGCAATTGGAAGTTGAACAGGGAGATATTCTTGAGCTTACAAGAGCAGTGGGGCCCCTTCGGGACGGACCTCTTCGCAGACAGATTAAACACTCAGTTGGCGACATATTTCAGTTGGAGGCCGGACCCTCAGGCATCAGGAGTGGATGCCTTCCTCCAGAATTGGCAAAACTTAAAACCATATGCCTTCCCGCTGTTTGTAATGCTCCCACGTCTCCTCTTACATGCTCGCCAATACCTTCAGAGTATGGTAGTGATAACCCCCCTCTGGAGGTTTCAAGCATGGTTCCCGGTCATCTTGGAGATGACCATGATCCCATCTTTCAGTCGTCTTCTCCTGGGCCCTTAGGGCGAATCTCACCCCCTCCTAGACCAAGGCATCTTAGTCCTGATGGCCTGGAAGATTTCAGGGGACAGTGGCAAATCCCTGGCCTTTCGCACAATTCTTTCCAACTCATATCCGAATCCTGGGCTTCTGGAACAAGGAAGGCATATTGATTGCCCTGGAACAAATGGGTTCGCTGTTGTCTTCAACGACATTATGATCCCGTTTCAACTGATTTAGTTCATGTAGTTAATTTCCTTTCAGAGCTTTTCGCTTCTGGCCTCAGTTACAGAACCGTTAATGTCTATACGTCAGCAATATCTGCAGGACACTCCTTAGTCGATGGTGTATCTGTTGGTCAAAGCCTCTTGACAAAAAAGATTATGAGAAGCATGCGTGTTCTCAACCCTCCAACCCCTAAATATTCGGCCTTGTGGGACGTGAGAAACATATTGCACCTTATCTCTTCATGGGGAGATAACGATGTCCTCTCTCTCAAACGTATTTCTTATAAACTTACCGTCTTACTTTGTTTGGTCTCCTTTAGGCGAACTTCAGATGTTAAGGGTTTGGATGTCACTAGCAGGGCCTTTCAGCTTGAGGGAGTTTGTTTTTATCTTAAAAAAAGGACCAAGACTATGTCTTCTTCTATCCTTTCTTTCCTGAGAATGAAAGTTTGTGTGTTGTCAAATGTCTTAAAGAATATGAAAACAGGACTGTTAACTTGAGAGGTACTGAAACACAACTCCTGGCCTCCCATAGATCTCCTCATAAACCAGTTTCTTCTCCCACTCTCGCAAGATGGGTGAAAGAAGTGATGAGTGAATGTGGTGTCGACATTTCTATCTTTGGTGCACACTCTCTTAGGGGTGCATCAGCTTCTAAAGCTTTTATGTTTGGTGGTGAGCTACAAGATATATTAAGAGCCGCTGACTGGTCTAATGAAAGTATGTTTAAAAAGTGTTATTTTAGACCAATTAATAATGTGATTGACAATGTTCTCAATTCACTTTGAACTTGCATAATGTTGGCCTCCGTGTCATGCCAAAAAATTTAGATTTTTCACAGCCTGCTGGGCAGAAAATCTGGATTTTATTGAAGACACGGAGGCTAATATTATCCCTCCACTAACTGACCCTCCCTAAGGGTTATATCTTTTAACCTTTTATGTCTCCTTTTCAGAATAAGGCGATGGCTCGTTGGACGTCTTACTTCAAGTTTGAATTTTATTGACGTTATTCTATTGGTTCGCAGCATTGGACAAAGAAGGATGATGGCTGTGTGTTCATGAGCTATATACATCATCTAGAATGTTCACAAGTTCTATGTTCTCTTCATTGTTACTGCTGAGCTGTGGCAATAAAGGAGAATTTGCATAATGTTAGCCTCCGTATCTTTAATAAAATCCAGATTTTCTGCCCAGCAGGCTGTGAAAAATCTACATTTTGTAACGGCATTGCGCCTAGGAGAGGCCCAGCCTGCTTTAATACTCTTGGATTGAGTTAGTTTGCAGCTTTCCCGGGTAAAAGCGCACGTCACAGAAATAAAAGCAGCTATAGAGAGACTGCCAGGGTAACCACACGAGACGAGAACGTGCCATATTCAGATCAAATCTCCCTTTTACTCTGGGGTTCATAGAAGCCTGATATCATGATAATAGGCAGGGATTCTGGCGCACCCTATAATAAGACCCATGAACACCTCCCCAGAGACATTAGACTGCAATCATACAGCCTTCGGCCCTAGAATGAGACACATGAACACCTCATCAGAGACAGACTGCAATCATACAGCCCCCACAGCAGTTGCAACATGTACTGTTTAACACTCGAACTTCACTATTGAACTGATAGTATGAAACGTCGAATCTGAGGCAGTACGAAGCTAGAACAGTAAAAAATTACAAGTATTGTTAACTAAAACACATTATTAGTTAAACGTCACCCACAAGTAAACGCACAGCCCACACGTGAACAATGGTAAAAAAAAATACACATGATAACAGACATCTTTTAGACTGCCCTAACATTCACTCCTTCTGCGGGGGGGGGGGAACTCTGATGTTCAAAAGTCTGTCCTGGTTTATTCTGCAAAGATTCCAGGAAACTCCTGTCCCCACACAGTCTGCGTTGCACATTCCAGAGGTTGCATGGAGAGCCTGACCACAGGTGCGGTCCTTTGGCCAAACCATAGTGAGTATGACTGACACCCCCCGGGTCAAGCTCTCCACCCCGGCATTGTGCAGCCTTCTGCCAGAGGGAGTGGGGATTTCTTTTATAGAAGATGGATGCAGTATAGCATCTCCCTCCCAAAAAGCCTGAAATATAATGAACATCTTTGTTAATTGGTAGTTAGGGTTAAATAAACCCTAGTTAAAGTTTAGTTTGGTTTTGAAATATTAAGAATAATCTGTGATAATGGCCATTTATGGGTATACAAATCATAACTATCGTCCCTGCCATGAAAACCGTAAGCACTGCTTACAAGCACACCATATTTATACAAATCAATAACTGATAGACAAACTAATATCATTAGACACATCTCCAGACAGTCATGATACTGTATCCATAGTGAGCTTTATAAGGATGTTACTGTGATATGCAATGTCACCAGTGCCATTTGTGATGTCATCCCTTACATAATGCGCGAGGTTGAAAGTAATGCATTTATATCACTCGGAGTGGCAGTGCCCATTGGGGCTTCCTAATCATTTCTCACCGTTTGATGAATCTCCAGGGAACTTTGCAGACCTATTCTATTTTTCCTACGTTAGACTGATGATGCAAAATCTCATGATGATTAGGTAAGGGTTTGCAAAGGAAACTAGCACTATTTTGTTAAATGTTTTTCATCTCCCTGTAAACGGGCGGGACCACACTCTGGTAAGGATATTTTTTTAACTTTTGGTTGTAAAAGGCCCCAAACAGCGCTTTCACGTGAATGGCGGCCCCGCCCCTTTCTTCAGACGAGCTGTGTCTATGGAAAGTCGCACATTTTAAATTTATTTTTATTTCTTTGATGCGTTTTTATATAGCGCGGACTTTACCCGAAGGTGTCAGAGCGCTTCACAATAGGAACAGTAGTGAAACATGGGGAAAAATTACAAGTCAGCATGTTACAAAAGCAAACGTTACGTTACATAAGGCAATAGTGACAATTGTGCATGTATCTTTAAAGTTTATTTTATTTTATTTTAATTTCTTATATCGCGCTGGACTCAATCCCATAAGGGTATCTCCGCGCTTTGCTAGCCAGAGAGTTATCGCAGTCTTTAAAGTGCATTAGAGGGACTGAAATGCTTCCTGGAAGAGGAGTGTTTTCAGGGCCTTTCTAAAGGATAGGTGGTTGCTGTTCATCCTTATTTCTGTGGGAAGTTTATTCCACAGGGCAGGACCAACCGCTGAAAAAGCTCAGTCTCCCTGCCTGGATCTTTTTGTTGCAGGGGGTTTCAAGAGTGCTTGGTTACTTGAACGGAGTGACCGGCTAGGTTGGTACAGTTCAAGAGCTTGAGAGAGATATTTAGGACTGTCCCCATATAAGCATTTGTGGACCGTACAGCATATTTTGAAACTGATACGCTGCCGTATAGGGAGCCAATGTAGCTCTACCAACAAAGGCTTAGAGGAAGTCCTGGCCGGCGCACCCATGACCAGCCTAGCTGCTGTATTCTGGACCACCTGCAAACGTCCTACTGCATCAGCGTTTGCTAGCGTCAGCAGGCCGTTGCAGTAGTCCAGGCGGCTAGTAACCAAAGCCTGCACGAGTGTCTTCCTGTAGGTGTCAGGAAGATAAGGAAATACTCGTCTTAGGAGGCCAATAGTATAAAAGCATAGTCCTGCAATGTGATTGGTATGCTCCTTAAGGGTCAATTTTTGGTCAATCTTAACCCCTAGATTTTTAACATGAGGCTTAGATGTTGGAACTGGGCCCAAATCCAACGGCCACCATTCAGGAGACCAGAGGAGGCTCGCCCTGCCGAAGAGCATAACCTCTGTTTTTGCAACGTTACATTGGAGGCAATTTGCGGCCATCCAATGTGACACTGCCCTCATACCCTCAGCAAAATTTTCCTTGACAGTAGGGCCAAGGGAGCTGAAAGGGTAGAGGAGCTGGGTGTCATCAGCGTAGGAAACCGGTATGAACCCATACTTCCGCACAATCTCAGCAAGGGGGGCCACATATACATTGAACAATGTAGGGCTGAGACATGAGCCTTGTGGCACCCCCTTCGTGAGCACCTTCGAGGTGGAACGATAGGGGCCCAGTCTGACAGATTGCGATCTCCCGGAAAGGAAACTCTCCAGCCAAGATAGTGCTGAGCCTCCGATCCCTACTCCCTGCAAGCGGCTGAGGAGGATGTTATGGGACACGGTATCAAAGGCCGCAGACAGGTCCAACAACACTAGTATCATGGAACCTCCTCTATCCTGTGACATTTTGATCTTATCAGTCGCTTAGAGGAGGGCCGATTCAGTGCTGTGGTTGGGCCTGAACCCAGATTGTGATTGGTCCAGGCCCCCTGTCGCCTCGATATAGTTGGAAAGAATGGAGTTAACGTGTTTCTCAGCCAGTTTGCTAATGAAAGGGAGAAGGGAGATAGGGCGGAGGTTGGAGAGTTCTGACCAGGGAAGAGTGGTGTTTTTCCGTATGGGGTTCACTACCGCTTCTATCCAGGGTTGTGGAAGTTGTCCCTCGGCAAAGGAAAGATTCATAAGCTTCTGAATAGTGGGGCCTAATGATTCCATCAGGGGGGGGATCAATTTTGCAGGGATCAAATCAGTAGGGGAACCAGTCTTCATATTGTCAATAAGGGTAGTCAGGTCTTTTAAGGTAACTTGTGGAATTGCATGGAGCGTTTTATCACGGGTCATTGTAGGGAGAGTCTCAGGGGCCATAATCTCCTGGAGACTTTCATAATTTTCTTATATATCCCCTCAATTTTTTCTTCGAAGAACTGGGAAATGTTGTTGCAAAGATCTTGAGTAAAAACATCCGGGCTCTCACATATTACAGGGTTGGTAAAAGTCTGTATGATTTTAAATAGCTCTCGGGTAGAGTTACCTGCCTCTGTTATTTGGGAGGTAAGACTGATTTTCCTTGCTCTTTTTATATTTTTATAATAGGTGGTCATAGCTGTTAAATATCGATCTTTGTCTTCCCCCTTATGTGACCGTCTCCAAAGTTTCTCCAATTTCCTGCACCCCTGTTTTTCTGTTTTGAGGGCCTCAGTATACCATGCTTCCCTTTTAGCTATGGTAGGTTGCTTGACTACTTTTTGAGGAGCCAGAGTGTTAATGGCTGCCATCAGTGAAGAGTCAAATTTTGAGAGGGCTGTCTCAATATCATCCGAGCTTGTAAGGACTGGCTGTTTCCAAACTTGAGTGAACCTATCAGGAGTAACTTTGTGCCATGGTCTGCGTTTAATGGCTTGCGTGATGGAGTGATTGGTGGGTTCGGGTAGATGGAGGAAGGAAAAGTCTAACATTTTGTGATCCGACCAGTAGATGTATTTAGGGGGATGACAGTGGATATTGAGAAGGGTAGTAAAAATTAAATCCAAAGTATGGCCACCTGTACGGGTGGGGCCATTATTACGGAGATGAAGGCCCAGCAGGGCAAGATCTGTTAGAAGTTCAATAGTATCAGGGTGGTCAGCAACATCAGTATGAAAGTTAAAATCTCCCAGTAAGATAAAATTTTCATTCGTTTTCATGTGGGGAGCTAGAAGTTCAGTCAAAGCTAGGGAAAACCCAGCATTAGGTCCGGGCGGGCGATACACTAGTGCTCCTTTCCAGTGTACCTTAGGGCTGACTTTTAGATGAAAAAGAATTATTTCCATGGTGGGTAGCATTACCTGTTCTAAATCCCTAATATTCAGGCTGTCTTTGTAAACAATGGCGATCCCACCTCCTACTTTCTCCAGCCGGTCTTGGCGGAGAATTTTGTACCCCATAGGTATTCCCAAGGAGATAGTTGGAATAGTGTGGGGTTTGAGCCATGTTTCAGTTAAGAAACAGATCGCAGGCTTAATACTGTGTATAGAGTCCCAAAGTTGCATATGATGCTTTGGGAGGGACCTTACATTAAGTAAGAAACTTGTCCAGCCTTTTGGAGTGACTTTATCATTGTTAGGGCTCCCAACAATAATGTTACAGTGAGTAGCTTGAAAACCGCATATTAAACATGAAAAAGGCCCTTCAGGGCACACTGACAGTCTGTTGGTACATTCGTGTGTGCCCTGGGGTTGTAGGGCAAGGAGGGCATGCGCTGAATACCTTGTATTGAAGGCGGTCGTAGAACTGTCCATGATATGAGGGGCAGAGTGGTAGGCCCCTGGCCCCGTCCTGTCACGGACGGGCGCAGACGGGCAGCTCTTTGGCGGGTCTTCGGCGGGTCTTCGGCAGGGCTGCGCGCGATCGCTGCGCGCTCAGGGAGGTGCGAGGGCTAAATAGCCCTGCGTGCAGCCACTAGAGCGCTAACCGCTCCTAGTGGGACCGGAAGTGGTGTGAAAGCCTGCCACCCTCTTGCAAAGTTAAAAGTTAAAGCGCTGCACAGGGCGCTTTTGCAAACAACCATTTGTAATGCGGTGTAGTAAATGCGAGCCTATTGCATTGCAAATGCTTGTCTTTGCCGTGCAGCCCGAATGCAGATATATTTGGGGGCTGAAGCTAATCACCGAGACAGAGAGCGCCGCCCCAGCCCCTGCAGCCTCTGTTACTCGAAGCGCTGGTGGCACTTTCACGGTTAGTTAGTCTCTTCCCCCTTCACATTTATCGAATCATGCCTTAGCATTTATTTGATAAAAACAATGCGGCGTGAAAATGTCCTTTGTAGCGCTTACAAATACCCCTGACAAGGTGAATTAAAATGGCCCCGGTACCCCGCATGCACAGAAATCAGTAACTTTGTTAATTTTTAATGATTAAAGGTGCCTTAGCCACTTCTAAGGATAGCTTGCTTTCCTCCTTGGAAACGCAGCAGAAACGTGAACATTGCTTCCATAAACAGACCCTGTCCATATTCATTTCGCAGCACCCCGGGGCCCCATCCGGCGCCCTCTCCTCCTGCCCTCTGAGCCCCACAGTTTGTGACGTTAGTGATTAGAGAACTTGCTGTTACCATTTCTATTTTAACTTCTGTCCTCGGAGCCCCTGACACACGAGTGCTTCGCAGAACATACAAGTAATGCGCGAGTTTACGAAGCTATTTCATGGAGAAACATTTGCCCTGGTGAAAGCTTGCTTTTTTCCGCTTTAGAGAGCAGTAGGAACGCGAGGGTTGATTACAGACACAAATCATATGGACAGAATATTTCAGTGAGGTGTTTTCAGTGTTATTACCTTATGCTGAGTTTACTCTGGTTTCCTGCCATCATACGCAAGAACACCCAGTGTCAAAGGCTTTTTTTTTTGTAAGAGAAAGTTTTTCAAAATGAAGAAAACGTAGCATTTTTTACATTGCATATTTAAGCTTTTTTAACTTTGTCAGGTTACACAGCAACTACAGTGCACTTTTTAAATTACCTTTTACAAATTTAAATAATCAGGTTAGAAAGTAGCATGGACTACAATAAAAAAATAATATAAAAAAGAAAATAGCTTTGGTGTTTACTCCTAGCCTTTTGTTGCTTCCGTATGAAATGGATCCAAAAATAAAGAAGCCCGCAAGTGGTGCGCGCGCCACTACAAACCATGTGGTTTCAATTATCGTGCCTGTGTCTGGGCACGATAATTGAAACCACACAGCCTACTGGGGTCTATTACGCGCACCAAGCGCGTAATAGACACCAATAGGCCGTGGGCGGAGCAACGTGCCCACCTTTGGCCAATTGCATTCAGTCTTTTATAAAAAGACGCACGCAAAGGCCAATGGGGTAGCACAAAAGGAATCGCACACGCACGAGCGTGTGCGATTCCTAGATCGGTGCTAAATCCCCGTTTTTCACTCACTAAAGGTCTCGCGCTACGCGAGCACTGCTGCGCAGTTCAACGCAGGCGCAAGACCTAAAAAGTATCAGGGAGCGAAGGAGGGAGCAGGAATGACCACTCTCCACACTGGAAAAAAGAGTGCAACAGATATAACAGAATAAGACATCCCGACCTGGAAAGGAAGTGTAGCATACCAACACACAGGGAGACAGATCACTGGCAGAAAAAACAGTGGGTAAGAATCCAAACTAAACAGGTCCTCGCTGAGTGGGGAGGATGGGTGGGCGTTAAGGAATCTGCAGCTAGACTGTGTCTCTACCAGAAACATTGTTACAGAAGGTAAGTCATTTGTTCATCTGACAGACATCTAGCGCAGATTCCTTCACTTAGAATGGATGCCAAAGCTATACCCCCTTGGAGGAGGGTCTGCGACTGAACCCACCAAGTTCCAAAGAGAACTAATCCATCAAAAGATTGACTAAAACAGGTGGGAACAGCCAGTGCAAGCATGGCTGGCACTAGAACCAGGAAGCTCTGCAAAGAGCAGTAATAAGGAAAGGCAATGATACCACAGTCTGTCAGAGGACAGGACGAGACGTCCCTCGTCCAAGAAGGGACAAAGGGAAATCACAGAAACCAGAAAGCGCAGAGCACAATGGAGGAAAATCCATAAGCTGGAATCAGAATTACAGCCAAACTGTATGCAGAATCCCATGGATCTGAAAAAAAAATGTAAGTCCCAGAAAAGGACAAAACAGCAAGACAGCCAAATTGTATAAAATGAGCATGCACCACAGTGAATGTCAGGAATGAGAGGTGTAGAGACAGATGGCACCCCTGAAGAGATGTACAAAAACCCATGAGTATAAGGAGATACATGTATGTGGAGAATAGGAACACATAAGCAGAGAGTGTGGACCGTGGGCACACCTATGCGAAGACCATAACAATTAGAATCGACAGAACACGCACAATCGGAGGCTGTTCGCCGACTGATCACCTGGTAGTCAAACTGACCAGCTACACCCGGAGGTGCAGCGGGTAAGGGATACCGGTAGAAGCGGGGAAAAACACTTGAGGAACGCTCTCATAAGATGGAAAGAGAAATAGAATCTGGGGTGAAGAAACCCAGGATACTGCAACCTGGAAGAAAAAGTATGTGTGCTGTCTTGCAGTATGCATATAGTATGATAAAAATATATATCTATTATAAAACTACATCTATATAGATATGTACACATACGTTGTTTGTTTTCTTTTTTTTTTTTTTTTAAACAAAAGATAGTTGAAGAGCATGCCCAAGGCAAATACAGAAGCCCTCACAATGGGTACCAATGTGAATCATAGTGGGACAGAACACGGCAAAACTCAGTAAACCAGAGACATATACAGTTGGAAATATGTATATATATATATATATATATATATATATATTACCTACTGGCGGTCGCCAGTAGGTATATATAGTTAGGATTTTTTCTCTATGGGTTTTTTGAAAATTCTATGTCTAATAACTTTGGCGTTTGTGGACGGAATCGGCTGAAATTTTCAGGAAAATGGCACATTTTGTTTCTGAGCAGCCCTTGAAAATTTTGGGGGGGGTTCGTCCAGTGGGGGCCGAGAAAAAAGGGGGGTCCCAAAACGTGTTTTTAACATTGAGTTTTCCATAGGGCGGTTGGCCTCACTTTTAGCCCGAACGGCTGAATGGATTTGCACGAAACTTGGCAAAATTGTAGGGACTGGTAGCCCGATGTGCCTTTTGTAGGTCTCAATATATGTGCTCCAGTGGATTTTGAGAAATTAACGTTTAAAAAAAGATATATATCTGTAACAGCGGACCGGTTAGCGCTCTGGTTCGCGGACTTTTCGCGCAACGGAGCTTTGTGAAGCGAAGCTGATTGGTTCTCCGGCGTCTGTCAACATTCCAAACAGTCCGTAGCGGCCGCCATCTTGTCTCTCGGTAGGATCGAGAGACAAGAGGAGGTCAAAACAAAGGGGGAAATAACTATAAGGGGGCATAGTAGATCCTCGCTGACCCCCTAGGTTTGATGTGGAGGTTTTAAAAGGGCCCCGCGGGGCAAAAAAAAAACAAAATAATAATAATCGAACGGCTGAATGGATTTGCACGAAACTTGGCAAAATATTAGGGACTGGTAGCCCGATGTGCCTTTGCTAGGTCTCAATATATGTGCTCCAGTGGATTTTGAGAAATTAACGTTGAAAAAAAGATATATATCTGTAACAGCGCTCCGCTTCGCGTACTTTTCGCGTTACGGAGCTTTGCGAAGCTGATTGGTTCTCCGGCGTCTGTCAACATTCCAAACAGTCCGTAGCGGCCGCCATCTTGTCCCTCGGTAGGATTGAGAGACAAGAGGAGGCCAAAGCGAAGGGGGAAATGACCATAAGGGGGCATAGTAGATCCTTCCTGACCTCTTAGGTTTGATGTACCATTTTGCCAAGTTTGGTGTAATTCCGTTCAGCCATTCAGGCTGTAGACGTATGTAAATGTCCTATGGAAAATTGCATGGGGAAAACACATTTGAAAGTGTTGAAATTTAGAACCAATTAAAATGTTACTTTGGTTTTGTATTTGTGTGTGATGAAAGTTAATTGGTTATGTATATATGTCAAATGAGAGGAAACCACAGCCATTTTGTGATACTACTGTCTGAGGTACATTTGTGAGGAATTTTTGGTGGTGAATTTCTGGTGTTTGATTTACACAGTACTAACACTTCTGCTACTTTTAAAAAGGTGAGTTGTTAATTTGTATGGGGAACTATGTTGTACACTTGAAGATAATTTGAAAAATGTTTTCTGTTATTTATTTGCAGTCCTTCTGTTATACTAAATACTTGATAAAGTTAGTTTTATATTATGTATTACTAAAGACGATAAATGAAAGTGATTATTTTTTTCTGCAATTTACAGCAAGCAATTTCAAAATAAAATGGCTCACAATGAAGAGACCGTGGCAATTTCTTTTGAATTGTCCAACACATTGATTGAAATTGAGAGCACCAATAATGAAATATTGTCACAAGGAGGACATGACTTGTATGATTCCATTAGATTGATTGAAATGGACAGCACCAAGAATGAAATATTGTCACAAGGAGATGACATGAATGATTCCACTACATTGATTGAAATTGAGAGCACCAATAATGAAATATTGTCACAAGGAGGAGATGGCTTGTATGATTCCATTAGATTGATTGAAATGGACAGCACCAATAATGAAATATTGTCACAAGGAGGAGATGACTTGAATGATTCCACTACATTGATTGAAATTGAGAGCACCAATAATGAAATATTGTCACGAGGAGATGACTTGAATGATTCCACTACATTGATTGAAATTGACAGCACCAATAATGAAATATTGTCAGAAGGAGGAGATGACTTGAATGATTTTTTTGATCAATCTCTTGATGGCGAATTTATCGAGTGTTTGGAGACCATAGAGTTACAAGAATCATCATTGGAGACTTTTAATGAGGACATTGCTGATGAGGACATGTTACTAGTTCTTTCAAATTTAGAAAATTCTGAAGAATAAATTTATATTTAGAAATCAAAAATTGTTTGAGACATTATTCATTTTTATTTTTAATTTATGAGGTTGTAGCGAAGTGATTGTAGTATAAAATGAGACTTATAGTATAGAGTGCAACATTTTTATGTTACATGGTAAGTTTACTGATATTTACTTCCCTTCTGCCACTATATTATCTCCAATGTGTATTTGACATGTCTTCTTCATCTCCGGCCTCCTTTCTCTCACTGTGTGTCTCCGATGCATCTTATCGCTGCTATTTTGTGTAATTACAGAAGAGAGTAAAATAAAATAGTTCGGAACGTGAAAAGGGGGCAAAGTAGAGTACTCCTCACCCCCTAGGCCTTTTTAGGCGGTCCCAAAAGGATCAGTTTCTGCTTTCCTGAGAGATTATGGTATGAGTTCCATATACCACAATAACTTGCATTACAACATGCAAGATATCTATCTCCTATTACCAACTTTTGGAGATATTCGTGCTAAGCGCGAATATCTCCAAAAAGTAACACCTGCCCTGAGCAGTTCTTAGCCATGTTATCCAATGGGAGGTGGATAACATGGCTAAGAGTATTAGCTCGGTAATGCATGAATATCGCTGAGTTTTTAGCGATATTCATGCATTGCGGCCGTTTATTATCGCATTTGCGATAAACCTTGATAATAGTAAGGTTTATCTTCGATAATTTCTGACGATGCTTAGTGGTAAAAAATTGGTTGGTAAGCATCGTTAGCGATAAATATCGCTTAACTTTGGTAATATGCCCCAACGTCTGTTAACGTTCGATTCGAAGGAAATGAGGAAGTGTTGAAAAACATTGTCTGCGCCATCTTGCCTTTTTTGAAATGCCACACTTTTGTCGTGCACGGCAGCCATTTTAGATGTCTTGACCAGACCCACTCTCTGCACGCTGTCGATTCGTAGCATGGCTCCTCACCCTCGTAAGCATCTCCCCCAGGCACTGGTCACCACCGCTCTCTGTCTTATGCATGGGCAATAAACCTTCCCCCATCTGCGCTGCTCTTCCCTGAGAATCACACTCTGTGCCCGCCCGACACCTCCCTTTCGCCCTATTCACTACCGCACCCTCTGACACTCCTCTTCCTCTGTGTCCGATTGTCCAGGCTATCAGCTAGCCCTGCAGATGTAGTTTATGGCTCCAGCTGTAAAGATTCACCCCTCTTCAAAGGAGTTATAGTAGATCAAGGCCCACACCCGATGAGATCCGTCACACCACACGTGTTCCTACTATCTGAAAACCATCCTGTATTGTGATTGGTGAGGGGACCGAGCCTGAAGCGGAAGATTCTAGGAATGACTCTTTGTACATCAAAGTTTTTACAATTATGTGTCACATTAAAAATATATAGCACTCCAACAAAGTAGTAGGAATATAAAACTTTAATAACATATAAATATATACAACAAAACAAAAACAGTAAAAACATTTAAACAACGAAGAGACCGTGGCAATTTCTTTTGAATTCCTGATGAGGACATGTTACTAGTTCTTTCAAATTATGAAAATTCAGAAGATGTTGCCTGGGGGTGGGTCGTCAGTAGCAGTCTGTTGTGCGAATAGTTCCAAGGCAGCAGAACGCGCTGAAATCTAGATGGCACGAAAGTGATGTCTAGTAAGTTGCCGCCCAGCAAATAACGGCGTGGGGCGCCGCGGGGGTGAGTGAGTCCAGTAGGCACCACAGCTATTCTTACCGGCATTGCAGAATTACTGCTGGGGACAATGCCTGTGCTGTAGCAGGGTCACAGCAGAAACAAAAAGGATTCTGTTGAAGATGTTGTTGGTTTTCAATTTGAAAACAGTTCTGGTGTCAACTGCTATGCTAATGTAGTGGTTAATGTTTTGTTTTCTCTAGAAAATGTAAAAGAGGGGGAGGCAGTCCAAAGTTCCGTTAAAAGGGCAAAGGAAAGGATCGGTGGTTTGAACTATCAGTCAAAAAGGGGAGGGGGTGCAATAATTTTTCCTACCGGGTCACACTGTGCTTTCACCGGAAGTGAGGTCTGCAGGATTGTAGTAATTCAAAGTGAGGCTGGCGCCAGCATGGGAGCGCCGACGTCCCGCGGATACAGTTTCGTCACTCCACGGGCGATCATGGCAGTCATTCCCCATCGGGGGTCGGAGACTCCCGCGGCTCCTCTAGAATCTTCAAGGTCGTGGAGGACTACGGTGGTGGAGTCAACCAGTGACCGGGCCATTTCTTTATGTTGGGCCCGCTCTTGCCAGGTCGACCGCCATTTTGAGAGTTCGGCAGCTACCGGCGATCGCGGGGTCACATGAGCGGACGGGCTCCACCCTGCCGGGCGAGACGTTGCAGCATGGCCACAGTGGAAGAACCGTTATCTAGGTCGTTCCGAAACTGTGCAGCACTGTAGTTGTTAGGATGCCACCGCCTGGAGCGCTGAGGGTGCAGCTGGGAAGCCTCCACCTGGGGAGGCGGGAGAGGCCTGTTCGCACCGTCTCTCCCTCCCAGTGCACCCCACGGCGTCTCGCTTGAGATTTGTTATGGCCGGACCAGGCGATGAGGACGAGGGGGGGGTCGGAGGCATGTGCAAGACATCCCCCTCCAGTGTTGTCGCAGCCATTATAAAAGAAAGAAGTGTCCCGTCCGTCTTCGGGCCGGGCTTCCGGTGGATGTCGGCCGGACGCCCCTGGCTCTGGCCCCATGAACGGGTTTCTTGGTTTATCGGCTGCAGCCGGATCCCGTCGGCCTCGGCCCCCGACCGTTGGTGGTCGGACCGGAAGAGCATGTGGCGGGACTACCTGCAACTCTCAAGGGCCACCGCGGCCGGACTGGGAGAGAGAGGGGAGGGTCGAGGAGACATTCCCCCCCCCTGCAACTGTTCAGCGTTGTAAAGGCAATCCCCTGGCCGGGTCCCGCTGGTCTCGGCCTCTCCTCCGGCTACACCCTACGTTAGGATCTCCTGGCCGAGGCGTGGCAGCAGGACCTGCCTTATATGGGCTGCTCCCGGCTGGGCGTAGCCGGAACCCTTCCCCACCTTGGAAGTTTCCAGAGTGGGGGTGGATGTTCTACTGACTTGCATTTTCCCTAGTCTATCGATTTTTTTGGCGTGGCAGGCGGTGGGACAGCGAGGGGTGATTTGGTTTCTCTTACTGTTTTTCTGGTCTCTCACCACTGGCATATTTTAACGTTTTCTTGTTTCTAGGACATTAATAGGTTTTATCATTACGTTATGTTATCGTTTCTTTGTTCGTTGTTTAATAAAAGTTCATGTTCATCAGTGGCCTACTGATTTTCGTTTTCCTATTTTTTTCTTTCCAGGTTGTTTCATGGTAAAGTTTCTGTTAACAGGATACAGTGATCACTTCGTTATTATTGCATATGTCCTTTTCACTAGGGGTGCTCTCTGGTCGGGCCAGATGACGTATCTCTAGTAAATGGTCCGGGTGAAAAAGGTGCATCAATCAGTGGGGAGTAGATAGGCATGACAGATTACAACGGGGGAGAAAGGTCCGCATTACATACCCTTTCACTACTTGCAAAGATTTTCCTACGTTTATTTGCAAACAGGGAATACCTCCAAAAAGAACTAATTCCCAAACAGTCAATGTTCGGACAATCAATCAATCAATGAGGAATGAAATAGGTACGACGTGTTAAAGGCTTGCGTTACCTACCCTTCACTATCTGCAAAGGGAGATAGAATATTCCTATTCTTCCTCGTTTGCAGGTAGAGAAGATCGTTAAGAGAATTAACTTCGAACAATTCAATGCTCGATTGAAACAATCAACAAGGGGTACTGTGAACACAAATGAACGCCGCTTATATACATACGCATTGCTATTTTCAACAGGTTGTTCCTAATGTTTCTATTTTAGCGAGGTCAAAAGAGATCCCATTAGTGGCCTACTGATTTTGCTCGATTCCTTTTGTTTTTTTACACGATTTTTCGCTATCTGCAAAGAGTAAACAGAGTATTGCGACTCTGTGCTTGTTTGTAAATAGAGAATGAACCAAAGAGAACAATCAATCAAATGGAGAGAGAAGCAGGCACGACGGATTACAAAGGGGGAAAGGGCTGCGTTAACTACCCTTCACTATCTGCAAAGAGAGAGTACTCCTAATAGAAATGAGGGGTGGGGGGCAGCAATCAAAGCAGATCAGTGTGCATAAACACGAAAAAAAAAATTCTTACCACGTACTTGACATTCGACAGCTTATGATATTTGCTATTAAAAAACCATTGAAATTCACTGAAAAAACCATAGGTTATAGACCATATATAGTTAGGAATTAGCATTTACAAAACCTTGAAAATTCACTGAAAAAACCATAGGTTATTATTATTATTATTTGTGGTATTTGTAAAGCGCAGCATTCATCCCAGGGGATATCAAGGCGCTGAATAAGAAAGGGCTGCTGAGGTTTGAGCAGGGGGGGTTAGTATTTGGGAAAGAGATGTGTTTTGAGTTTTTGCCGGAATGAAAAAAGGTTCGTAGTGTGTCTCAGATCCATCGGTAGTTCATTCCATCGTTTGGCCGCCAGGTGCGAGAAGGCTCGTCCTCCTGTTCTTGTTTTGTAAATACGCTTAGGTTTTGCTAGGGCTGAGTTAATGGATCTTAAGTTCCTGTTTGGAATATAAAATTCAATTTTCCCTTGCAGGATTGTAGGGCCTGTTTTATGGAGGGCTTTGTGCGCATGGCAAAGTAGTTTGAATGTGGCGCGCTGGCGCATCGGCAGCCAATGGAGTTGTTTTAGACATGCCGATGCAGAGTCTCGTTTGCTTTTGTTACATACCAGCTTGGCAGCCTGGTTTTGCAGAACCTGAAGGCGGGAGAACAACTGCTCGTTCATTCCTTCGAACAGAGCATTGTTATAGACCATATATAGTTAGGAATTAGCATTTAAAAAACCTTATTTTACTCACACAAAACCATTGAAATTCCATATATAGTTAGTTGCACTAACTATATATTGCGCACCCGCAATCCACTGCTGATGATGTCACATATTACATCATTCATGACATGGTCAGTGACATCACTGATGACATCACTGATGACATCTCAAATGACATCACTGATGACATCACTGATGACATCTCATTTGACATCAATGACCACATCACTGATGATATCATTCATGTGACAATACAATGCATCTCCTCACATTTTAATATAACCTCTGTTTCACCCAGTGTTAAAAACAGAGTATAATTTTTGAAACCATTGACACACCAATACTAGTTACTACATACGTACTCACTGATTCCTACGTCTACACACACATTCACTCATTCACCCATACAATCATTCATACATACAATCACTCATGTTTACAACACAATCATATGCACTCATACACCTATACAGACACTCACACTCTGCCACTCATCCATGGAGTTACTCACACACCTAGTCAGTCCTGTAAAGAATCAATCACACTTCCATTTTCTACTCTATACAGTTAAACATAGAGCACCTTACGTTTTCAACCATATACTAACACATACTTACTCTCTTATACAATCATTGATACAAGTACACATTGATCTGTACAGAGTCACACACCTCCCAGCCAGCCACACACACACTCAGTCTCCCATGCAAATACTTGGGCAATCAATCAATAACCCATATAGTTACTCATATAGCTACTGATCAACACATGCAGCAGTTTACAGAACAACAGACATAATGATGCACAAATTAAGACAGTTTAGTCACTAACCCATGCACTCAGTGAGACACATTTAATCACTCACTCATACATTCAGTCATGCACCTACTAAATCCTTCGTCCAGACACTTATACATCCACTCATTCTTCAATATGTAAGACATATTTTAACTTTACAGAAACATAGTCACTGGATGTTGTCATCAGTGATGTCATCAGTGATGTCATTTGAGATGTCATCAGTGATGTCATCAGTGATGTCACTGACCATGTCATGAATGATGTAATATGTGACATCATCAGCAGTGGATTGCGGGTGCGCAATATATAGTTAGTGCAACTAACTATATATGGAATTTCAATGGTTTTGTGTGAGTAAAATAAGGTTTTTTAAATGCTAATTCCTAACTATATATGGTCTATAACCTATGGTTTTTTCAGTGAATTTTCAAGGTTTTGTAAATGCTAATTCCTAACTATATATGGTCTATAACCTATGGTTTTTTCAGTGAATATATATATATATATATCCACCAATTTGGCTCCGTCTCACAATCCTCTGGCGCTCCTTCCACCGGTGCAAAAACTCCTAAGCAGAGCCCCGCTTTTGTAATATTTTGTCCAACTCCCTTTTCATCAAGGAAATGAGTTCGCACTCCCGGAGATAATTATTCCCAATCGTTTTGGGAATAATTATCTCCGGTAGTGCGAACTCATTTCCTTGATGAAAAGGGAGTTGGACAAAATATATATATATATATATATATATATATATATATTACCTACTGGCGGTCGCCAGTAGGTAGTTATAGTTAGGACCTAGTTTCCATAGGAAATCCTCAACATTCTATTTGGATTAACTTTGGCCCTGGTGGATGAATCTTTGCGAATTTCTCAAAGAAGATGGCTCGGTCCGCTGCGCTCCTTCCCTGAAAGTTTGGGGGGGATTGGTGAAGTGGGGGCTGAGATAAAAGGGGGGTCCCAAAACGTGTTTTCTCCATGTTATTTTCCATAGGACGTTTAGACACGGCTACAGGTCGAACGGCTGAATGGATTTATAAGAAATTTGGCAAAACTGTAGAGTCCGGCTCGCAGATTACGCTTTTTTTGGAATGGTGTAAATCCGTTCAGTAGTTGCTGAGAAAATTAAAGTTAAAGTCAATTATATATCTATAAGCGCGGACGGGTGCGCGCACTCAAGCGGCTGCGCGCGAGCGGAATTTTTTTTGCTGCGTGACGTGTGTTAGCGTTCGATTCGAAGGAAATCAGGAAGTGTTGACCGCCATTTTGTCACTGCGAGTAAATATATTGTCATTTCAAAGCGTTGGAACATGGAAAGGGGAGAAGGTAGAGATTGTTTTGCTGCGTAGGTTTTGTCAGGGTGTGCAGTAAGGCCCTTAAACGCGAAAATATATATATATATATATATATATATATATATTTTAATTGCGGGGTGCGCGCACTCGGGCGCGCACACCTATTTACAAGAGTGTGAAAATGGAGATAAATCAGAAGTTTGAGTGCTTTGATATAAGGTGGCTCTGAAAAGAGCCCTTGTGTTAATTGAGTTTTTTCTGCATTTATAAGTAAGTACCGATGCAGAGTCTGATGTTGCAGAGGAAGATTCTGTTTCCCTCATCCGTGAAATGAACACCATCTGTCCTATAGATGTCTTGCATGTGGTAACGCAAGTTGTTGTGGTAAATAGAACCCATGCTATAATCTCTGAGGAAAGCAGAAACAGATTTATTAACATGTCTCCTTGCTTTCTCAATTTGTGCACAATGTTGATTGGACCAATTCCATTTCTGTCTTTGGCATATATTGGAATATACCAAGGCAGTTCGAGGAAAAAGTGTCATCAATTGTCGAAAGGTGTCTTTTAGAAGCATTTCCAGACCTACCCCAGTCAATGTGCCTAGATCGTTCCCACCACAGTGCACAATTATAAGGTCTGGTTCTGGGAGATGCATAAAAGTTTTCACCAATGGTATTAATTGGTGACATCTTAATCCTCTTTGCCCAATCCACGTTATCTGCACATTTGGTAAATCAAGGTTGGAAATTCGTCTGCTTGCTGCATATTTTCCACTCCAGTGAATATAGCTGTGTCCTAAAAGCCAAACCTTCATTTTCAAGGCAGATGCACTCGTACTCCGATGGGTTCTGGAAGTGGAATGGCAGTTAGAAGGTGAAAGTCAGGATAAAAAAATGGATGAAGCTTGGTGTGGTTGATAAACAAAAAATGATTGGTTGATTCTAATACGTGAAGATTGAAGACTACGTTGCATGTTAATGTTATGTAAAAGAAAAAGTAGTATTGGGTGTGAAAAAAATGACATGTAACAGAGCTGTGGATAGGCAGGTGTTTCTGGAGGGAAAACAGTGTTGTTAGTTTGCTGTAGAAAGTTGAGATATGAACTTTTGACCTGTGCCTTCAGCCAGGTGCAGAATGAGGTGTTACCATGGAAACAGCCAGAGATGGCAGTGGGTGATGGGTGACTTTTATGTGACATTGAAAATATTGTGAGGGACAACCAACTGAAATGTAAATTTGAATACAAAATTTTGCGGGAGGAAATATGATTGGCTGAAGAGACATATAAGAGTCTGTATTGACTGGATATCTGTGCCATTGAATTTTGGTTGCAGTGATAGCAGTATAATTGAGACTTCCGTCAAACGAATATCTATTTTGTGACTGTCACTGTTGTACATCGTACAAAGCATTGGTAAAGGTAAGTCTGTAACTGTTTGTTTTGTCATGTACAGTAAAATATGGTTTACTCACAAACAATGATTGATTTTCCTCATAGTTTGAAACTAAACTCATTTTTGGCTGTCATAATGTGTTGTATTTCTAAAACTATTTTTAATTTAAATGTGAAATATGAAGTATAAAATATGTTTAATATAAAGAGTAATTATTTGTGTGATTTTGAAGCTTTTATATATAATGAGAGAAGTTGTTTATGAAGTGAAAAAATGATATTAGCAGAGAGACAGATAATGCAGATAGAGAGAGAAATGGTAAATTACATGTGATACCGTCGTGAAAAAATGTTAATGGTTAATGAATTCGTAAACTTTGTCACACGACAAAATTAGAGTGCGGTTTATGGACGCGGCCTGCATTGGTGGGTGTAGGGTGAGAGGGGCAGGTGGTTGAGTGAAATAAAATGAAAAGTTGGTATATTACATGTGATAACGTGTTGAAAAAGTGGTAATGTTTAATGAATTCTTAAAGTTTGTGTCAGACGACAAAATTATAGTGCGGTTTGTGGCCGCGGCCTGCGATGGTGGGCGTAGGGTGAGAAGGGCAGGTGGTCGAGTAAAATAAAATGAAAAGTTGGTACATTACATGTGATACCGTCTTGAAAAAGTGGTAATGCTTAATGAATTCTTAAACTTTCTGACAGACGACAAAATTACATTGTAGTTTGTGGCCGCGGCTTGCACTGGTGGGGAAGTGGTCGAGTAAAATAAAATGAAAAGTAAAATGCTAATGGTTAATGAATTCGTAAACTTTCTGTCGCACGACAAAATTAGAGTGCGGTTTCTGGACGCGGCCTGCATTGGTGGGTGTAGGGTGAGAGGGGCAGGTGGTTGAGTGAAATAAAATGAAAAGTTGGTATATTACATGTGATACCGTCTTGAAAAAGTGGTAATGTTTAATAAATTCTTAAAGTTTCTGTCAGACGACAAAATTATAGTGCGGTGTGTGGCCGCGGCCTGCATTGGTGGGCGTAGGGTGAGAAGGGCAGGTGGTCGAGTAAAATAAAATGAAAAGTTGGTACACTACATGTGATACCGTCTTGAAAAAGTGGTAATGCTTAATGAATTCTTAAACTTTCTGACAGACGACAAAATTACATTGTAGTTTGTGGCCGCGGCTTGTACTGGTGGGGTGAGAGGGGGAGGTGGTCGAGTAAAATAAAATGAAAAGTTCTGACCATGAGGTTGTACACAGATTTGTGCAGTAAATGTGTTCGTAAATTGAGGTACCAAACGGAGTATAAAAATATCTCTCTCACTCCTGCTGTTTGACTGCATCTTCATCTGCCTTCTGTTTTCCGTCTCCGTTGCCCTGTGTTATCTTATTGTGTGTGTGTCTGTCTGTGTCTGCCTTCAGTCCGGGCTGAGGAACTTTGCTGTGGAGGCACACACAGATAGTCGCATCAAAGTAGTTGGAACGTTTTCAAAAAACTATTTATATAATTGAAATGCTTTTTTGAAGCGCTAGTGAATGTTTTCTTTCAGAATTACCGCTCGGTTGCTTCCATAGAGCAGAGGGTATGTTGTATTTCACTACTTAGTGCCTCTGCATCTGCACTCTGTTCTCTGGTGGCTGGCGGAGAAGTGTTTGTTATTGTGGAGATTAAAGCGTGATAAGGAGTGAAATACGACATAGCGTCTGGTCTGTAGAAGCGTGGGAGCAGTGATTAACACTGAGTGAAGCGGAACTGCGACGGTGCTTGAGAAGAGTAATAAATTATTTTTTTACAGAGGTACAACTGTCTGCATGGTGCGCGACCTACTAAGAAAGGGTTCACGGGCTGTTATAGGCCTGCGGGTTCTAGTAGGAGTAAATCAGGTCGACAAAAGAAAATATTAAGTTAGTACAGCTGAAGTTACGTGGAACACATGAATACTGTTTCAGTATACAATCATTTTAGTTGAGATTATGGATTAAAAGAGAGAACGTGTATATTTGAAATGTTTATTCAGAAATGCACTGTTTTCAAGGCAAGTTTCTAATCTAATACGAGTACAGACATTGCAAAAAACAAAGTAATCGGTATAGTCAGTAGTACATAGAATACAAACGGTATAGTTGTTGAAAAATGAATATGGTTTTGCAAAATTAATTATACACTCTTATGAGGAAGTATATTATATTTTAATAAATGGAAGAAGGTCTCTGGCCTTTCAGTTTAGGAACGATACATGAAAAGGCTAGTGGTTAGACATTATGTCTTTATCAATCAGCTCTCTGCATGCGAAGCACTATCACGTTTCTGTTATGCTATTGTGTAAGGGAAAAAAAACGCGCCAAAACCGACAAAATGGCGAGAGGTGCATGTATGTAATCAAAATATTTTAGTTTATGGAAAATTAAATGATCAGAGGTGTCTGAGGCGGAATTAAGCAGTTCAAATGCGAAATGGCGTTTACAGTTATAAAAAACTAATTCTATATTTACACATTAATTAGGGCACATGTAGGATATATTAGCGAGTTTTGGTTCCAGTACGTTTGAAATAACATAAGATAAGATATACAATAGAATTGTTGAGATTAGACTTTAATAAAAAATAAAGTTCAAAATCGAGTAGGTGAAGAAAAAATTTTTTGTCCACATAAAAGATCAAAATTTAACCAGTAGGAAATCATAATGTCCACTGTTAGTAAAGCCAATAGGTCTGTTCATGTTAAGAAAATATCCAAGAAAACGTGAAAAAGGTAGGGAGGCAAAACTAAATGTGGACGTCAATGGCTTGCATAACAGTCAACCCAGGATTGTATAGGCAAAGTAGGCAGCAACTGCTTCTAACAAGAAGTCACTGTTATGATCCGAAAACATGTCAGCCATCCAATTGAAAAGAGGAAAGCAGCATTCATGATCTGTTATTACCGGAGCCTCTAGTACCATCAGAGGACAGCTCGGTGGGTTTTCAATGTAGCTGTCTGTCAGGAAATCTTGCGCCGCTGCGAATATATCCCAATGACCCAGAACTCCTTGTATCGCTGCAAAGGCCATAATCTCTCCGTTGCAACAAAACTGTTCATGATCAATTAACGGAATCATGAGATGATTGTAATTCACTTCAGGAGGTACCAAGTTGCAGAGACATAAGTCCAGGGCCCACATGAAATCACAGCTCAGGCAATGAAATACAGGCTGCACACAGGTGAAATAGGAATATCGAAATGATAATCGATATGAAGTATTCAGAGTCGAGAGTGCTAAGATGCCGTAGTAGTCAAGCATCTTCTGGCGAAATAGTTCTAAGTGTTCCGGCTTGTTTGCGAAGACAGGAGGGACATCCATTTTGAAATAAACGAGATGGGAACACAAACGTCGCAGCACTGGCAGTTCAACAGGAAGTCCACAGAAATAGGTCGCAGAGCATTGAGTGAAGAGTAGCAGAATGACTTGATATACTTTTTGGCAGTCCGGTCACTAAACCATTGCTTAGTAGGTATAAAAAAATAGCCTGTCTTGAAGTGGAGGATGCGTTTAAAATTAAGGGAGTCACCTCAGCAAATTGTAAAGGAAGGCCACTCTTTTATAACGAATGCTGTTGTCTGTGAATATTAGCTAAGTGAAAGATATGTTCGCGAACAGATGCTACGCTAACTTCTTTTTGTGACAATAAGGCTGTTGTTCATGTCTTGTGATTCAAGGCCGGAATTCGCTGCCAGATGGAAATATCAAGGTTCAAATGCGTGGGGTAGATAAACTACATTCTTAAAGGGAAGCAAATGCAGAGTGATTTTTACCGCGTAAGCTTTGTCGTTTAAAAAGTCATAGTGATTTTCATTATATGTAAAAAATAATATCACTGATGAAGAATGAAAAAAAATCGTTATAATAATAGGCACAGGTGTATTTTTGGAAAGATATGCAACATTACAGGGATTCCACTTAAATAAGTCATGTAATTGAAAGTGCCTGCATGTGGACGACTAAATACATGTTTAGGCGTTTAATATGCAGCTTTGAAAAAAAACGTGCGTATGGTTTAAAAATTAAATGTAAAGGTTTAGAGCAGGAGTTTCCAAAGCGGTCGTGGAGGGCTAGATGCATGGCAGATTAAAAAAATTACTACATGTTTTTCAATGGGGTTATCTTAAACATATGGGGGCATATTACCAAGCAATACCGATAATTATCGCTATTGCTTGGTTAGAGACAAAAATGTACCGCTGCGCTGCGGCAATTTGTATTACCAAGGTTTATCGCAAATGCGATAAAAAACGGCCGCAATGCATGAATATCGCTGAAAAGTCAGCGATATTTATGCATTACCGAGCTAATGCTCTTAGCCATGTTATCCACCTCCCATTGGATAACATGGCTAAGAACTGCTCAGGGCAGGTGTTAGCTTTTGGAGATATTCGCGCCTAGCACGAATATCTCCAAAAGTTGGTAATAGGAGATAGCGATGTTAGCGACTGTTTCCAGTCGCTAACATCTTGGCACGCCCACTTTGCATGTCATTAGTGATAAATATCACTGACATGCAAAGTGGGGCCCAAGATGGTCGCTATCTCCCACTAGCTGTCGCTAACTGGTGTTAGCGACAGCTAGGTAATAGGGAGATAATTTTATCTCCGCTTTCTTGGCTTTTAAATACAAACAAGCGGAGATAACCCCCCTTGATAATATGCCCCTCGTTTCTTTTTCTACTGTGCAGTTTTTCTGCATGTTGCCTATTCTTTGATTTTTACTGTTGCTGTGTCTTATACATTTTCCAGGGGCGGGTATAGGGTCATGGCAGCCCTGGGCAGGGAGCGTAGGTAGGGGGCTCTGTAACAGGGGGTTTGGGCGGGGCGGAGCGTGCAGCCCACTGAAGAGGGGGGGTGGATCAAGGTGTTTGGAAGTGGAACAGAGGCAGAGCACGCCAAATTCCTGCCATGGACCGCTACGCAAATATGTATGCATCCTTAGAGGATTATTATATTAAGGATATATATTAATATGGTGGCTCCTGGGGTTTGGTGGTCCTGTGCAGGTGTACTGCTTGCATATGCCCATGGTTGGCCCTGTATTTTCTGTCTATGCACTTGTTCTCCGTCACATGGGCTTTTAGTTATGAAGGCCTTGTGTCGCTGGTGCATGAGTTTTAACATGGGAAAAAGTGATATATCTGTGGCGCAATGGTTTCATAAATGAGACATTTTGTATCTTATTGTAATGATAGAGAATCTTGGGGAATTTATCTGTTATGCTTGTTCTTTGCTATAATGGCTCTATGTTGTGTAAGAAATAAGTCTGTAATAAGTTAATTAAATTTTATTATTTTCTTTTTTACAGTGTTTGGTGCTGAAAAGCAACAACCTGCCTTCTGAATTACAGAATTTGAGGAATTATATTCCTTTTTTCAGGTGAGTTGGTATTTTTGCATAGGCAATTTTTTGGGTGCACATGAAAATAATGAAGAAGATTTTTTTAAATGTTTGTAAAATTTCATTTTGGAATATGATTTTATCTTGAATTATTCACATGGGTTGTATCTGCTTATACTAGATATGTATTTTGAGATATTCTCCACTGACAGTTGAAATTATCTTTTAATGGGCTTGGTGCATGTGTTCTTTTTGATGGAGTTCAGATTTACGGATCATTGGAGTATAATTCTTTCATGTTTCCATTACTTAAATCTTGTGAAGTGCTCATGATTTTTGAAATCTTGTTGCATTATGTTTGGCAGTTTTTCTCCTTTATTTACAAAGAGGTATTATGATATGGTTCTAGGTGTGATGGGTATCTTTCCTGCATATCTGTGATTATACTATGTATAGGCATTGTTTTACATATTCATGCAGAGGTTTATTATGAGGTTGTTCTTCATGCTTAGTATGACATTTTGTATATGCTATGACTTTTACATGGTGAGTATGCTGTTGAAACATAAAAGGAACTGTCTCTGTGGGAAGTAGTAATCTGTTAAGTGAATGCTATGGTTTGTATAGTGTGAGCCTTCTCTTTAGAGTGCATATAGTTTACATAGCTCTTTGTACTGGTGAACTGAAAAAATGGGTCTCTAAAAATTAATTCTACAGATTTTAAAAGGATACAGAAGAATAAACTGAGTCTAGTTATGGAGAATTCCTCAGAAGAGAAACAAATTCATTTTGAAATCATTAACGAAGTGATGGAGGAAATTTTAGACGCAGTCTTTCAAGAGGAAATAGATGAAAAAAATGATTTTATGGACATGTCTTTAGACTCCGCTTACTTAGATATGGTAGAAGGAGATGAGGACTTTGGACTTGAAGAAGTCCCTGATGATATAATGCTGGAAGTTCTACAAAATTATGAAGATTTCAATAAATAAAAATTTTTTTGATAGTAAAGCATTCTTGAAGACAGTTTTCTTGTCCTATTCGTCGTTGATGTGCTTTAGGAGAGTGATAAGACATGTTCTCATGAAGTGTAAAAGAGATTGTAGTAAAAAAGATTAAAACATCTACGATGACCCATAGTTCTTGAAAAAAGTGTACTGTTTGTATGCTTTAAAAATTAGAATTAAAAACTGTCTATAATGTTAAAACAGATATGGAGTGTGATAAAATTAAGAACCAACATTCACTACAGGATTTCCTACTCTGTTCAGAGACTTTCTGTTATTTTCTTTATTCTACTTAGAAAATGAATCTGTGGTTTAAATTTGTACGTTATATGCTAGTAGTCAACTATAATATTTGTTATGTTTGTGTTTTACAGATTGAGAATTTCATCAAAATCTTAAATTAAGATGCCGACCAGAACTGAAAAAAGAAAGCTCTATAAACGGACTTACAATTTGAAGAAGAAAGGAATTGAAGAAGTATCAAAAGAACATAGGACGGATAAAAAGAAGAGTGCTCCTGGTAAGCAAACCAAAAAGTTTTTGAGAGCAATATGTGGAAGGAAAAATGTTAGTATTGAAGTGCACAAGGAAAAAAGTATACCAGTATCGAGAAGGAGACATGGAACCAAAAATAAAAAAAATTCTGGAATCAGGAGACAGGAAAATCTGTACAGTAAAACTCGGATGAATCAATTTAGCCAAATCAGGAAGCGTATGTTTTACAACAGAGTAGTTTCGAATTTATTACAAAAGGAGAAAGTTTCTAAAAGAAGATCTGCTTTTCTTAAGAAGAAACAATATATAGAGGGTATTGTTGAGCGCGCGTTTGAGACAAAAATAAAATTATTTATTTTAGTACTTAATAGAATAAATACGCTAAATAAGGCAATACGAGTTTTAAAAGCTAAAAGTAAATGGAAGAGACACATAAATAGGAGTAATTTTTGAAAAGTGTTTTCTGGGAAGTGGATGCATACTTCAACGTCTGAACCATTTTTTAATGAAGAGAGTTACTTTCAAAGTAACGATTTGTTGCATGCAGTTGACACCAGTGGTCGAGGATACGAGGTGAAGGAGGGATGTGTAATTGAGAAAGAGAAAATTGTGGTTAGAAATGCAGAAGAGGTGATGGCTGGAGAAGCTTCAGGGGGACGTCCTAATGTTCCTGTTTACAGTTGGAATTGTAGTAGCATTTGTAGGGTACGACAGGATTCAATTGATTTCTTTCGCAATTTCTTACGTAAGTACACTAAAGAAAGTCTTAGAAAAAAAATTGTTATGTTGCAAGAATTAGATCATTGCAGAGTGCGAGAAAAAATAGGTCTGCAAGGTCATTCTCTGGCTTGTCTTTCTAAAAAAATATGCCAGAGTGTGTTTCATCACTTCAGGATGTTAGCAGTGCATCATACTAAAATGAGAAAATTGGTGAGAAAGTTGTATTATGCAAAAAGTCCAGCACTTAAACTTAAACAGTTAAATAGTGCTCTTTTGCATGGATGTGAATTAGATGTTAAGAAGATATGTGCAGAAATTGAGGTAAGTTATTTTGGTCCAGAGGAAGATAATGCAGAAACTGATATAATTATAGAAGGAAATGTGTTAGAAAATGTTGGACATGTTAATATTGAAAATTTTGAACAGGAAATAATAAAGTTTAAGGTAATTGCAGGTGAGAAACCAAATTTTTCTTGTGTCTGTTGTCGACGCATTCATTACAAAAGTCAAACTAGGTTAGTTGATTTATATTTAAAAAGTGAAGATGAAAGTAATGGTCAATGGAAAGATTTTGCAACTTATTTGTTGGTGGAAAACTATTTTGATTTGGGTTTTGAGCAACGTATTTGTAAATATTGTTATAATAAATTAAAAGAAAATAAAATGCCTGCTAGAGCTGTTCATAATAATCTAGAGTTGATAAATATTCCATCAGAATTGATGGATTTAAATACTTATGAGACTATTCTGATCCAATGTGTACATCCTTTTCAGGCTATTGTTCGTATGGAGCCTAAGACTGGTAAATTAAATCCTTCAGATTTACAAAGAGGATTAAAGGGTAGAGTTATATATTTGCCACTTGATTTAAAAAAAATATGGAAACAATTGGTGTTGAAAATGTAGAAGAGGAACCTCTAGTTATTCTAGTTAATGGTGTACCTACAAAGAGTAAGAAAATCTGGCAAGATTTAGTGGATGTTAGAAAAGTCAAAAAGGCAACGTTGTATTTAGTTCAAAACAATAAGTACTATAAAGATGTATACGTAGAAGAAGAAGATGTAAGTGAAGAAGAGGAGAGTGATTTGTCTATTGGACAAATTGAAAAAGTTGACCTATCCAGAAGTGAAGAAATTTATGAACATTACAGTGTTCATCCACTGCATTTCAAAGAAGCAATAGGGAATGCTATTGAATTATTTCAGATGAAAAAGGCGAAAGGAAATCCTATTAGTGTGTGGGAAGAAAGTTTGGAAGGTCGTTGTTTCCCCACAGTTATTCCCTACAGGTGAAGGTACACGATATGATGATCGACCTATGCAGATTCCTGCATCTGAATACCGGACAACAAGATTATATGCAGAAGATCCGAGGTTTCGCCAATGCATTCCATATTTGTTTCATCTTCTGTTTGAGAGTGACTTATCTGGTCTCTTATGCAGTAAATCATATCTTAAAAAGTGGAGTTCATCTGCATAATATTTCAGCAAAGGAATTTATGGATAAAGTGCAACAGAAAGATAGTGTTTTGGATTCACACCTAATTAATTTTATGGCTTGTCAGCGTGGTACTAATGAGTATTGGTACCGTCGTCATGGAGATTTGAAGTGCATGCTTAGAAACTTAGGAGCACCAACATGGTTTTTAACTCTAAGCTGTGCAGAGTATGCTTGAGAAGATTTACTTGAATTTCTTCAGGAGGCGAATGCAAACATAGAAAATATAAACTACAAGACACCTGGAGAACTGTGTTCGTTAGATCCGGTTAATGTTTGCAGATATTTTAATCATAGATTTGAAGCTATGATGTCTTTTCTTACAAACAAGAAAAATCCGCCTCTTGGTGAAGTACTGGATTTCTTTTGGAGAAAAGAATACCAAGCAAGAGGTGCTCCTCATATTCATATGCTGTTATGGATCAAGGATGCTCCTAAATTTGGAAGAGACTCGGATGAGACTGTACTGTCTGTTATTGAACAGTATGCCACTTGTGACATACCTAATAGTACAACTGATAAGGACTTAAGAGGAAAAGTGTTACGCTTTCAAAGTCATCGTTGTTGAAAATATTGTCGGCGAAAATTCAAATCAAAGAGTAAATTCTACACCAAATGTCGTTTTGGATTTGCACGACCGGTACTTTCAAAAGGAAGAGTCAACAATTTGATGTCATCTTTGCGACATAACATCAGAAGAAGGTCACCTAAAAATACGTACAATTTAAGAAGAGGTGAAGAATCCAAATATATAAATGACTATAACCCAGTCATTTTGTCCATGTGGAATGCTAACATGGACATACAATATGTTGCAGACAACTCTATTGCTGTGGCTCGATATGTAACGTCTTACATCACAATATCTGAAAAGACGGAACTGAAGGAGATGTGGGAAGACATTTCTCATGAAAAGAGCCTAAGCAAGAAATTGTATACGTACAGTTTGAAGATATTGTCTAATCGAGAAATTGGAGCATATGAATGTTGTGACCGATTATCATCAGCAAGTCTTTATGCTAAATCAAGGACTATTCTCTGGGTGAGTTTGGGTCTTGCAGAAACACGAAACCGTGTTCTAAAACCTGTGCAAGAAATTGAATATTTAGCCCAGAAAGAACCAAACAGTACAGACATTCTGAAAACAAATATGTTGGATACATACTATCCAAATAGAAGTACTCTTCTAGAAAACATTTGTCTGTATGAAATACTTCAAAACTACACTTTTAAAAGGAATGTTACAGAGAACATTGATAAAGGTGTATATGCTGTAATTGGACAAGAAGGATGTCTGGTGAAGCAAAGAAAAGGACACTTGATTAATCATCGGAAACTGAGTTGCGAAACACCTGACAAAAGAGAATTTTACTATTTTGCTCTTTTGCAACTCTTTAAACCATGGCGTAGAGAAGAGGAACTACTTGGGGACTTTGATAGTTATGAAGATTCATTCAACGCATCTAAAAGTAGTATTGAATGTACTGTTTTTAGTAATTATCTGCAAATGTTGAATGATGAAATAGAGCAAGAAGTGACAATTGCAGCGGAGATTGCTAGAGATAGTTCACAAGATAGTCAAAGTTCGGCTTCATTAAGTCAAGATCCACTGGGACAACCAATTATCCAAAATGAAGCAGCCACCGCCATGGATGAGGTGGAAAGAGCAATGCAGCAAGGTCAAGAGGAAGTAATCAACTTAGAAGAATTAAAGAAGCAATTTAATATTGAGCAAAGACAGATATATGATGAAGTGACAGAGCACATTGAGCATGGCTTTCGTCATGAGAGAAAAGATTGCTCATGTATGTCATTTGAACCTATTCGATTATATGTAAGTGGAGAAGCTGGAACTGGTAAAAGTTTCCTAATTAAAGGAATTACTACATATTTACAGCAAAGAACTCAGTCAACACTGTCGTGTGTTGTTACTGCTCCAACTGGATTGGCAGCACATAATATTAAAGGTATTACTTTACATCGTTTACTGATGCTGCCAGTTGAACATGAAAATAAATTACAATATCACAAGCTATCTGGAGAAGCTTGTTTTGAAGTTTCTAGAGTGCTTAAAAAAATGAAACTTCTTATTATTGATGAAGTAAGCATGGTATCTAATTTAATGCTTGCTTTTGTGCATTTAAGAATGCAACAGATACTTAAGACAGAGTATGATGTGTTATTTGGAGGTAAACATGTCATAGTTTTTGGAGATCTACTCCAACTAACTCCAGTGAAAGGACAACCTGTATTTGAAACTGTTACGCATGAGGAGACTAGAAAGTGCCTGGGCAGTATTGGAAATGTTAATATATGGTCACATTTCAAATATACTGAACTGATTCAAAATATGCGACAGGCAAAGGATACTAAATATGGAAATATTCTTCAAGATATCAGGATTGGAAAACTAACTGAAGATGCGAAACACACTCTACGAACACGATTACTTTCCAAGCTGTTTCCTAATGAAGATAATGTACCTGAGAAAATATATAGTAAAGAGGTAGCAGATAAATCAGTGATATGCTTGATGCCAACTGTGAAAGAATGTTCAGTTTTTAATGAGAAAATGTTGAATTTAGAAAATCAAGAAATTAGGAAACTGGAAGCTAAAGATAGAACAGAGCATGAAGGTAGTACTATTGTTTTGTCTGAAAAGTTGAAGTTAAAATTGGATTCTCTTCAAAAAAGTATATCTAAAACTGCTGGTTTAGAGAAAAATCTGTATGTATGTTTAAATTGTCGGATAATTTTAAGGAGAAATTTACATGTAGAAAAAGGATTGGTAAATGGAGCAATGGGTAATGTTGTTGGTTTTGTTAATTATACAAATAGAGATGAGATTGAATTTTTAAGAATAAAATTTGATGGAATTGAGGAAGTTCAGCAAATTAGTCGCTGTTCAAAGCGTTTTTTGCTTGTGAAAGACTTATATGTCCGTCGGAAGCAATTTCCAATTTGTTGGGCATATGCAGTGACTATTCACAAATCTCAAGGTTTAAGTGTAGATTGTGCTTTGGTAAATATTGGAAGCACTGTATTCAAAGAGGGTATGGCATATGTTGCTTTATCGCGAGTTAGAACTTTATGTGGACTTTATTTAATTGATTATGATGAGACAAAGATTAGTGCAGATTTAAATTGTGTGAAGGAGTATAATAGGTTAAGAAGAGAATATGCTCCAAGTTTACCTCAATATCCTTTAATTGAAAGGCGTATGGTTGGTCAGAAAAGGAAAAATGAGGAGAAATGTGCTGAAGTAGTTGAGAAACGACGAAAAAAAGATGTAGCTGTTGTTGGTAGGCATAAGAAAACGGTTAGTATTGAAGAGATTGTTGGATTTAAGTTTGAAAACAGGTCTGGTGTCAACTGTTATGCAAATGTAGTAGTTAATGTTGTTTTTTTTCTAAAAAATGTTAGGGAACAGATTGTAGAAAATCAGGAGCAAACATTTTGCTATTCCTTAAATTCTATATTTGAAAAATGTAGTAGTGGTGAAAGTGAAGTAGGAAGTGTTTCAGAACTAAGGAATGTTTTAGACATATGTGCAGGAGTAAATCAATTTTCACAGAATATTCAGCAAGATTGTCAGGAATTTATTATGTATATGTTTACAGTTTTGGAAGATGAAGGTGTAGATATTGATAATCTTTTTGGCCTTTCTTATAAATGGGAACATAACTGTGATAATTACTCATTTTCAAGTAGTACTGATATACACAGTGAAAGATTTATATATTTAACATTACCAGACTGTAAAGAAGTGTCTTTTAATAAACTAGTTAAAGATGCGCATCAGAACATGGTCTGTTCTCAATGTAAGTCTGAAATGTTATCAACTTTATTTATCCATAGATATGGACAATATGTAATATTAATGTTTCAACGATGCAGAGCTGATGGGAGTAAATTGACAACTTTAATTAAAAATTTTGTGGCTACTCAAGTATCTATTTCTAGAAGAACATTTGTAACTGTAGCCATTATTTTTCATGAAGGGCCTTCCACATCATCAGGACATTATACAGCTTATTTGAAGTGTGGAAGTGGCTGGACGCTTTGCAATGATACCCAATTGACTTTTAAGAAACGTTTGCCTTTTGCCTTAACTAACTCCTATCTGCTATTTTTGGTACCCAAATTTCAGTAGAATCATTTGCTGTAGGAAGATTAATACTGTAAAGATATGAAACTTTCTTGTTTACAAATATCATGTGACTGAGGGTCTACAAATCTATAAATGAAATTTGTGTTTGGTATAGTGATAACATCAGGTAGAAATTTAGTTAATGTTTGATGGTATAAAACATGTTACACATTTTTACTGTAAAGGTTCACAAAAGAATAGATAAGATTAAGATTAAGAAATTTCAGAAAAAAAACTACTTAACTCATAGTATTTGGCCATGTGGAAAAATATGAGAGAAGAAAATGAGTACTTTAGATAATTATTTTAGAACATATATGGACGCAAGTTTTTGGGAGAGGTATTTAAAAGGTAATGAGTTAACTTATACAATTTGGCCATGCGGAAAGGTATGAGAGAAGAAAATGTATACTTAAGATAGATTTTTATAGGAGATACTTGCACGGTGTTTTTTTGAGATATATTTAAAAATAGGTCGTATAGTTTAATTAGTTTGTAACTGTGGAAGATGTAGTGTGCTTACTCAAGAAATTGGGAATTTGAGAAAAACATTTAAGATATGTTTTTTTCAGGTATTTATAATATGTATGGAGATTTTGAATGGGTTTTTTAAACACAATCATTTTGATTGTGTTTTTTTTTCCCCCGCTGTTATATGATGATTAATATTGAAATCACTGTTTATAGTGAAAATCAATGTATTCTGAGGACAGCAAAAATAAACCATTTAATATGTTGTTTGAGTTATTTTGTTACATTGAATTTAGAAATATGTATTATAACATATTTTTTTACTGTCTTCCACAGATATTATATTTATAAGGTAAGTACAACTAATAACATCCGATAGTTTTCTCTGCCTCTCTCTTATTGACTCCTACTTTTTTTTATTTTATGAAATGTACATTATAATCTTATTTTTACTTTTCTTCCACAGGTACTACGTTTTTAAAAGAAACTTACTTTATTATTTTTTAGGTAAGTATAAAAAATAAAGAAACTTTTACATCACTGTGTCATTTCTTTGTCTATCCTGCTTAAAGCAATGTCATGTTTAATATAAGCACTTCCACATAGGCATGCTTTAAAAGTGATTTAATGAAATGAGCGACATTTCACTGAGTGTGTTCAGCAACACTGATATATGAAAACATTGGTGGGAAATGATATTAAATGTTACATGTTGTTCTTTCCAGGAGTTTAAGTTCTTTGCTGCAGTGGCAATTCTGCCACAGCATTAGGGGGCCGGGGGGCTGAGTGGTACTTCTATGCTCATGATAGAGCTACTCCTTCATGAGCCACGGTTGAGATCTGTTCATGATACAGTGGTTCTGTCATGGCTCTGCTTAGTCAATAGAACGTGTCATGGAGGCGCAATATTAGTGCTGTGCAAGCACAGCGGCAAGCCCATGACAAAACTGGTCCATCCTGAGGACAGCTGAGGCAATGCTCGTGATGGAGCGGCTCTGTCATGAGCATGGAAGGACTTAACAGGTGTTAAAAAAACCTGAGGGGTCTCTTCAAAGAGAGTGTTGGTTGTAATTTAAAGGGCACTTTAAAACACATTGTGGCAGCTTTATGTTGACGTTGCGTCTCTTTGCGCCACAATTTCGTCAGTTTATTTAATACAATGACAGTGGAAATAATGTACCATATTTACAACGTTATGGATCTAGGAGATATGTCACATTCTAAAGCCCTGCACCATAAGGAAGTGTTCCTCTGAAGGAATGCGTCTTGAAAGTGGCTGACTGTAATGCATGATATTTCACTCAGTGACTTTCAGACCCATGCTGTTTCAAAACTGTGCATGTGCTTGAAGCAGGCGTAGGTATTGACGCAGTATTGTGAATATAGTGCATTGGTGAGCCTTGCTGGAGCTGCATCACACTTGCGATGCAACTCTAGTAATGTATTACTTTTTCAGCACAGATGTGTTACGCATGTATGGTGTTTTTGTACCATGGTGCGCCACATTTCAAATGTGGCACACCATGGGTAACGGAGCACTAGCATACTGTGGTGCACATTAACTGGTGCATATCTGGGTATGAAGTAGTTAACATAAATCTGCCCCATAGGTTACAAATCCGCGTTTAGTAGAGTGTTCGGCCTTTGTAGTGTTATGTTTTTTCTGTTATTCTATGTAGGTATGTAATATTGCAAGATTTTTGTCACGAAAAAGAAGCCATGAGTATTGGGTTTGTGAAAGATTGCAAGGTTTTTTTAAATTAAAAAGCAAGAACCATGGCATTGTTTAATATAGCATTGTAAATACTTATCTTTAATAATGATGAGAGAGTAAAAAAAGGTTAACCTGATGTTTTAAAGTTATTCACAGGCTTCTTTAGAGGAAGTGTTCTATATGATTGTAGCGTGGGTGTTTGACTTTTTTATAGGTAATAGAATGCATTTTGTATGCTGTAGCAGGAGGAGTACTACATACTTGAATATTCTTCAGTGCTTATTTTCATTTTGTAAGTGGTATTGAGACCGACACAGAACTTCAATGGATCGGAGGGGCTGTTCCTGTGCATCTGGAGGACTGCCAAGCCGTTGCAGCAGTGGGAGTGAGGCCTCTCACAGGGGCGTAGCGCAGCTCGTTTTGATGCTCACAATTGGAGATAACAGGGTAGAGATGTCTGTGGAATTTATAGATGGTTAGTCACACTAGAGTGTGGGCGGCGCCCCTAGCACTTCATTACGGCACACAGGGGAGCCGCGTTGCACAGTTTGAGAATCAGAGACTTAGGAGATAAACCTTCATAATAGGAAGGCTTCTAAGTGATAAAAATCGCCGGTGCTCGGCGTTAAAAATATCACTGCTATCGGTGGAATTTTCCACGGTGTTAGTGCTTCAACAGAAATGTGAACACATATCTGATAGAAAATCCTGTAACAATCTCAGTATTTCACATTATCGCGTGAAAAGAAAGTCTTTCGAAAGATGTTGAACGTTGTTCTCTTTTGAGAGTAGAAAAGATAGTGAGAGAAGTGGGTGGAGTTCTCCGTGTAAATTGCAGAATAGAAACTACTAAGAACCAATTGGAAGTGTTGTTTTCAAGTCACATGACTTCACATGCGGGTCTCACGAAGTGTACGCGGTGATAGTATCTGGTCACGTACGCCATTTGGAAGTAGCGGTCTAATTCAGCGAAGTTTCAAAACGTGAAAAGGAGTAAATCCAAACACATCCGGATTTAATATATCTTCTGAGCTCGATTCAAGCATACAATTGTTAAAGTATAAAACCTTTTATATATTTTTTTTAAAATATCAAGGTGTGTACATTCGGTCACGCACGAAAGTTTAAAAAGACATTCGGCTCCATTTAATGAAAATTTTCATAATAATAAAAAAGAAGCCTAGGTTTAGTGTCTTTGACGTAGTATAAGTTCTTTGATGGGTCTATGAAGAAATTTAATAAGTTGCAATTGCAAAGTTTTCACGAAATATATAGGCGGGTGCGCGCACACGGTCGCGCACGAACGAAAGGCAAAAAAGCGGAGATAAACCCCCTTTATAATATGCTCCTGGACCTGTTTTTGGTACAATGAGTTAGTTCTGAAAAGAACTTTATTTTTTTTTTTTTTTTAAACAACTGTTGTTGTTTTTGATTTTTTAAACTTGCAACAACATTTTCAAGTGTGACACAGGATCAAAATGAAATGAAGAAATTTATCTTTTCTCGGGGCATTTATGACTCTCAATTTTTACTTTAGTAAGAATGAGGCTCTGCTCTCCGTACAGAAGAATTTCTCCACACTCGTTGCATTTCATGTGCACCTTTGCAAGATATGGTCTCAAGTCCATCACAGCACTCGATGGAGATACAGGTCGTCCACCAGAAGATGTGCTGGCCACCTCTGATGGTAATAGCGTGGCCAGGGCTCTTGTCGATGCCTTTGCAAATTCCACAGGGTGCACTTGTTTGACATGCCGCACCATGGTATGTATGGAAAAGGAATATTTTTTTCTTGGATTTCCTCTTGAGAGAACCGAATTGCATATCGTGCAGGTAACTTTTGGCACATTCACTTTCTTTTGTTCTTCAGGATAAGTGAAAAATTGCCAAATAAAAGATTCCTTTTTTCTTTTTAAAGGTAGTCGCTCATTTCCTTCAGATTCGGAAGATGAATGCGGGGCGGCAGCCATTTCAGCAAAGTCTTCCGAAGGGTGTTGAACGTTGTTCTCTTTTGAGAGTAGAAAAGATAGTGAGAGAAGTGGGTGGAGTTCTCCGTGTAAATTGCAGAATAGAAACTACTAAGAACCAATTGGAAGTGTTGTTTTCAAGTCACATGACTTCACATGCGCGTCTCAGGACGTGTACGCGGTGATAGTATCTGGTCACGTACGCCATTTGGAAGTAGCGGTCTAATTCAGCGAAGTTTCAAAACGTGAAAAGGAGTAAATCCAAACATATCCGGATTTAATATATCTTCTGAGCTCGATTCAAGCATACAATTGTTAAAGTATAAAACCTTTTATATATTTTTTTTAAATACCAAGGTGTGTACATTCGGTCACACACGAAAGTTTAAAAAGACATTCGGCTCCATTTAATGAAAATTTTCATAATATTAAAAAAGAAGCCTAGGTTTAGTCTCTTTGATGTATTATAAGTTCTTTGATGGGTCTATGAAGAAATTCAATAAGTTCAGATTGCAAAGTTTTCACGAAATATATAGGCGGGTGCGCGCAGTCGGTCGCGCACGAAAGCCTGGAAATGCGCTATCCATTTTATTGAGAACTGTTGCCGAGAGTGCGCACACCGGGTCGTGCACGAAAGTTTAGAAAGGCTATTTTTATTTACAGACAAATTTTAATGCGTTGAAAAAAAGGCAAGGTACAGACTTTCTAATTCTGTATCGCTTTACAAGGAGTCTCTATGCAACTTGAACAGTGAAGAAAACGGCTTGTTTCCGAAAAAAATATTGCCAGAACTTTATTGACAAAAGTATAGGTTGTATACACGAGATATTTCTGAATTAGCATTTTAAAAACCAATGAAATTCACTGAAAAAACCATAGGTTTTACACAAGTTATTGTTAGGAAGTAGCATTTACAAAACCTATGAAATTCACTGAAAAAAACCATAGGTTTGACAACAGTTATAGTTAGCTGGAAATTTTACTGATATAAAACCAATGAAATTCCACGTTATAGTTAGTTGGACTCACTATAACTTGCGCGTGTAATGCACTGCTGATGACGTCACATATTACATCACTCATGACATCACTGATGACACCACCCTTGTGACACAGTGACAGACCTCCTTTCACTGTAATCTAACCCTTGAAAAACATATTCAAAAATAGAAACTAAAATTTTGAAAAAAATGGAGATACCCATACCAGTTACAACAACCAATTCAATAATTCCACCATCTATATACACATGCACTAATTCACCAACAGTTCTATATAGTCACTCATACATATATTCACTAATCATATGTAGTGATACACCTACACATCCTGTTACACACCGACAGTCATCCAAAAGTTATTCACACACATACTCACACATGCAAATAAACTATTGAACATCCATTTATTTACATAAACAGCTATACACACACTACCACTTTACTTCTAAGGAAACTTACACATACTTACTCTCTTAAAAAATCACTTATAGAAACACATACTAATTTAAACAGGAACTCTTATAATCCCTCACTCTCACATATAGTTACTTATATACATCAATATTCACATATACTACATTAAATCATATGTAGTTACTGATAAAGACACTAATAAGACAGTCATTCACTCACTAACACAGACATATGCACACTAATCCACCCATACAGTCCTGCACATATGCTGTCTTCAAAACACATACAGAGACTCAGTCATTCTTGCATCTATGTACTAAGTAATACCCCCACCAAACCATGCAAACACTCATACTGATACTAAGAAAAACATCTAATAACCTATATACATACACATGTACCTACTCATCAACCCATGCAGCCACTTATACACAAAGTGAAACACTAATACATATATTTAAATATTTAAGCATTACTCACTAATATATGTATTCACTAAGATATTCAATAATATATACATATATAACACATTTATTTTTCAGAAAGACACACATTCACTGGATGGTGTCATCAGTGATGTCATGAGTGATGTAATATGTGACGTCACCAGCAGTGCATTACACGCGCAAGTTATAGTGAGTCCAACTAACTATAACGTGGAATTTCATTGGTTTTATATCAGTAAAATTTCCAGCTAACTATAACTGTTGTCAAACCTATGGTTTTTTCAGTGAATTTCATAGGTTTTGTAAATGCTACTTCCTAACTATAACATGTGTAAAACCTATGGTTTTTTCAGTGAATATATATATATATATAGATAGATAGATCTATACAGACACTTCATAAATGACCATGAGCATCCTTGAACAGGGAAACCGCTAAGGATGATATCGGCAGAGGCTAAAAGAACAATTGATGGACAGAATGCAGAACATTGTCATACATTCACCCCAGTACAGAGATCTAGGCCTAAATCCATAGTTTCTTTGCTCATCATGCCATTTCAGTTTGGACCCAGCTATATGCAAATCAGTCTTGACCCTGCGCCCAATGGGAACAGTCCAGCCCGAACTGCCAGGCCAAGTCCTCCCTGGACTGGAAACAAGCATATATAGCATAGATATCGGCAGAGGCCAGGAGCAGAGGGACCTGAGCCCCTGCCGAGTACGGAGCAGAGGGACAGAGTACCTGTCTGGGAAGGAGCAGAGGAACCAGAGTCTCTGCCTGGGAAGTGCGTAGGAAAAGAAAAGGGGGTGTGCAAGACAATGTGCAAAAGCAACACGTCTGGCGTAGGACCAACTGCTAACACTGAAAACCCAGAGATAGTCTGGGCCATGAGGGAAGACCACGGCAGAAGCACTTCTCACCACCAGAGGCGAAAGAGTAGACAGTCACAAGGAATAGACCGCCGTCAACACTGTGGCTCAGTTCGGACCAGCGGGCATCCGTACCTGTGAACGTATGTGTACCCACACACCGTACCAGAACTGAATTTGGAATAGAAACTGTTCCGGAGTGGAACAGAACAACATGCTCACAAGAGACACTGGCTGACGGCCAAGACAGCTAACATAGGTAGAATGGCCAAAGGCAAGAAAATGAAGACTGGAACATGCCGGAATGCGGCAGTCGAAGTGTAAACAAACCATACACTGGAGGAATCTACATCCGCAGAAGCAGGAAAGAACTACGGAGCAGTCATAAAATACAAACATTGAAGCTGCAGAAAGAGCTACGTCACCCTTGTGGGCCATACCAAAGGAGAAGTCCCACAACAGCAGACACCCATACACGAGAAGCCTACAGAGTGACAATAGGAAAATTCCCCACAGGCATGGAGGACAATAACCCCAAGAGGACCACGCGGGATCCGCAGGAAGGGCCTACCCCATCCAGGAAGAACAGACCCTGGGGCATTGAACACACGCCACTTAGGAAGAACACTTCCTGTGGCTAGGCAGAATGGTTATTCAATAATTAACAAATACCCCACATGGTGTATGTCACATCCTTACAAAAAGCAAGGGAATACCTCTTGAGACTAGCTCTTAGACAGGGGAGGCGAAAAATAAGAGCAGAAACAGAGGGTCAGCAGTACAGTCCATCTAGGGAATAACCGCTTGAACCAAGAGACAAAACTAGGGGAAAACCGTGACAATACTGTAAGAGCTTTCCAAACTGTGTGTCCCGACACCGTACTGTATCGCCTGCAAATGGTGGGTGTGTCGCAGGATGACACCGATATTTAGGGCACTTAGCACATAACTTCTGCTAATTAAGAGGCATTCCTATGAAAGAGTGTCTCGAAGTCTGCTGCAGCAGCGCAAACTCCGAGACACTGCTCTATGTGGGCCGGGCGATTCACAACAAAGCCCCATTAACAAGTAAATGGTCTTTTAAAGACCTGCAAAGTACTCAGGTGCGGCTGTGTGTGTGCCCTGTAATCTGGGATGAGGTGACAGAGGGTGACAAGCAGAGAGAGAGAGAGAGGGAGGGAGACAGCGAGAGAGGGAGGGAGACAGCGAGAGAGGGAGGGAGACAAAGAGGGAGGGCGAGCGACAGACAGTGGGCGAGAGAGACAGACACAGACACAGAGGGAGGGCGGGCGACAGACAGAGGGCGAGAGAGACACAGAGGGAGTGCTGGCGACAGACAGAGGGCGAGAGAGACAGAGACACAGAGGGAGGGTGGGCGACAGACCGAGGGCGAGAGAGACAGAGAGAGACACAGAATGAGTGAGAACCCTCCCCAAATCCCCCTTAGCTGGTTCGGGCGTGCTACGCTACGCTCGCTACACTGCCCTACTGTGTCCCAAAATGATGCATCTCCAAAAAGTGTTTTCCCCAACATGAAAAGTTTGGAAAGCTGGGCTGTAATCAATGCAACAAGACAGAAGTCCGCAACAAGGACTAGAAATAAGTAATCATGTAAAACCAGACATGAGACGTTGAACCGCAGAGCCCCAGCTCGAGATGGAGACCGGTGACGCTTGGACTCCGAGTGGGACATCCTGGCAGACAAAAATTTCATCCGAAGTTCCCGACAGGCGTCACACTCTTCAGAGTCGTGGTGCTTTCCCAAGCACCACATACAGATCGCATGCAGATCCAGCATTGACATCTGCCACATATAGGTCTCGCACGACTTGAAGCCCGAAGCCATCGCACACTGTTCCCGGACACGAAAAGGCATCGGTAAGGCCTGATAACAAAAACAGGCCAGAGGAACAGTTTCTCCTGGATCCATGTTGTAGACGTGAAAAAGAAGGAACCTGACGTCAGAGTGCCGGGACGGACTTATATGGCTTTATATAAGGCCTCAGATTTTTTGTCTACCCTCGGAGTTAAGACGGGTGCTCTGACTTTGTCTTTAAAGATCTCATCAGCATGTTGCACCATGCCTTTAAGCATTGGAAGTGTTTGTGATGACCTGTGAGTGGATCTTAAAGTTTCAAACAAAAAAACCTTCCTCTAGACATTCTTTGTGCAATACCACCCCATGATATTGTGCAGCCGCGGCAATGATTTCTTGATGGGATGAACTGTTGTCTAGAGGAGATGGTTTGGCTGGGTAAAGGTCTGGATCATTATCACCTGGGGAATCAATTGTATAATCTGTTAATGGATCTGTTGGGAGATGTATCCCCCATCATCAGCATCGTCAGCTCATGGCGAGATTGTGGAGAATCCGGAGGTGTAATTTGCAAGGGATTCTCAGGTGGAGATGGACGCGCTGGTGATGGAAGATGAAAAGAACTTGTAGCCACAGATGTTTTCTTTAGAGGGATCTTGTAAAAAGTGTCCTCATTCTGAAGTATGCATTTTTGAGGCGCCCTGTGTGAATATACCCTACCCTCACTCAGCCGGACGCTGAGTGAGGGTAGGACAACCACCGACCGGATTACGACAAAACTGACACTACACATTAGTGTCTACACCAGCCGGTACTGATGCAGTGCAACCTTGACCCTAATGGGGTTGTTTTTAGATCTACAGGTACAACTTTTTACGGTCCTGTAAGGGTGGTCATTACCTCACTTCACCTATACGTTGACCACCACCAAAAATTGTAGGTAGATCCCATTTGGTCCTGACGAATTGCCATCTAATAGATAAATGGGCAAGAAACATGTTGACCTTTTTCACAAGCGCATAAACTTCACATCCTTAGAGTGGAGATACTCGCCCTTGTATAATTAATTAGGGTGGGGGCCACATTTCATTAAAATGTTTTGAGTGGACTACCTTCCCTATTTTAACCCACATCCCTACACATCACTATCACCTACACTGACCTAGGGCCCTCACACGCACTTCACACATCAGCATAAGGAATAAAGATCTCGGCCAAGAAGGCCCCACCTCAGGTGCCGATCAGGTATTGCAGCGCCGACCCGATAAAGAGCAGACCCAATGATGAAGCAAGACACTGGATGGGTGTGTGAGGGTCTGTTTCCCAAAGGAGAGGATTCTTCTCCCCAGTTCTTTGACTCTTCACCACTATGTGGAGCCCATGAACACATGCTACCTGCTTTAGACATTAGGAACTGCATACCACTATTGTAGAGTTATACCAACGGGCATGTATGCTGGGCCGAAGTAAAGAATAGCCCGTACCTCCCTCACTTAGATTTACTTCTTTCAAATAATACACTGTTGCTGTGTCTATTGGAACAAGAAAGGGCTTCATCCTGACGAATGGAAGAAATAACGAGAGCTAGATGGACAGCTCTGCTCTAGCAAGTTGATATGACTTCACTTTTTTAGACCATGCTCCCCAAACTTGGAGATGGTCTACGTATGCACACCAACCTTAGACAGAAGCATGTGTGACTATCGTCTGTATTATCTTGAAGAAAAGGACCTCCCTTCAGCAGATTGCTAGGTCAGTACTACCAAGGAAACAACTGAACTGATAACTGGAAAACCTTAGCTTGTGTGTAGCTAACAGGATCTGCCCATTTAGTCTACCAGGATTTTTCACAAATGAATACCCAGTTTTTGGACTTTTTACGGTGAACAAGCTGCACGCATGGTAATATCATGGACTGAGTGTGTTAACCACCAGTATCCACCTTTTAAAAGAAGGTTGCTGCGACCTGCAGCTAGGGAAGAGGCACTGAGCTGTAACACATAAATGGGCTGCATGTAGGAAACTACTGCTGTGCGCTGCCCAGTAATTACGCACAGGTAGGGGCCAGTCACCATGCCCGTTTCACTACTTACCAGGCAATCAAACTCAGACAACTACAGGGGACCTGGACCTTAGATCCTAAGACCCTGACTACCCTTGATGAGTTAGGGATCTCGTCACATGAGGATTTAATATCAGAAGTCATTTATGCTGGGGAAACCTATACTTACAAGCCCCCCCTTATTATCATTACTCCTGAGGCAAAGGATATTACAATTAGCTATTTGAACACTCGCTCAATGGTAAGACATCAGTTCGAACTATTTCAGTTTATTGATTCTGACAAGTCTGACATCCTCCTTCTCTCAGAAATATGGCTCTCTGCTGAATCGGCCCCCAACATCTTGTCAGATGTCCCCGACAATTATTACATTCTTCAGTCAAACAGGCCCTCAGGTAAAGCCGGGGGAGGGGTCGCAGCTATTATACAAACACTTCAATTTATTGTACTTAGGATCGCAGGTATCCCTTCAGTTGACAGCTTAATATTGAAATTTGAATCATCCCAGTCTCCTTTTGTCTGCTGTTCATTCAATAGACCCACATACCACATGCCCGCATTCCCTCAACTGCTAGGTGATATGATCTGGCACTTAGCCATTAACCACGCCAGATTCCTTATGAGATTTTAATTATTGGCCTGTCGATGTACGGGAAAACACGGATTCTTTTGAGATCACCGATCTCCTCTCTGGAATGAACTGCGTCCAACACATAAAGGTAGCCACCCACATAGAGGGGCCTACCTTAGATCAAGCCTGGTCCTCTAATCTAGAAATGTGTAAGCCTACAATCTTGCCTTGCACCTGGTCGGATCACCATATTATCTCATTTGCGATATCTAGTATCTCCCTTCCCAAAAATCTACCAGAAAGAAATCACGTGGACAGAAATTGGAACCGTGTCAACATTAGCGATTTCTGTTCACTACTAACTGCCATCGAGATATGGCTCAAATCCGCAAGTGATCAATTTGCCCCTCTTAAAGAAATCAGAATAAAGCGACCTCACGATGCCCAAAGTTGGTTTCCCAACGATTCAAATTTTTTTTAAAAACTGGCTGTTCGGCAAGCCGACCGCCGATGGAGGCAAGATTATTCCCCGGTAAAAACAGTTCTTTATATAATCCAACTAAAAGAATACAAAAAGTCATTCTCCAAACTAAAGTAGACTACTTCTCCTTAAAGGTTACTAACTCGGCCAATATGTCCAAAGACATCTTCTCCATAGTGGTAGAACTCACCAATCCAGATAGTCACTATGAAACTTGTTCCTTCACAGGCCCTATGTGATTCTCTTAATTCTTATTTCATAGAGAAAATTGCCTCTATTAAGGCAGTATCTTTCCTCCTATTTCCACACTGCCATCTCCTGACCTATGCAAAAACCCATCTTCCCTAAACCAAATCCCTTTAATTTCTAAGGATTTTTTTTTCGGTCTACTGAAAAGGGTTAGTTCTGGCTCCCCCTCTGACTGCTGCCCTCCTCATATCTTAAGTGAAGTTTTTACTTCCCCGGATCCCCCCTCTTTTGTTTGGTCAAATCGGTTTATTGGCATTTTCATTTTTTATAACCAGTACAGAGCACATAGATATTCATCCAATACATTACTGCAAGTACATTTCGGCTGTCAATTATGCAAAACGTAAGAAGTCTCTTAGGTGCTGCATTGCATTGTGCAAACATTCCCACAGTTAGCTTACGTGCCCGGGTGTATCCATGTTCTAAAAGGGCCTGTGCGACCCAGCCCAAGGTACAGAAATGAGTTCTATTTAGAACAGTAAACTCTTAACGTCACTAATTCAACCAAGCACATTGCAACATGTTCTTGAGCACACAGTCAACATTGTCACCCCCCTCACTTCCGGAATCCTCGCCAGCCGCCCTCTCCACCACAAAGGAGTCCTCCCCTCGTCCCCACATGTCTCCAACTCCCGGTATTCCCTGCATTGTAGCATTGTGTATTGCACCCAGGGAGATGCCATATATGGTGCCTGCTGCGCGTGTCCCCCAGTCATCTGTAGCTCCCACTAGTCTACTGCCATTCCTCCATTGGCGGCAATTCCCGCCATCTGTAGGGTGTGAAGCATACGTTCCCAGGATTCTGCCATAGGTTCCCTGCGGAAACCCACTATTTCCTCCCGCCGTATAGCGGTCCATTCCGCCCTGGCCCACGCCTGAAGGGACAGGGTCCAAGCCTGCACACTAGGTGGATCCCGCGCCTTCCACCTCTTGGTGAGGAGACGCACTGCCACCACCAACCCCAAGTCTAGGAACCGGGACGATGCTTTATCTTTCGGGGGCCTCTTAAATTAATGTAGGAGGAATTCAGGCCAGTTGCATGGAATGATGCGCCCAGTACACTGTGCAAGGAGCCTACCGATGTCCTCCCAGTAAGTGCCCAGCCCTGTACATCCCCACAGAATGTGAAGTATGTCAGCGTCCACAGCCTCGCATCGTGGATAGGACGCATCCGCCCTGTGAAAATATCTATTAATTAAGGCAGGAGTGAGGTAGGCCTTATGCATTAAGTAGACCTGAATTTGGCGAAAACGCATGTTCCGAGGGATTCTCACTAGACTATTGAGGACTTTCTCCCAATTCTTTGTCGTCAAGGGCCCGACCCAGAACCTGCTCCCATTTGCCCCGTAATGTGTCCAGGCTTAGTGCCCTGTGTGCTCTCAGTGATGCAGCAAACCACTTAAACAGGTGCCTCCCCCTTCGTGTAGATATTGTATAGTAAGGTGTTGCTCGGGCTCTGTCGCGACTTCCCCCCACCCCTTCGCCATATGCGCCAAGAGGGAGCGGTGTAGCAGGAACCCCCCTGGCGGGAGCCCCTCGTCAGTGACCAGTGTCTCATATGGGGTCAGCGCCCCAACTCTGTAAAGGTCGCCTAGTGTCTGTATTCCCGCATCATGCCACCTCTCTAGCATGGGACGTGTAAGCACTCCCCCGCCTCCCGGTGAGCCCTCCAATGGTACTACCGGCACGTATTGTAAGGTTGCTCGCGTGAGCCACAGCGTCCTGCGGGAGCACTTGTATGCCACCGCCAGCAGAAGCGGGGTGGGGCGCGCCGAGGCGGACAATGGATTACCAAGCATGTGTATTCTCTCCAGTGTGTATGGAGGGTTTTCGGTAGCCGTGTCCTCCCTCCCCCTGTCCGCTAACCAGCGAGCAATCCACTGAAGTTGTACAGCCAGATAGTAGTGCTCAAAGCAGGGGGCAGCTAATCCACCCTTATCGGTAGGGAGGAACAATTTCCAGAGTGCCAGCCGATGCCTGGAGGAGACCCAGATGAAATCACGGAGGACCTTATTTAGCGTGGTAAAAAAGGAAGCTGGCAGAAACAGAGGTAAGTTAGTAAAATAGTATAGCAAGCGCGGGAGCATGACCATTTTGGCCAGGGCTACTCTGCCTGTGGGTGTTAGTGGGAGCGTGGACCAGAAGCCGATCTGCGATCTGAGCGCTGTCACTGCGCGACCTAGGTTCCCGTCGAAGAGGTCGGCCGGCTGGAGATACATTTGAATTCCTAGGTATTTAAATGTATACCAAAAAGGGGACACTGTTCCTAATGCAAGGTGCAAAAGTCACCCGTGCAAAAGGGTGCAAAAAGTCACCCGTTTAAAAACAGGGGAAGAAAAGAGAAAGAACAGGGATCCTAGGTAACAGTCCCCACCAGTGATAGGAAAACCATGTTGTTGTCCTCTGTTGCCCTCACACACCCCGAAAGGTGTCATGCTTCATCATTGGGCAGTTGCTCCTCGTAGGGCCGGCGCTGCAATTCCCTACGGGTCCCCCGAAGGGCCTCTTTATCGGAGATCTTTTTATAGGACTGCCGGTTGATGCATGTGGGTGTGTGGGGTGTGGGGAATGGGTTTGTACATGTTCAATTGAGGGTAATAAATTGACGTGCAAGTGTGATATAAAAGTTGGGTCACCATGCAGCGAAGGTAAATTGGTGTACCCAGAGTAGTCTCAACTGCTAATTAAAATCTAGCCCCAATGGCATACTATGCCCGGGTATAGAACGACATAGGTCAACATGTTTCGCGCCTATATAAGGATCGTTGGCGCTTCTTCAGGACCAGAGCTATAGTGTGTAAGGTGCACGTGAAAGAAATCTAAAAAAATACCCTCACATAAATCAGGGCGGCGCAGTAACCTGTATGCCCAGCTTCTGGCTACAACTGCATGGTGGAACCGCTCCTGCTCAGTACCTCGTCATGTCGAGGAAACCAACGCTGGCACAAGCATTGTACACCACCAATATGCCGGGGTATTCCCCGCGTGTTGATGCCTCCGCACCTACCCCTACAATGCGTCTGCCGATCCACTGGGCTCTTGTACCTTGCAGCCTGAACCCCGGGTCCTCCACTCCGTCGCTAAACGCAAAGAGGCCCGACTTGCCTGCGTTGACCCGAAATCCAGAGAGCTCTGCGAAGCCGCTCAGCAAGCGATCCAGACTTTCCGGGATATTGCTCACATCTCTGACGAATACTAGCAGATCGTCAGCATAGAGTGACACCTGGTGTACGCCGTCCCCCAGTGGAATCCCAACGGCTAGTGTCTGCCGCAGGGTCGCAGCCAAGGGCTCCATGGCCCGGACCCCCCCTCTTACTTACCAACACTTTCCTTGAACTGGGTATTGTCTTCAGCACCTTCAAAACTGCTGAAATTGTCGCCATCCTGAAGAAACCCAATTTATACGCTCTGATCCTTAGCAATTATCGTCCCATCTCTTTGTTGCCTTAATTAGACAAAATCTTAGAAGCCCACGTAACAAACTGTCTTTGTTCCTTTATTGAACAATCTCACTTTCTTGACTCTTACCAGGCAGGATTCCGACCTGCCCATTCGACTGAGTCAGTTATTCTTGCAGTCATGGACTAGCTCAGAGGGGGAGCTGACAAGGGGCTCACCCAGGCTCTGGTACTACTTGATCTTTCGGCCGCGTTTGACATGGTCGATCATGGTCTCCTGATCGACTGTCAGTAACCCCGGGATCCAGGGCCTGGCACTAAGGTGGATCTCTTCCTATCTCAGCGACCGATTTCAAGCTGTTCGCCTCGCTCGCTTCTACTCTCAAAAAGAAAGTGACTTGTGGGGTTCCCCAAGGATCTTCCATTTCGCCCCTTTTGTTTAACCTATATCTCTTGGCTCTGATTCATTCTCTACGTGGAAAAATGGTTGACACTTAACAATGCTGATGCCCTACAGCTAGTGTTTGACATTAACCCTTCCACCTCCTCAGTGTCTAACTTCCAATCCGTCATGAGCTTTATCAGCAACTGGATGAATGATATTTATCTGAAATTAAACCCCAATAAAACTGAGCTCATTCTTACAGGTGGAACAGTCAGCCCTTGGAACGCCAACTTCTGGCCCCCTATGCTGGGGAGTCCTCCTCTCCCCGGTAGCTCTGTCAAGAGCCTGGGGGTCTTGATCAGCAGCAACTTATCCATGAAGGCCCAAATCAGTGCCATGGTCTCCTCCTTCGTAGAATCCGTAAGATCAGCAGATTTCTGACCACTGAGGCCTGACTCTGGCTGTGCTAGTACTGGTAAGCTCACATATTGATTATGCCAATTCACTATATGCCGGCTTACCAATTACATAGTTTACAGTTAGTGCAAAATCAGTCGGCAAAGCTGATTGCCTGTCAACCTCTGCAACATGTCACACCCCTTCTGAAGAGTCTACACTGGCTCCCTGTGGCCAAACGCTGCACCTTCAAGCTAGGTTGTACCATCTTTAAAGCCTTAGCCGGGAAAAGTCAGACATTGTCGCTTCGAGGATCCAACACTATACTCCATCTCGCAATTTACGCTCCTCCAACTTTAATTTTCTGATCACCCCCTCATTTAAACGTAAAAAACATTGAGGGCTCAGATTTGCAGTTCTGGCCCCGCAATTTTGGAACTCGCTCCCCACGAAAGTAAGGTTGGCACCCCTTATGAGTACTTCAGAAAACTGTTAAAGACCTTTTTATTTTCTCAGTCATATCAGTAAGCCTATTACGCTGTGAATGCCACCTTCTCCACTGAC